>NC_141695.1:1745482575-1746005075 GCF_964263255.1 Lissotriton vulgaris
AGGTTTAAGTGAAGAAGGTGATGTCTGAAGAGTTGGTGTTCAGGAGGTCCCAGCATTCTGTGGTATGTTTGTGGAGGGACCACACATTGAGGAGGATGGGTGAGAAGCTGGCCTGGTATATGCTGTCCACTAGTTATAGTGGGCACCTTGCACCAGTCCAAACAACCCCTTAGAGGTGATAGGTTAAAACCAACTTTTATTGAAAGCTATCCTTGTAGTAGCTATGGAGAGCAGCCTTCAGGCTAAGTCTTGAAGGAACGTAAAGCAGCTTGTTTTACCAGTCTATAATCTCGTGAAATAACAAATAAAAGGAGAACCACACCAGGTATATATATGAAATACATATATTTATTCTAAACACACCCTACTAGTCTCTTTATGAGGCTAGAGGTCAAAGCACATAAGTTACACTTAATAGCCCACAGTAAATTAGCACAAATTGACACTACTACCATAGTATCATTAGCAAATCATACTAAATCTGGTTCTCGAGCAGACCCATGCCCTCTGAGGATCTTTCAAATGGCCCTGCCTGGGCTGGAGAAGCAGGTCCTGGAATTATTAAACAATTCTTTGGACTTGGGCTACCTGCCGCTAAATTTCAAAGAAGCCAGGGTCCCTCCTATGTTGAAAAAGCCGGGTGCGGATACTCCGATTTTAAAGAACCACAGACCCATCTCTCAGCTCCCCTTTCTGGTGAAGGTGCTGGAACAGCATGAATTAAAGATACTCTCGAAGTATCTGGAGGACCACCAGCTACTCCAAGCTAGACAGGCAGGCTTCAGAGCACATCATAGCACAGAGCTAGTGAAGGTGTCTGTTCTGGATGAGCTCAGAGTTATGGCTGACAGCAAACAGCCGAGTGCTCTGATATTATTAGATCTGTCAGCGGCATTCGACGCGGTCAGCCATAATATCTTGTTGAGCTGTCTCACCAATCTGGGTATCTTTGGCCAAGTTTATCAATGGCTAAAATCATTTCTGTCCGACCGCACTCAGAGAGTTCAGCTGGGTGAGCAGACATCGGACCTGGACTCCCTGGCCTGTAGAGTCCCCCGGGGCTCAGCACTATCCCCACTCCTTTTCAATATCTATTTGTAACCCCTGGTAGAGACCCTGACTCATTTGGATTGTCAGGTGTTTAATTACGCCGACGACACTCAGCTTCTTATCCGGCTAAACAACTCCCACCAGGCCCAGGAGTCGGCCAAAAAGCTGCTTAGGCGTACGGTGAACTGGATGACAGCGAATTCATTGAAAATAGGTCCGGATAAGACCGAAGTGCTTGTCATCCCAACAAGGAGTAGTCCATGGTGTGATCTCTTCTGGCCTTCGGAACTGGGTGTAGCGCCAGTCCCAGTCCCGGTTGTAAAAGCGCGGGGCTGAAAATTGACTCTGAACTATCTTTGTCTTCCCAGGTTACCACTGTTGTGGGAACCTGTATTATCTTGCTTAGGCAGCTGCGGAAGCTGGCTCCTCTCTTGTCATCAGCCTCATTGCAGTCTATTATTTCCGTCACTGTCATCTCCAGGCTGGATTATGGGAATACGGTATACCCTTTACATTGGCCTCCCTCAGAAGCTTATTAGGAGATTGCAGTTGGTGCAGAACGATGCTGCCATACTTATTTTTAGACTCTCTAGAAAGACTCATGCCACTCCTCTGTTGCACAAACTTCATTGGGTCCCCATTAAACAGAGAGCGCAGTTCAAGGGTCTATGTATTGCTCATAAGGTAATCTACGGTCAGGCACCCAAGTATATAAAAGATCGCCTGGTGAAATATGTTTCTGGACGGACTTTGCGATCATCTGAGGCCTGTAGGTTAGTCTCCCCCAGGTACACCTCTAAATCTTTAGGGGGTAGAGCATTCTCTGTGTTCCTCCCACAGATCTGGAATGATCTGCCGGAGTACTTACGTAGGGCACCGGCTCTGCTCACCTTTAGAAAACTTTTTTTAACTTTCCGGTTTAGAGAGGCGCAAACCTCCGCCTAATTCCTGCTACCGGTGGCTGCTATTAGATCTCTGCCTAGTGACTCGCTCACTAAACTCATGAAGCACTTCGAGACCTATAGGTGATTTGCGCTATATAAAAGTCATATAACATAACATAAAAATATGCTTTGAGCCCTAGAGGCGTACCAAACCATATATTAAGAAAGTGGTATAAGAACCACGACTTGACTAGACACAAGGCCTGGAGCCTGCAGAAGTGCTGGGGCCAAAAGGAACCACCCAAGGTAGTGACACAGTGTGAGAACACAGCCATGAATTGCCGTTAACTTCAATGGGGAAAGTCGCGGTTTGAAATTTAAAGATTAGGGACACTTGGAAGAGGACTTTGAGCAAACCTCTTTAGACTTAAGGGGTTCTAGGGCCAACACCCATGGGATTTCCAGAGTACTCGAGTTACCCCACCAAGGGAAGCTGGGTGCATAGATATCTTTTGATGACGCAAATCGTCGTTGATTTCAATAGCGATATGCTGCAAAGTGCTACTGCTGTCGTAGAGAAAAGGGTCCGGTCTGATCCATGCTTGGAGTGAAGATGAGAGGAACATGAAAGCAGAGGGGACAGAGTCTGGGTCACTTGCCAGTGACCAGGGGCACGATAAACGAATGCCCACCGATGTTGGGTGATTTCAGGTTGACGAGGTGAAGCTTGACTCTTCAGCCATGAGGACCAGGAGGCGTTGCCGACAACCAGGATCTGGAATCGAGCTGTCCCACAAAGGATGTCAAGTGCTGTGGTGCCGGTGCCCGGATTGGACCCAACAAGTCTTGGCAACAGCAACCCACGCAGGAAGACAAAATATGCTTTGTTGTAGACCAGCAAGGTCCGAAGCACTCACCACATGGTAGGGAGTCAGGGTACATCTGGAGCAACTAGGGAAGCCCAAGGAAAATCCGACTTGCCTTCGCAGGGACCCACCAGTCGATGGACCAGGGATCGCGAAGGGGCCTTGAGCGGAAATGCACGGAGCTGGCTCACGGAACACTCGTGGAGTGTAGGCCGGCAATCTTCAGAGCAAATGGTGCTCAGGGCTTGGGCTACAAGTAACTCAAAGCACAGTCTCAAAGAATACTGAGAAGCTGATGCACTTGCAAATGTGCACAGTGTCCGGGAGTTCCGGTTCCACGTCACTCACGAGGGCTGTGGGTCTCAGCTTTGCTGGGGACTCGGGTCAGCCTCTGGGAAGTCTGGAAATCTATCTCCTGGGCTGCAAATAATTTGTCTGATAGGAGCGTCGGAGATGCAGACCGGAAAATGCTTTGTTGGTGCCAGCCAAGCAGGGTAGTAACTCCTTTACTCTAAGGGAGATTCTTCAGTCATCTAGTTGTGTAGATCATCGAAGTTCCAGGATATCTATAGCAGAGTTTCGTCCAGGTGTAATCTAAAGTCCTGTAGTCAGGGGTTCCTTTCTTATACCCAAGGAAGTGGTTAGACATACTGTGGGGACCCACCTATGGGAGGGTTTGGAAAGAGGAGTGGCTACACCCATTTCCTTTGTCCAGTTTCATGCCAGAGCAGGGGCTGGTAGCCACTGCAACCGGTTTGAACTGGGCTATGCACAGGGACCCCAAATGTGCCCCCAGTGCAGACTTCAAAGCACACTCAGAGTGCCCCACCCAGCCCCAATCCACTAAGGCCTATCTGGGAGGTGGTTACACCTCCCTGTGACAGGAAACCTATTGTCCAGGCCTCCCCTGTCGGTGTTTCGGTCAGCAGCAGGAGGCCAGACCCATGTCTGTGGCTGTGGCATCCATTTTGTGAGGCCAGGGCTCTTCTAAACTGGTATACCGTTGTGTACATGTCTCTTCCTCTAGAAGGGTGGAAATCTATCCCCGCCACCAGGACTGGCGGGGGATAGGATTCCAAAGTGTTTGACACCAAACACGACATGTTTCCATGCAGCCATTCCAAAGTTAGCATTTACCGCAAGGTTATAATGCACTTAAGAGTATATGGTCTGGCTGCATCACAGAACAGCCCCAGAGAATAAGTTCCGAAGGCTGCAGAGGGGCTCTGCTCCTGCATGGGCACCCTCTCACACAAAACCAAGCACCCTTACTTCAGGATTGATAAGACCTGCCATAGTGGTGACTGTGTATTGATTTAAGGTAGATATAGGTAACCTATATCTTAGTAAGGGGTGCATGCACCACCTTACCCGAACTGCAGTAGCAGTCCTGTGGTGTAATTCTGGAAGGCTTCCCAGGGGTGGCATAATACATGCTTCAGCCCCTGGTAGGCCTCTGGGGTACCTATGCCCTTAGTACCTAGTGTACAATATACTAGGGACTATCAAGGGTACCCCAGTAACCAAACTGGAGTAAACCTATAGTACATGGAACCAATTTACAGAGGAAGCAGGTAGGCTGGGGCCCTGGATATCAGGGCCCCAGCCAGACTAAAGTCGAAAAACAATGCAAGATCAGAAAAAAGTGGGGGTAACCATAGGAAGCAGATCCTACTCTCCTACAGGATGCAGTTAAGTTGGTCAGGTGTGCTGTTGGTCAACTGGGTGGCGAGAGGCACTGGTGTGTTGATGTGGCAGAAGGTGTGTTTTCAGTTTTGGTAGGCGAAGGGTGCAAGGGCAATCTTTGGTGATGCTAGAAAGCAGGTGGAGTGGCTTCCTGGGTTGTGGCCAAGGAAGGTGCTGGCGTCATAGCAGTGTAGTGTATGGGAGGCAGGGTACCTTGTATTGGTTGGGACTCGTGATCCATATGCATACAGCACAGATGGGCTTGCCTTTGGCGCACCAGTGGCACACCCAATGCACATTGCTGCACAGCGGCCAGCATTAATTAGTGTTGCAAGGGGGCTAAGCCATGGTGGAGTCGGATGTGGAGTTATGGATGCAGTGGATGTCGTCCACTCAATCCTCAGCCTCAGCACATACGGCTAGCAGCCTGCCTGTTACTTATCAGTCCATTCAGCTCCACAGGGACCAGGATATTCACAGAAGCCAACGGGACCCAGCACTGGGACGTGTAGGAACTTCATAAGGGGGATCTGCTCACGGCACCCCAGTAAGTTTAAACATACATTTTCCAAGTGCCGGTTACGCCAGCCCCTCATGCAGTGTTTTACATTGGCGAGCCTCGCAGATCAGTAGTAGGCCTCTAGAGATCCCGGGGCAGTCTGGACCTAAGGGCCCCTATCGCAGTTATGGTGGAGGCCTTCATAGCTTGGATCTCCGTGTACCCAGAGAGGGAGGCAGTTCTGCAATTGGAATGGGGATTCACTGAGGGGTTTTGGGTGGGGTACTAGGCTCCCAGGAGGTGTCGGTAGGCAGATAATTTGTAATCAGTTAGGGAACTCCCTCAACTGGTAGCAGCAAAGCTATACAAAGAGGTGGCTGAGGGCAGAGTAGTGGGCCCATTCTTTCAGTGGCCCCTGTCGGACCTGAATACTTCTGCACTTGGGTCGGTTCCCAAAAAGGAAGTTGTGGAATTCAGTATGATTCACCATCTATCTTGGTCAGTGGGGGGGCTCTGTCAACAATGTTATTGCCAAGGAAGATACAAGAGTGCTGTACGCCTCTGTCGCTGATGCTATCCGCCTGGTGTAGAAGTGTGGGTGTGAGCTGAAATGGCAAAATGTGACGTCAAGTCTGCCATTCGGTTACTGCCCATATATCCTGCTGTCTTGTCTTTTCTAGGCATGCAATTTTGGGGTACTATCTATGTGGACAAGGTGCTGCCGATGGAATGTGCCATTTCCTATGCATTGTTTGAGCTGTTCAGCAAATGTTTGCAGTGGGTTTTCAGCAAGAGGAGTGGCCACCCTGAAGTGCCACACTACCTAGATGATTTTATGTTTGTGGGCGCACATGCCTCAGGAAACTGTGTCAAGGTGTTTCGGCATTTTGAGTCCTTAGAAGGGAATTGCGGGAAACCTTTGGCGCCCGTGCAGACAGACGATCCTAGTGTTGTGTTGATGTTCCTGGGTATCGTCGAGCTGGACTCAGTGCAGAGGGTGGCCCGGTTGCCAATGGAAAAAGTGAAAGAGATTCAGAACTTTCTGAGACAAGTAATTGGGAAGAGGAAGATTGAGCTGAGGGCAGTGCAGAAGCTGCAGGGCTTCCTGAACTTTGTGGTCCGGGTGATAAGAGTGGTTAGGACTATTTGCAGGTGTCTTGGCATGGCCATGTGGGGGCGGTGCTGTAGGAAGGTACATCCTGACTATGGTTGCCCCCAACTTTTTGCCCTGTGTTTTAGCTGGTTTTGGACATAGACGGCCTGGGACCCTGCCAATCAGGACCCCAGGCCTACTGCTCTCTCTTTAAAATGGATTCCATGTACCCTAGGTACATTTCCAATTGGTACTGGGCCACCTTATCAGACCCTGTAACTCAGGGCATAGGTGTACCCAGGGCCGCCATGGGCTGCAGCATGTATTATGCCACCCCTGGCTGGCCTCGTAAATTTGACACAACTGGCTGCACGACAGCTGGGGCGAAGACGTGTAACCACCCTTCGCTTTAGGTATAGTAGCTCTATATCTAACCATACAATGGACACCCGAGTTCCTATCAGTCACTCCTATGGCAGGCCTTAACAATCCTGAAGGCAGAGTGCGTGGGCTCGTGTGAGTTAGGCTCAGGCCCGAGCCGAGCCCGGCTGCAGCTTGCGGAATCAAAACCCAATAGCTGTTCCATGATAACGCGTACCACCTCGGTAACTTCGGTGTCGCGTTATCAAGGCATGTCGAGTAAGGTGTCATACGAATCGGGATGCTGCCCTCTCACCAACTCTGGCGACGAGGTTAGCATTCCGCCCTTCTAGAGGGACACGACATGTACGTAACTGTGAACCCCGGTTAAAGTTAACGAAAGCCTCAGCTCCACAAAATGGATGCTGCCACCACAGACACAAGTCTGACCTCCTGCTGCTGGGAGTCCTTCCAGCGAGGAGCACTTGGACAAAGGGTTTCCTGTCGAGGGCGCTGTTCGCACCGTCCCAGACAGGGTTTGTGTATTCTGGGTAGGTAGGGCTTTGGCGAGAAGGTGACTGCGGAGTGGCACCCCGGTGCTCACTACGCATCTGCCGGTTAGAACCAGTTCCAGGGGCGACAGCCCTGGCCTGGGGAAAGCCCGGCAGGGGAGAGGGGCGTAACTACCCCCCTTCCTGGTCCCACCCTTAGGGCAGGACCTAGTCATGTACCCACCCCTTTCTTTAGAATAAAGGCCGGAGCGGGGACCCTTCCAAATTAGATCATCTTTGAATCAAGAATACTTTCTACGAAAGGACTTCAAGACTCTTCTCAAGATTTCTCCCTTGTGGCTAAGGAGTAGTCACCCTGCATCAGCGGGCACCATCTAAGAACTCTGCGGTTTGCTGTAAGTCCTTCCTCAAGGAATCCGACGGCCCAGCTCGACGAGAACCGGCTTCCCTGGCACCTCTGACCTCTACCCACGTCATCAGCTCAGCTGTGATCTGTGGGTGCGACGAGACCTCGAGGGACCGGCCATCATCAGAACCTGCACGCTCTTAAAAACCAGCACGACCGTCGAGGTAACTCTCTGGTGAGTGCTCTGGGGTCCGAGAAGCCCCGACCCTGAGCCGCTCCAGCACCGAAGTGCAGTCTCCCAGCATCTCCACGATCTGCGTGGGGCCCTTCTGCTCGCTGCTCAGCACGTTGTCTGGTCACTAGCCGCTGGCTTGTGCCCTTCTGTGACGACATCCGAGAATCATCACTGCCGGTCTGGTTGCTCCAGACTGGCCCTTGCTTCCATCTTTCCGAGAAGCACCCCGGACCCTCCTGGTCCACTCAAGACGCCGACAGCGACATCCGTCGTGGGACAGCTCGCACCTCCACCGTGGTCGCCGACAACGCCTCCTGGTCCGAGAGACTGCAGAGCCTAGCGTCGCCCACTCACCTGGTCGAGGTGACGGCCAACCGGTGCCTTCCTGGTACCCTCTGACTACTGGCTAGTAGTACGAACTTGGTCCCCTCTGCTTTCAGGTTTCATCAATCTCCGATCCAGGCTTGGATCTCTACGAACTATTCAGCACTGGTCGCCGGCCAGCAACTCCTTTCTTCCGGCTCCTGGCTCGTCAGCGAAGACCCCGACGCCTGTAAGACTTGTGCAGCCGCAGCCCTCGTGGCTAGGTAACTCGGCATTTCGGTGCCTGCATAGCCTCCTTACTCTAGGGTCCCGAGTCCCTCGCTTCCGACTTGCCTTAAACTTTCCGTGTCCCCGGACACTTGTTTTAAACTGTGCACTTGAAGTATTTGCTAAAGAGATTTGGTTTGTGCTAAGTACCCTGTCCTCATAAAGAGTACAGGGCTGTTGTGATTCTTAATAAATATACTGTTTATTTTCATAACACTTGTGTGGTGTCCTTTCACTGGGTGTTCAAGGGGTACATGTGTGGTAAACAGCTGGCTTAACACGCCCTCTCGAGTCTTTAGCCTTAGACTGCTCGTATCCACGCTACTAGGATAGCTGGTCTATAGGTTGACTTACAACCAAACACCATAAGGGTCGTTGGAACGATACATAGCGGTCGCTAGAATAGCGAACGTTGCATATCGGGCCAACTTCTCACATTGGTGGCAGCGGTGGGATTTGAGCTTGCTGTTGTTTTACCACACGTATCCTAAGAATATCTTGTTGAAAGATCGCACAAGTACTGTTAGTACATATAACTAAAGCTTAGAATACTCTGAGTTCTACTGAACCAGCTGTTGTAGCTCCTCAAGGCTTAGCACACCTTGGCTACAACTCTTAGCAAGGGTACAGTAGGAAAACACATAGTGTAGGTAGGTGCATCACTTACACCACACTAGAAACAGTATGTCGGGCCAAGGAGGAAACTCTGAGTCTCCCCTTGTGTCAGTTGACCCTCCACAGGTCATCCCTTCAGGATATACTGTGCTGAGCTTCAAGGAGTTAAGACGATTATGTCACTCCCGGGAGATTCAGCAGGGGTCTAACCCCACAACGTCCTTTCTGATTGGTCTCTTGGAGACTTATGATGCCAGAAGAGCTGAGAAACTTCGTAGCTCTTCTAATCCAGAAGGAGACATGCCTCCCCTCGAGGGAACCCGGGACGATCCGGACCTCATTCACCTCGCAACCGAGAACGAGGATGTGGAGGAGGATGAGGATGAGGATCTCTCTGGGGACGAGGCAGATAAGGGACAGGTAGAAGTCGTCAGACTAACACGGTCCAACTTAAGCAAACATGATAGTGGTACTGGGGGACCCCCGGCGCTACTGTCAGGTCCGCTTAACATTGGGAATGGACGAGCCAGATCTCTGTCAAGAGGCTCTGGCAGATCCCTTCAAACCAATGGCTCTCACAACTCTTCTCAAAGAGGGATGACGTCCCCTCAGAGGAGAGTGTACGAAGCTAAGGAAAGGGCAGCTAATCTGAGGATCGAAAGGGAAGAACTTGCCCTGGCCAAAGAAAGGCTTGCCTTTGCGAGAGAGCAACAGTTAAGTGGGGTAGTCCCCACTGGTGGCAGCAATGTACCTAGCAATAGGGAAAGGAGTTTTGATACGAAACACCTTGGTAAGATAGTGCCCCCCTTTAAACAAGGGGACGACATCCACAAATGGATTACTGCTTTGGAGAGGGCCTGCACTGTGCAAGGTGTACCCCAGAGTCAGTGGGCAGCTATCTTGTGGCTCTCCTTTGAAGGTAAAGGAAGAGACAAGCTCCTCACCACAAGGGTGGAGGATGCTAACAATTACCAAATCTTGAAAAATACACTCGTTGAAGGGTTCGGCCTAACCACTGAGCAGTACAGGGTGCTGTTCAGGGATACCCCGAAAACGCAGTCTCAAGATTGGTCTGATTTTGTCGATTGTTCCACTAAGGCTTTTGAAGGCTGGCTACTGGGTAGTAAGGTTACTGATTTTAAAGGATTGTATAATCTAATTATGAGGGAGCAAATCTTAAATAATTGTCAGAACCAGCTACTACATCAGCACCTGGTAGACTCGGAGTTGACCTCTCCACAGGAATTGGGTAAGAGGGCAGACAAATGGGTCAGAACCAGGGTTAGGCCTAAAAACCAGGGTGGTGACCAGAAAAGGGAATCGACCAAGCCTCAAGAGAAGGGTGGGGATAAATCCACAGAGAAGACTTCCCAAGGGCCCCAAAACTCCAACAAGGGTGGTGGGTCCCAGAACACTCCTTCAGAACAGAAGAAACCTTATTGCCATACCTGTAAACAGGTGGGCCATTACAAAAGTGATACCAAATGCCCTAAAAATAGCAATAAGGAAAATATACCCCCAAGTAACACTCCCAGACCTCCTGTTACCACTAGTGGTAATCCCCCAGGTGGTGGGAGTGCCCCCAAGAATGTGGTGGGCATTACTTTGGGCAATCAGGAGGACTATGGCTTAGCCAGGTTCCCTGACCACACTCTTGTCTGTGAGACTGGCATGGGGTTTGCCAACTTCACTACTGGACCCCACATTTTGGGCAAGTATCGACAAGAAGTCTTAGTGAACGGTCAGAAAGTTGAGGCATTCAGAGACACAGGGGCCAGCCTCACCATGGTGAGTGACCATCTGGTCCCCTCTGCTCAACTGACCCCTGGTTTTACTTATCAGGTGACGGACATTCATGGAATGAAGAGAAGGCATCCCATGGCAGTAGTCAAGCTCAGATGGGGTAATGTCACAGGGCCTATGAGAGTGGCAGTGACAGATAACCTACCTGTAGATTGCTTACTGGGGAATGACCTGGAACTCTCAGCATGGGCTGAGGTGGAGCAAGAAACTCATTCCAGAATGATAGGCCTATCCAGACAGGTTAGTGGGGCAGTAATAGCTACAGCCCCAGTCCAAGCACCATTCCTCCCTGAAAAGGTTGGAAGAGCAGTGGTAGCCACTGCCCAGGCTCAGACAGACTTTACCGAACAGGATAGGAGGGCTGTGACAGTCACAGCCCAAACACAAACTGAGTGCCCTCCTGAAAAGGTTGGCAAGGCTGAAATGGTCTCAGCCTCTACTCAAACCGATAGTGAGGTTGTGAAGCCTGAAACAATGGATCACTCCACTCAAACAGAGAGCATTGAGGAGGAAGAAGAGTCTTCCCCCTCCCAGACACTAGGTGAGAGCCAGCCTCCTCAGGGAACTGACTCTACCCCTGTTGAAGGAACTGCCCCAGAGGTAGTCAGGCCTAGCCTGGCAGAGCCCCTGATGGCAGTGGACCCTTCCCAGGTGGGACCCAGTCTGGAGCAGGTAACCTGCACCTCTCTACCCTGCCTCAGTCAGCCCAGGGCTGAAGAGATCAGGGAGGCCAGTGGTGGACCCCAAAGGGCCCCCTGTCCAAAAGAACCCCTTAATCAACAGATTAGGATCACTGAAGCTGGTAAACCTAGCCAAGTGAAAATAGAACAGACTCCTGAGGGATCCCCCTTAAAAGTAGTTAGGGAACTCCCACAGCTGGACACTGTCGGGCACAGCCAAACATGGGGCCTAAAAACCCCAGACCTGACCTGTCCCTCCAGTAAGCCAAACAGAGGGACTCAGCCTCCAGCTTTAGGTAGCCAGAGGCTGACCCTGAGAGCTCAGTGCATCTCAGCTAAAGAAAGAAAGGCACACATGATGAATGGTGATTGGAGGAAGTTGAGCCCAAAGGTAGAGGAGCCTCACTTCAGTACTCCACCCCAGCATCAGCCTTCTTCTTTCCCAAGACACTACAGAGACAGAGATTCCCTATGGTGGAGACCCTCAGATACCCTTAGGGTGAGGGGTTGCCTAGTGGACCATGACACAGGGGGAAACCAAGCCAGAGCTGGTCCTTCCTTATATGGCCACTTAGGTAATAGAGGCTTACCTGGACAAGGATAGCCTTATCTCCTTTCGTTTGGGGGGGGGTTGTGTAGGAAGGTACATCCTGACTATGGTTGCCCCCAACTTTTTGCCCTGTGTTTTAGCTGGTTTTGGACATAGTCGGCCTGGGACCCTGCCAATCAGGACCCCAGGCCTACTGCTCTCTCTTTAAAATGGATTCCATGTACCCTAGGTACATTTCCAATTGGTACTGGGCCACCTTATCAGACCCTGTAACTCAGGGCATAGGTGTACCCAGGGCCGCCATGGGCTGCAGCATGTATTATGCCACCCCTGGCTGGCCTCGTAAATTTGACACAACTGGCTGCACGACAGCTGGGGCGAAGACGTGTAACCACCCTTCGCTTTAGGTATAGTAGCTCTATATCTAACCATACAATGGACACCCGAGTTCCTATCAGTCACTCCTATGGCAGGCCTTAACAATCCTGAAGGCAGAGTGCGTGGGCTCGTGTGAGTTAGGCTCAGGCCCGAGCCGAGCCCGGCTGCAGCTTGCGGAATCAAAACCCAATAGCTGTTCCATGATAACGCGTACCACCTCGGTAACTTCGGTGTCGCGTTATCAAGGCATGTCGAGTAAGGTGTCATACGAATCGGGATGCTGCCCTCTCACCAACTCTGGCGACGAGGTTAGCATTCCGCCCTTCTAGAGGGACACGACATGTACGTAACTGTGAACCCCGGTTAAAGTTAACGAAAGCCTCAGCTCCACAAAATGGATGCTGCCACCACAGACACAAGTCTGACCTCCTGCTGCTGGGAGTCCTTCCAGCGAGGAGCACTTGGACAAAGGGTTTCCTGTCGAGGGCGCTGTTCGCACCGTCCCAGACAGGGTTTGTGTATTCTGGGTAGGTAGGGCTTTGGCGAGAAGGTGACTGCGGAGTGGCACCCCGGTGCTCACTACGCATCTGCCGGTTAGAACCAGTTCCAGGGGCGACAGCCCTGGCCTGGGGAAAGCCCGGCAGGGGAGAGGGGCGTAACTACCCCCCTTCCTGGTCCCACCCTTAGGGCAGGACCTAGTCATGTACCCACCCCTTTCTTTAGAATAAAGGCCGGAGCGGGGACCCTTCCAAATTAGATCATCTTTGAATCAAGAATACTTTCTACGAAAGGACTTCAAGACTCTTCTCAAGATTTCTCCCTTGTGGCTAAGGAGTAGTCACCCTGCATCAGCGGGCACCATCTAAGAACTCTGCGCTTTGCTGTAAGTCCTTCCTCAAGGAATCCGACGGCCCAGCTCGACGAGAACCGGCTTCCCTGGCACCTCTGACCTCTACCCACGTCATCAGCTCAGCTGTGATCTGTGGGTGCGACGAGACCTCGAGGGACCGGCCATCATCAGAACCTGCACGCTCTTAAAAACCAGCACGACCGTCGAGGTAACTCTCTGGTGAGTGCTCTGGGGTCCGAGAAGCCCCAACCCTGAGCCGCTCCAGCACCGAAGTGCAGTCTCCCAGCATCTCCACGATCTGCGTGGGGCCCTTCTGCTCGCTGCTCAGCACGTTGTCTGGTCACTAGCCGCTGGCTTGTGCCCTTCTGTGACGACATCCGAGAATCATCACTGCCGGTCTGGTTGCTCCAGACTGGCCCTTGCTTCCATCTTTCCGAGAAGCACCCCGGACCCTCCTGGTCCACTCAAGACGCCGACAGCGACATCCGTCGTGGGACAGCTCGCACCTCCACCGTGGTCGCCGACAACGCCTCCTGGTCCGAGAGACTGCAGAGCCTAGCGTCGCCCACTCACCTGGTCGAGGTGACGGCCAACCGGTGCCTTCCTGGTACCCTCTGACTACTGGCTAGTAGTACGAACTTGGTCCCCTCTGCTTTCAGGTTTCATCAATCTCCGATCCAGGCTTGGATCTCTACGAACTATTCAGCACTGGTCGCCGGCCAGCAACTCCTTTCTTCCGGCTCCTGGCTCGTCAGCGAAGACCCCGACGCCTGTAAGACTTGTGCAGCCGCAGCCCTCGTGGCTAGGTAACTCGGCATTTCGGTGCCTGCATAGCCTCCTTACTCTAGGGTCCCGAGTCCCTCGCTTCCGACTTGCCTTAAACTTTCCGTGTCCCCGGACACTTGTTTTAAACTGTGCACTTGAAGTATTTGCTAAAGAGATTTGGTTTGTGCTAAGTACCCTGTCCTCATAAAGAGTACAGGGCTGTTGTGATTCTTAATAAATATACTGTTTATTTTCATAACACTTGTGTGGTGTCCTTTCACTGGGTGTTCAAGGGGTACATGTGTGGTAAACAGCTGGCTTAACACGCCCTCTCGAGTCTTTAGCCTTAGACTGCTCGTATCCACGCTACTAGGATAGCTGGTCTATAGGTTGACTTACAACCAAACACCATAAGGGTCGTTGGAACGATACATAGCGGTCGCTAGAATAGCGAACGTTGCATATCGGGCCAACTTCTCACAGGTGCTACTGCACCAAAGGATGCAGATGTCTTTGGCAGACATTCCTCGATGATTTCTAATGTGTGTCCCACACTTCCATGTCTCTGCACTCCTCTCAGTCACCACACACTTCCATGTCTCGCTCCCCTCTCAGTCACCACACAAGTTCCTAAGCAGGGGCGTAGGTTGGTCAGTTAGCTTAGGGGGATGTAACTAAGCGTCAGATTTCCCAACAATCGCGCGGGCACATAATGTTCAAATATTTTATAAGCCAGGTGCATGAGAGGGGTCAAGGGGCGGCAAACAGGGAGAGGGATGCGGATTGGTTGGGGCACTAAGTGAGAGCAAGGACATTATTTTGTATAACAACCAACAGTTTTGAAGTCTTTCCAAACAGAGAGAGCATGTGTGCGTTTTGTTTGTGTTTGTAAACATTCCTAGAGCAATCAGTCAGGCAGCTCACCATACCCGACTGAAAGCACCCCTACCCAACCACCAATCACAAAATACATGTACTGGGGGAGTGCAACACCCCAAACACCCCCCTGAGGCTACGCCCCTGCTCCTAAACACCCTTGCGCGGCTCCTCCTCTTCCTCGAAGACTGTGAGCTCCCCACTCTGGCTGTGAGGAACCCCACCCTGGCTGTCACTCACTGATAGGGCAGCGCCCCATTAACAGACACCGGGACCCCTCCCCCGCCTTCCTGCAAGATATAACCCGCGTGAAGCCAACGTGGTTCCAAGAACCGGAAGCGGGGCCAGCCCAGGCCTGCCCTGCACTAGCCCTCCCTGCAAGCAGCATGCCTGGGAGCGACCCGAGGCCCAGGCGACTGCAGGGCACCGGAAGGCACACAACCACGAACCAGTCCCTGGACTCTGGGACAAGCTGGGAAGGCTGGGGTCAAAGGGCAGCAGCAAAGGTCACGGTGCAAGCCTTCATCCAGGAGTCATCCTCAAAGTGTCGGTAGGAATGGTGCTCAAACGTTCGACCTTCTCTGCTCTAGGCTCGCTTCGGGGGGCACTGATGCCTCGTCACGGCCCCTCGCTCCTCCCAGTCCATGCTGAGTCACGCCCCCATCCTTTGTCCTGCACTTGATTCATTACTCCTGATAAGCCCCTCGATTGTTTCTGGTAGGCATGTATTTACAAGAGCCCATAAAATAAAGTATTTTTGTGATGGCATTGTTGGCTTTCATTTCAGGTAGAGGCGTGCCCAAGAATGCCACCAGTCCTGTGTGCAGAGTCTGCAGGTCTCGTGGTCAAGGCAGCGGGTGGATCTGGTTTGGTCCAGGGTGGGGCGCGCGAACGATGCGTTCAGTCACCTGTGGGTTCCATGACTCCTGTACACTTCTGCTTCTTTTGTTGGGGTGGAGATACGTTTTCAAATGCCAGGGTGTGGGGGCAAACACAAAAGACCACATCCCACGGCACACACTCCACTTCCTGAATTGGCAGTGTTTGTCGAGCAGCGATAGTTTCGCGAGCAGTGATAGGCCGAGCTCTACCCACCTTTACAGAGGAAAGGAGGACTCTCGCCCACATACCCGCGTTGACTGGATATCTAGGACTTCTCGAAAGCTGGTCCCTCATTTCGGTTTCCCAGCTCGCCGGCCCAGGTCCACACGACACAACAGGTAAGAGGCGAAGGGCTATTTTGTGTGCACAAGAACCTACATGTCTGTGAAGTATGGGGGTGTTCGATGGAAGACGCCCATGTCTCAGCGGGGTCAAGTGATGTTGAGGCCATATCATGGAAGGGGGCTTGATGCCTTCTACTCTCTTGTATGTTTGAATGCAAGGGGCTTATAGAACTCGAAGTAAGGTACAGATCAACAAGATGTCTACCAAGACATGGGCATTCGCGGGGTACCCTCAACCACTCCTGTAACCTTTCCTGGTCATGTTGCGTCCCCTAGAACTAAGTCAATGCTTTCTTTGCTTAAGGTATTCCTAACTTTTTTTCCCATCGTCACTCTGACATTGAGGCTGAGCCTTCCTACCTGTCACCTGGTTTAGTGTCAAGATCCCACGGGGCTGTGCAAGCTGATGTGTCGGGACAAAAGGTCCTCTACGGGTCTGGCGGGGGGATTTCATCTCTGGCAGACCAAGAGGCTCCCAATACCTCCTTTGAGGTCAGACCCAAAAATAGGTAATTAGTCATTTACTGCAACTGGAGGGCGGGTGACCCATGATTTGGACCCAGTAGGGATGCTTTCGCTCATGGGGGGTCTGTAGGTTCGGTGACCCTTGACTTGGAAACAGTAGAGTTGCTTCAACACACGATGGGGTCTCTAGGACAGGTTAACATTGACTTGCACTCAGTAGAGTTGATTCCACTCATGGGAGTCTGTAGGACAGGTGACCCACGACTTGGACCCCGCAGAGATGCTTCCACTCAGGGGGTCTTTAGGAGAGGCGACACTTGACTTGGACCCATAGAGATGCTTCCACTCATGGGGGTCAGTAGGACAAGTGACCTTTGACATAGACACAGTAGAGATGCTTTCACTCATGGGGGTCTGTAGGACAGGTGACCTTTGACATGGACACAGTAGAGTTGCTTCTATTCATGGGGTCTGTAGGACAGGTGACCTTTGACATGGACCCAGTATAGATGCTTCCACTCATGGGGGGTCTGTAAGGAGAGGTGTCCCTTGACTTTGACCCAGTATAGATGCTTCCACTCATGGGGGGTCTGTAAGGAGAGGTGTCCCTTGACTTTGACCCAGTATAGATGCTTCCACTCATGGGGGGTCTGTAAGGAGAGGTGACCCTTGACTTTGACCCAGTACAGATGCTTCCACTCATGGAGCTGAGGGCTATCATGTAAAGCAGCCATTCTGTGGACAGCACAGTACATGCCCTTTCCATCAAACCTAGTTTGCAGTTAGATTTAAGATCCTGCCCCTACAAAGCCCCTTCCTCCTGCCCCAGGAGTCTCCGAGAGTCAGAGTTGTCCTGTTTCTTTCACACCTCTCCGTGGAGCAGTTGGGCGAGTGTATGTCCAACTGAGAGTGGCATTCACGCACCTCACTGTCTGCTTTTAACCACTTTGATTTTTCAGTCAATGCACTGAAACGCAGTGGCGGCTGGCACGGATCCGGGTGTTAGGGCGGGGAAGGGGATAAATAAAAAATTAGATTTCACTTACCTCCTCGCCGCATCCTCCTTTTCGTATCTCTCCTCCACGGTCCTCTGGCTGGAACAGGAAGCACCAAGGCTCCCCTGATCCAATCACAACGCTATTACTTGATGTTTAAAAAGATTGCTTCCACACACACTAACCTCAGCCTACTTGCTAAGGGTGGGAACTAGAGGCACAGGGCTAAGGAGCAAGCCGGCCTCCACTTACCTATTCATACACAAAATAGGCTGCTCCGAGAGTATGTTTTTGATATTTCCTACAGAATTAAACAGAGATGCCGTGCCAACAGTGGCATCTCATAAAAAGTTATGGACTGGCCTCGCACACCGCCCGGTGCCATGCTTTATCATCGGCTGTCCTCGCCCTCAAAACTCTTGGTTTGATAGAGGGCGGGCATACACCTGGAGACAGGGATGCACTTCTAAATCTAAGTGATGGCCGTGGGGAAGTGATGGGTGATCTAAAAACCATTACATTTGTCCATAGACAAACTTTATTCAGGGCCCAAATGTGTGGTGATTGAAAGAAGTGACCAGTGATGTGGGACGTTATTCACCCTTCACTGTGTTGCATGTGAAGATCACTTCCCACGGCCATCACTTAGATTTAGAAGTGCATCCCTGTCTCCAGGTGTATGCCCGCCCTCCATCAAGCCAAGTTTTTAGAGGGCGAGGACGGCCTATGATGAAGAATCCAGTCCAGAACCTTTTACGAGATGCCCCTATTGGCACTGCACCTCTGTTTAACTCTGTAGGAAATATAAAAAAATACTCTATGAGCAGCCTATTTTGTGTATGCGTAAAAATATTGCTTTACATTAAAAAAAAACATTGAAATTCGCCAAAAAATCAAAGGTCACGGTCAGTTTTTGTCATTTGGATTGACTGGGAGGGTACGGCCATCCTTCCTCGGCTGTGCCAGCAGATAACTTGTGCCTCCAGGAAACCCTTTGCAGCCTACATTGCTACATTGCATCGAAGGTGTGTAGAGGTATTGAACATGTTATAAATCTTTGATTTGAAGAGAAATTCTGTGTGCAGGTGACAGTTGATTACTTGTGTTCAGCATGTTCCAAACACAAGTTTTTTTTGGTTCTGCACAAAAAGTTTCCAACAGGGCTAAGATTCTACGTACAACATACCAAGTATTGTTGGTTATTAGACAGAATCGTCTCAGCAGGACAATTTGTACATAACATAGAAGCCTGTATGCACCGGGTACTGATCTATGTACACGTGCCTGTTTTGTACCAGAAGATGGGTTATTTGTAAAGGTTTCACCATGGTATGAATGATGACCTTGAGCAGCTTCAAACCTTGGGTATTTTGAGCGAATAGTGTCTCTTTGGATAAGTTTTGCATAGGATGTACACTGTGCTTAGTACATACGTTTTAATACTCGGTAGTGTATTTCTCATGAGAGTTTCACTGTCTGCAAAGAGTGTGGTACAGGGCAGACTCTATCCATACAGTGAATACTGTTTAGAGTACCCACTTCTCTACTCATATCATATCCACTACATTTCTCAATGTAGGTTCAGTGACTTCCAGGGGTTTGATACAGATAACAGCTGTCCGAAGTAGGACATTAGTTATGTATCTCGAGGAACTTGGTTTTCCCTGATCGGTTGTATACGGATTGAACACCGTGTGCAGGAAAGGTGACCCTTTCATCGGTGGTTCACGGTCAACATAAACTTGGCTACCCATGACGTGCAGAGGGTCAATGCTGCACATGGCACAAGCTTGCTTGACCTATGGGGGTTGTATGTATGACGGCAGTAATGATGCGTCATAATATACGTCTCCAGAGCCTAAGGAGGGGACGGCCCATCATGAATCTGGGCGCCATCTTCGAATAGCAGTAATCAAAGGTATGGATAGAACAGGAAGTGTAGCTGCGAGTACATTCCGCTTCCCAACTGCTGAACTATATCGAAAGAGAGCGATCTCCCTGCAGCCTGTATTATTGTCTCTCACTGGCCACCGTAGGCAAAATCCTATAGGTTTACCAGTGGCATGCTCCCTCATCGAGTCCTCACCCAGACACCTTCATGTATTTATGTGGGCTCAACCCTGATAGGCAAGGGGGCTCTTGGTGTGTTTACGTGGAGGGGTCTATATTTAAAATTGCCTAAAGGTATCCTAAACAATATTCCAATTTATTTGGGGAATCCTTTGGCAAGGTTAAAAGAAGCAGGGGGATGCCATTCAGAATGCAATGTACTCAGTCTACATGTTTCAGCCATGCAACTTGCCTTAATGGTCAGGTGGCTTTCTTCAGGACTTTATTACTTGAAAGATCCTTAAAGTTATCCTATTTTAGAATAGTAATAACCTTTAGTACTCAATATTTCTGCTCAGTTTGCCTCATTCATTCACGTTCACTACAGCATGCCATTTTTACGAACAATACTGAGAACTTTTCTCAGCCATGTATCTGTTAGTTAATTTTCTGAAGGCCCCAGGGGGCATTAGAGGCAGAGGGGACTTGTAGTCACACCTTCGTCAGAGGTTCACGACTACAGAAAACCTACTTGGCTCCTCTGCCCTACATCCTTAAAGTCCGTAACTTTAGTGGCAAAAAAAACGATTGATTTCTCATCAAAAAATGTTGAATATGTTAGGACCTTCCATGCTAGTGATTTACTTTATCTGTTAGTTATTTCCATAATTTTCTGCTTCTGTATTTTTTTGCGTAGCCTGTCTCTCTTTTGTTTGCTGCACACTTCGCGCAGTCTCCTGTAGGTGTTTATAATGGGCCACAATTGAGAGCTTCGGAGCTGAGGCTGGAGGCAGTGAGAGTTTCCCACAGTGCCTGTGACTGGGTCAAAATAATGTTCAGAATGCATGGCCATTCAATCCTTGGCCTCTCTGAAGCATTCACAGAGAAATGGACACGTATTCCAGATGCAATTGTGATTCTGTTCAAATCTGTGTGAAGGAAGTGCACAGGTGTGAAAAGATTGACAAGGCAAAGGTAAAAAAAAAACGGCGCGGGTCATTCTTTGCTGGTGAAGTGAAGAAGGTGCAAGGAAGTACATGCAGGAGAGAGTGAAAAGAAGGCGCTAAAGAGGAAAGCGATGCGTCGTGAGAAGATAGGCAGAGCGACAAGATGTGGAGAGAAACAGGGCACACATGTCTAACATAGAGTGAACATGCCTGGAGTGACTGAGCCACTCTGAGGGACAGCACCTTGCAAAGGCCTCAGTAATGTGTAATTCACAGCTGACAACCATTGACAAAGCCAGTAGAACTTGCTGATTTTTGGGTGAATGCCAATCGTTGTGTTATATATCTGGATGCAATAACAGAAAGCCCAGATAGGAATCAAAATACTGGTTGGGAGGCTATCGGGATCACAAAAATGTATTTTTTGTTAAAATCATACCCTTAATTACATAGGCCGCTCCCTTTTGAGCCCTCTATTTATTCAGCCCACTCAGAGCCCTGTCTAACTCAGTCTGGTATCTGGCGGCCATCTTTGATTGAATTCTGCAAGTAAACAAGTTGCACTGTTGTTCTGCTCTACACTTCGCTCAGTCACGGGGTCCTCGAAGCCCCCCTCAAGCACCGACCACTGCTATGAGTTCCACAGGGGGGTGGTTAGGGGCTTCCGGCTAAAAGATTTGACAAAACCACCCAAAACTCCTAAGGGGCTCTTCCATTTCCTTCCCACGGCTCTCCGAGCTCAATGAAGCAACCGACTGGCTGCCCGAGCGCTACACACCAAATCTTTCCATCTTGTTCCCTAATGCACAGCTCGGCGTGTTTGCTCACTCAACGCCTGGGGTTTCCACGGTTCCGCCATGAACTCGTCACCACGCCAAACAGTGTTATCTCTCCCACGGGTGGGACCACGAGAGGCCAACCCTCGGCTTTTGTGAAGCTGTCACACTGAGTAATGAGTGATCCTAAAGCAACCACGTCAGCTCAGACCCACAGCTCGGGCGGTGGCAGGGTTCATATCACTGCATCTCTCATGCCTGTTGTAGGGCTTGGCTGCATGCACACAGCTCTGTCAGTGTACCTCATACCTCCCAAGATGCTGCTCTGACACAGGCCCTGCCCTGCCCCCCTAAGCCTACAGCTCCCCTGATGTTCCAGTGCCGGGAACCAGGCCCACAGATCTGCAGGTGTACCTCAAGTCCGACCTACAGCTCTCCTGTGCCAGTGCACCTCGCCCCTACTTGCTGTACCTCAACCTCCCATGATGCTACCCTGACTCAGGCCCAGCTCTGCCAGTGCACCTCAGCCCTACCTGCTGTCTCCATGCTATTCCAGAGCCAAGAGCCAGTACCGCAGCTCTGTCAGTTCACCTCAACCCTACGTAGTATCTCTGTACTACTACTAGTCCAATGCGACAGCCAGGCCCACAGCTCTATGAAAGTACCTCAAACCGACCTGCAGTTCCCCTGCTCTACTGACAGCCAGCCTAGCAGCAGCTCCAGGGTCGGCCAAACTGAACCTTGACCCCTGCTTTCCTCGCTCTGGGCCAGCAAGCCTGTGTCTTACCTGCCCTCTCCTTCAAGTCTTAGAAGTGTCTGGGTGGCTGTAAGTAGAATCTCATTGCACCGCGTGAAGCACCCGAAACATCAGCGGGTGGAACCTGGAGTCAGGGTGGCAGGGGGTAGTGGAGACAACTAGAACCACAGAGGTGGAGCCGGAAGTCCCGGGCACTGGAGTCTGTCTGTGGTCTTTAGCAGCCGACCATGTTTATGTGTGTCCTGGAGGCGAGAGGGCACCTGCTGCTGGTTTCCTGAGCGCTGTCGCCGACTGATGTCTCCGCAAATTTGATAATCCACGCTTCTTAGGTAACTCCATTGGCTTCCCATACGGAAAAGAGGTTGGTTCAGGGCCCTCTGCCACAGCGCCCTCTTTCAGGCGCAGCGTGTTAACGACGGCCCATATTTATCAAGGGTATAAGTAACACAACAGAGCGAGACACCCGCTGCGCGGAGTGGAAGGGCAGAAAGGTTCCGTATTTAGCATTATATGGCGCATTCCTGCCCTTTCCCAGCGTTGGCGCACTTCTGGCTCTCTAGTGCCAACGCAGGCATCTTTACGCCATGCTGCAAGGGTGCCTGCGTTGTAAGCAGGATTATTTCGTGCAGGAGGGACACCTTCCTGCACAAACACAACCCCCTGAGGCGTTTTCCTCTTTCTATGCACGCTTGCTGAATGCCGCACACATAAAAAGCAGAATAAAGGAGGAAAGAATTCGATATTTCTCGTTGTTACTCCTGATCTGGGGAGGCGAAGCATTTTGATGTATTCCTGGGTCTACCACGAATGGTAAACCTTGGAGTACCTCAACGTCCATGGGTGCATCTGTGGGCGCACCCACGCTCCACAGATGGAACGCCTCAACGTCCATGGGTGCATCTGTGGGTGCACCCACGTTCCACAGATGGAACACCTCAACGTCCATGGGTGCATCTGTGGGCGCACCCACGCTCCACAGATGGAACGCCTCAACGTCCATGGGTGCATCTGTGGGCGCACCCACGCTCCACAGATGGAACGCCTCAACGTCCATGGGTGCATCTGTGGGCGCACCCACGCTCCACAGATGGAACGCCTCAACGTCCATGGGTGGATCTGTGGGCGCACCCACGCTCCACAAATGATACGCCTCAACGTCCATGGGGGCATCTGTGGGCGCACCCACGCTCCACAGATGGAACGCCTCAACGTCCATGGGTGGATCTGTGGGCGCACCCACGCTCCACAGATGGAACGCCTCAACGTCCATGGGTGCATCTGTGGGAGCACCCACGCTCCACAGATGGAACGCCTCAACGTCCATGGGTGCATCTGTGGGCGCACCCACGCTCCACAGATGGAACGCCTCAACGTCCATGGGGGCATCTGTGGGAGCACCCACGCTCCACAGATGGAACGCCTCAACGTCCATGGGGGGATCTGTGGGCGCACCCACGCTCCACACATGGAACGCCTCAACGTCCATGGGGGCATCTGTGGGCGCACCCACGCTCCACAGATGGAACGCCTCAACGTCCATGGGTGCATCTGTGGGCGCACCCACGCTCCACAGATGGAACGCCTCAACGTCCATGGGTGCATCTGTGGGCGCACCCACGCTCCACAGATGGAACGCCTCAACGTCCATGGGTGCATCTGTGGGCGCACCCACGCTCCACAGATGGAACGCCTCAACGTCCATGGGTGCATCTGTGGGCGCACCCACGCTCCACAGATGGAAGGCCTCAACGTCCATGGGTGGATCTGTGGGCGCACCCACGCTCCACAGATGATACGCCTCAACGTCCATGGGGGCGTCTGTGGGAGCACCCACGCTCTACACATGGAACGCCTCAACGTCCATGGGTGCATCTGTGGGCGCACCCACGCTCTACACATGAAACGCCTCAACGTCCATGGGGGCATCTGTGGGAGCACCCACGCTCCACAGATGGACCGCCTCAACGTCCATGGGTGCATCTGTGGGCGCACCCACGCTCTACACATGGAACGCCTCAACGTCCATGGGGGCATCTGTGGGAGCACCCACGCTCCACAGATGGACCGCCTCAACGTCCATGGGTGCATCTGTGGGCGCACCCACGCTCCACAGATGGAACGCCTCAACGTCCATGGGTGGATCTGTGGGCGCACCCACGCTCCACAGATGGAACGCCTCAACGTCCATGGGTGCATCTGTGGGCGCACCCACGCTCCACAGATGGAACGCCTCAACGTCCATGGGTGCATCTGTGGGCGCACCCACGCTCCACAGATGGAACGCCTCAACGTCCATGGGTGCATCTGTGGGCGCACCCACGCTCCACAGATGGAACGCCTCAACGTCCATGGGTGCATCTGTGGGAACACCCACGCTCCACAGATGGAACGCCTCAACGTCCATGGGTGGTTCTGTGGGCGCACCCACGCTCCACAGATGGAACGCCTCAACGTCCATGGGTGCATCTGTGGGTGCACCCACGTTCCACAGATGGAACGCCTCAACGTCCATGGGTGGATCTGTGGGCGCACCCACGCTCCACAGATGGAACGCCTCAACGTCCATGGGTGCATCTGTGGGAGCACCCACGCTCCACAGATGGAACGCCTCAACGTCCATGGGTGGATCTGTGGGCGCACCCACGCTCCACACATGGAACGCCTCAACGTCCATGGGTTCATCTGTGGGCGCACCCACGCTCCACACATGGAACGCCTCAACGTCCATGGGGGCATCTGTGGGCGCACCCACGCTCCACAGATGGAACGCCTCAACGTCCATGGGTGCATCTGTGGGCGCACCCACGCTCCACAGATGGAACGCCTCAACGTCCATGGGTGGATCTGTGGGCGCACCCACGCTCCACAGATGGAACGCCTCAACGTCCATGGGTGCATCTGTGGGCGCACCCACGCTCCACAGATGGAACGCCTCAACGTCCATGGGTGGATCTGTGGGCGCACCCACGCTCCACAGATGGAACGCCTCAACGTCCATGGGTGCATCTGTGGGAGCACCCACGCTCCACAGATGGAACGCCTCAACGTCCATGGGTGGATCTGTGGGCGCACCCACGCTCCACAGATGGAACGCCTCAACGTCCATGGGTGCATCTGTGGGCGCAACCACGCTCCACAGATGGAACGCCTCAACGTCCATGGGTGCATCTGTGGGCGCACCCACGCTCCACAGATGGAACGCCTCAACGTCCATGGGTGGATCTGTGGGCGCACCCACGCTCCACAGATGGAACGCCTCAACGTCCATGGGTGCATCTGTGGGAGTACCCACGCTCCACAGATGGAACGCCTCAACGTCCATGGGTGGATCTGTGGGCGCACCCACGCTCCACAGATGGAACGCCTCAACGTCCATGGGTGCATCTGTGGGCGCACCCACGCTCCACAGATGGAACGCCTCAACGTCCATGGGTGCATCTGTGGGCGCACCCACGCTCCACAGATGGAACGCCTCAACGTCCATGGGTGGATCTGTGGGCGCACCCACGCTCCACAGATGGAACGCCTCAACGTCCATGGGGGCATCTGTGGGAGCACCCACGCTCTACACATGGAACGCCTCAACGTCCATGGGTGCATCAGTGGGCGCACCCACGCTCTACACATGGAACGCCTCAACGTCCATGGGGGCATCTGTGGGAGCATCCACGCTCCACAGATGGAACGCCTCAACGTCCATGGGTGCATCTGTGGGCGCACCCACGCTCCACAGATGGAACGCCTCAACGTCCATGGGTGCATCTGTGGGCGCACCCACGCTCCACAGATGGAACACCTCAACGTCCATGGGTGCATCTGTGGGAGCACCCACACTCCACACATGGAACGCCTCAACGTCCATGGGGGCATCTGTGGGCGCACCCACGCTCCACAGATGGAAGGCCTCAACGTCCATGGGTGGATCTGTGGGCGCACCCACGCTCCACAGATGATACGCCTCAACGTCCATGGGGGCGTCTGTGGGAGCACCCACGCTCTACACATGGAACGCCTCAACGTCCATGGGTGCATCTGTGGGCGCACCCACGCTCTACACATGAAACGCCTCAACGTCCATGGGGGCATCTGTGGGAGCACCCACGCTCCACAGATGGACCGCCTCAACGTCCATGGGTGCATCTGTGGGCGCACCCACGCTCTACACATGGAACGCCTCAACGTCCATGGGGGCATCTGTGGGAGCACCCACGCTCCACAGATGGACCGCCTCAACGTCCATGGGTGCATCTGTGGGCGCACCCACGCTCCACAGATGGAACGCCTCAACGTCCATGGGTGGATCTGTGGGCGCACCCACGCTCCACAGATGGAACGCCTCAACGTCCATGGGTGCATCTGTGGGCGCACCCACGCTCCACAGATGGAACGCCTCAACGTCCATGGGTGCATCTGTGGGCGCACCCACGCTCCACAGATGGAACGCCTCAACGTCCATGGGTGCATCTGTGGGCGCACCCACGCTCCACAGATGGAACGCCTCAACGTCCATGGGTGCATCTGTGGGAACACCCACGCTCCACAGATGGAACGCCTCAACGTCCATGGGTGGTTCTGTGGGCGCACCCACGCTCCACAGATGGAACGCCTCAACGTCCATGGGTGCATCTGTGGGTGCACCCACGTTCCACAGATGGAACGCCTCAACGTCCATGGGTGGATCTGTGGGCGCACCCACGCTCCACAGATGGAACGCCTCAACGTCCATGGGTGCATCTGTGGGAGCACCCACGCTCCACAGATGGAACGCCTCAACGTCCATGGGTGGATCTGTGGGCGCACCCACGCTCCACACAGGGAACGCCTCAACGTCCATGGGTTCATCTGTGGGCGCACCCACGCTCCACACATGGAACGCCTCAACGTCCATGGGGGCATCTGTGGGCGCACCCACGCTCCACAGATGGAACGCCTCAACGTCCATGGGTGCATCTGTGGGCGCACCCACGCTCCACAGATGGAACGCCTCAACGTCCATGGGTGGATCTGTGGGCGCACCCACGCTCCACAGATGGAACGCCTCAACGTCCATGGGTGCATCTGTGGGCGCACCCACGCTCCACAGATGGAACGCCTCAACGTCCATGGGTGGATCTGTGGGCGCACCCACGCTCCACAGATGGAACGCCTCAACGTCCATGGGTGCATCTGTGGGAGCACCCACGCTCCACAGATGGAACGCCTCAACGTCCATGGGTGGATCTGTGGGCGCACCCACGCTCCACAGATGGAACGCCTCAACGTCCATGGGTGCATCTGTGGGCGCAACCACGCTCCACAGATGGAACGCCTCAACGTCCATGGGTGCATCTGTGGGCGCACCCACGCTCCACAGATGGAACGCCTCAACGTCCATGGGTGGATCTGTGGGCGCACCCACGCTCCACAGATGGAACGCCTCAACGTCCATGGGTGCATCTGTGGGAGTACCCACGCTCCACAGATGGAACGCCTCAACGTCCATGGGTGGATCTGTGGGCGCACCCACGCTCCACAGATGGAACGCCTCAACGTCCATGGGTGCATCTGTGGGCGCACCCACGCTCCACAGATGGAACGCCTCAACGTCCATGGGTGCATCTGTGGGCGCACCCACGCTCCACAGATGGAACGCCTCAACGTCCATGGGTGGATCTGTGGGCGCACCCACGCTCCACAGATGGAACGCCTCAACGTCCATGGGGGCATCTGTGGGAGCACCCACGCTCTACACATGGAACGCCTCAACGTCCATGGGTGCATCAGTGGGCGCACCCACGCTCTACACATGGAACGCCTCAACGTCCATGGGGGCATCTGTGGGAGCATCCACGCTCCACAGATGGAACGCCTCAACGTCCATGGGTGCATCTGTGGGCGCACCCACGCTCCACAGATGGAACGCCTCAACGTCCATGGGTGCATCTGTGGGCGCACCCACGCTCCACAGATGGAACACCTCAACGTCCATGGGTGCATCTGTGGGAGCACCCACACTCCACACATGGAACGCCTCAACGTCCATGGGGGCATCTGTGGGAGCACCCACACTACGCCTCAACGTCCATGGGGGCATCTGTGGGAGCACCCACGCTCCACAGATGGAACGCCTCAACGTCCATGGGAGAATCTGTGGGAGCACCCACGCTCCACAGATGGAACGCCTCAACGTCCATGGGGGCATCTGTGGGCGCACCCACGCTCTACACATGGAACGCGTCAACGTCCATGGGTGCATCTGTGGGTGCACCCACGCTCTACACATGGAACGCCTCAATGTCCATGGGGGCATCTGTGGGAACACCCACGCTCCACAGATGGAACGCCTCAACGTCCATGGGGGCATCTGTGGGCGCACCCACGCTCCACAGATGGAACGCCTCAACGTCCATGGGTGCATCTGTGGGAGCACCCACACTACGCCTCAACGTCCATGGGGGCATCTGTGGGAGCACCCACGCTCCACAGATGGAACGCCTCAACGTCCATGGGAGAATCTGTGGGAGCACCCACGCTCCACAGATGGAACGCCTCAACGTCCATGGGGGCATCTGTGGGCGCACCCACGCTCTACACATGGAACGCGTCAACGTCCATGGGTGCATCTGTGGGTGCACCCACGCTCTACACATGGAACGCCTCAACGTCCATGGGTGCATCTGTGGGCGCACCCACGCTCCACAGATGGAACGCCTCAACGTCCATGGGTGGATCTGTGGGCGCACCCACGCTCCACAGATGGAACGCCTCAACGTCCATGGGTGCATCTGTGGGCGCACCCACGCTCCACAGATGGAACGCCTCAACGTCCATGGGTGCATCTGTGGGCGCACCCACGCTCCACAGATGGAACGCCTCAACGTCCATGGGTGCATCTGTGGGCGCACCCACGCTCCACAGATGGAACTCCTCAACGTCCATGGGTGCATCTGTGGGCGCACCCACGCTCCACAGATGGAACACCTCAACGTCCATGGGTGCATCTGTGGGAACACCCACGCTCCACAGATGGAACGCCTCAACGTCCATGGGTGGTTCTGTGGGCGCACCCACGCTCCACAGATGGAACGCCTCAACGTCCATGGGTGCATCTGTGGGTGCACCCACGTTCCACAGATGGAACGCCTCAACGTCCATGGGTGGATCTGTGGGCGCACCCACGCTCCACAGATGGAACGCCTCAACGTCCATGGGTGCATCTGTGGGAGCACCCACGCTCCACAGATGGAACGCCTCAACGTCCATGGGTGGATCTGTGGGCGCACCCACGCTCCACACATGGAACGCCTCAATGTCCATGGGTTCATCTGTGGGCGCACCCACGCTCCACACATGGAACGCCTCAACGTCCATGGGGGCATCTGTGGGCGCACCCACGCTCCACAGATGGAACGCCTCAACGTCCATGGGTGCATCTGTGGGCGCACCCACGCTCCACAGATGGAACGCCTCAACGTCCATGGGTGGATCTGTGGGCGCACCCACGCTCCACAGATGGAACGCCTCAACGTCCATGGGTGCATCTGTGGGCGCACCCACACTCCACAGATGGAACGCCTCAACGTCCATGGGTGGATCTGTGGGCGCACCCACGCTCCACAGATGGAACGCCTCAACGTCCATGGGTGCATCTGTGGGAGCACCCACGCTCCACAGATGGAACGTCTCAACGTCCATGGGTGGATCTGTGGGCGCACCCACGCTCCACAGATGGAATGCCTCAATGTCCATGGGTGCATCTGTGGGCACAACCACGCTCCACAGATGGAACGCCTCAACGTCCATGGGTGCATCTGTGGGCGCACCCACGCTCCACAGATGGAACGCCTCAACGTCCATGGGTGGATCTGTGGGCGCACCCACGCTCCACAGATGGAACGCCTCAACGTCCATGGGTGCATCTGTGGGAGTACCCACACTCCACAGATGGAACACCTCAACGTCCATGGGTGCATCTGTGGGCGCACCCACGCTCCACAGATGGAACACCTCAACGTCCATGGGTGCATCTGTGGGAGCACCCACACTCCACACATGGAACGCCTCAACGTCCATGGGGGCATCTGTGGGAGCACCCACACTACGCCTCAACGTCCATGGGGGCATCTGTGGGAGCACCCACGCTCCACAGATGGAACGCCTCAACGTCCATGGGAGAATCTGTGGGAGCACCCACGCTCCACAGATGGAACGCCTCAACGTCCATGGGGGCATCTGTGGGCGCACCCACGCTCTACACATGGAACGCCTCAACGTCCATGGGGGCATCTGTGGGAGCACCCACGCTCCACAGATGGAACGCCTCAACGTCCATGGGTGCATCAGTGGGCGCACCCACGCTCTACACATGGAACGCCTCAACGTCCATGGGGGCATCTGTGGGAGCACCCACGCTCCACAGATGGAACGCCTCAACGTCCATGGGTGCATCTGTGGGCGCACCCACGCTCCACAGATGGAACGCCTCAACGTCCATGGGTGCATCTGTGGGCGCACCCACGCTCCACAGATGGAACACCTCAACGTCCATGGGTGCATCTGTGGGAGCACCCACACTCCACACATGGAACGCCTCAACGTCCATGGGGGCATCTGTGGGAGCACCCACACTACGCCTCAACGTCCATGGGGGCATCTGTGGGAGCACCCACGCTCCACAGATGGAACGCCTCAACGTCCATGGGAGAATCTGTGGGAGCACCCACGCTCCACAGATGGAACGCCTCAACGTCCATGGGGGCATCTGTGGGCGCACCCACGCTCTACACATGGAACGCGTCAACGTCCATGGGTGCATCTGTGGGTGCACCCACGCTCTACACATGGAACGCCTCAATGTCCATGGGGGCATCTGTGGGAACACCCACGCTCCACAGATGGAACGCCTCAACGTCCATGGGGGCATCTGTGGGCGCACCCACGCTCCACAGATGGAACGCCTCAACGTCCATGGGTGCATCTGTGGGAGCACCCACACTACGCCTCAACGTCCATGGGGGCATCTGTGGGAGCACCCACGCTCCACAGATGGAACGCCTCAACGTCCATGGGAGAATCTGTGGGAGCACCCACGCTCCACAGATGGAATGCCTCAACGTCCATGGGTGCATCTGTGGGAGCACCCACGCTCCACAGATGGAACGCCTCAACGTCCATGGGGGCTTCTGTGGGCGCACCCACGCTCCACAGATCGAACGCCTCAACGTCCATGGGTGCATCTGTGGGCGCACCCACGCTCCACAGATGGAACGCCTCAACGTCCATGGGTGCATCTGTGGGCGCACCCACGCTCCACAGATGGAACACCTCAACGTCCATGGGTGCATCTGTGGGCGCACCCACGCTCCACAGATGGAACGCCTCAACGTCCATGGGTGCATCTGTGGGTTCACCCACGCTCCACAGATGGAACGCCTCAACGTCCATGGGTGGATCTGTGGGCGCACCCACGCTCCACAGATGGAACGCCTCAACGTCCATGGGTGCATCTGTGGGAGCACCCACGCTCCACAGATGGAACGCCTCAACGTCCATGGGTGGATCTGTGGGCGCAACCACGCTCCACAGATGGAACGCCTCAACGTCCATGGGTGCATCTGTGGGCGCACCCACACTCCACAGATGGAACGCCTCAACGTCCATGGGTGGATCTGTGGGCGCACCGACGCTCCACAGATGGAACGCCTCAACGTCCATGGGTGCATCTGTGGGAGCACCCACGCTCCACAGATGGAACGCCTCAACGTCCATGGGTGGATCTGTGGGCGCACCCACGCTCCACAGATGGAACGCCTCAACGTCCATGGGTGCATCTGTGGGCACAACCACGCTCCACAGATGGAACGCCTCAACGTCCATGGGTGCATCTGTGGGAGTACCCACGCTCCACAGATGGAACGCCTCAACGTCCATGGGTGGATCTGTGGGCGCACCCACGCTCCACAGATGGAACGCCTCAACGTCCATGGGTGCATCTGTGGGCGCACCCACGCTCCACAGATGGAACGCCTCAACGTCCATGGGTGCATCTGTGGGCGCACCCACGCTCCACAGATGGAACGCCTCAACGTCCATGGGTGGATCTGTGGGCGCACCCACGCTCCACAGATGGAACGCCTCAACGTCCATGGGTGCATCTGTGGGAGTACCCACACTCCACAGATGGAACGCCTCAACGTCCATGGGTGGATCTGTGGGCGCACCCACGCTCCACAGATGGAACGCCTCAACGTCCATGGGTGCATCTGTGGGCGCACCCACGCTCCACAGATGGAACGCCTCAACGTCCATGGGTGCATCTGTGGGCGCACCCACGCTCCACAGATGGAACGCCTCAACGTCCATGGGTGGATCTGTGGGCGCACCCACGCTCCACAGATGGAACGCCTCAACGTCCATGGGGGCATCTGTGGGAGCACCCACGCTCTACACATTGAACGCCTCAACGTCCATGGGTGCATCTGTGGGCGCACCCACGCTCTACACATGGAACGCCTCAACGTCCATGGGGGCATCTGTGGGAGCACCCACGCTCCACAGATGGAACGCCTCAACGTCCATGGGTGCATCTGTGGGCGCACCCACGCTCCACAGATGGAACGCCTCAACGTCCATGGGTGGATCTGTGGGCGCACCCACGCTCCACAGATGGAACGCCTCAACGTCCATGGGGGCATCTGTGGGAGCACCCACGCTCTACACATGGAACGCCTCAACGTCCATGGGGGCATCTGTGGGAGCACCCACGCTCCACAGATGGAACGCCTCAACGTCCATGGGTGCATCTGTGGGCGCACCCACGCTCCACAGATGGAACGCCTCAACGTCCATGGGTGCATCTGTGGGAGCACACATGGACGTTCCTCCAAGCACTAAAGTGCTGATGAGCATGTATTTTGCACTTTGCACTGAACAGATGTAGTTGTGGGGCTGATGAAGGCCCAAAGGCTCTCTTGTGACCGAGCGGAGGCTTGGGCAGGATGTAAAGTGAGTCGTGGCCTATGGTTGAGAGGCATCAGATGGGGGTCTTTGTCGATCAGTGGGGAGAGGGGTCTGTACTGTCGACGGGTCCTGGCCATGTTACATACCCCCTGTGCTGACAGTGGCTGTGACAGAGCTGCTCTCAGCAGGGGGCCTGCCCCACAGCATGAACATTGAGGTGTGTGTGTGTGGGGAGGGTCGGGGGGAGGGGGAGAAGGTCAGCTGGGCCTCAATGGACGCCAAATTCAGCCCTAGCAAAAATTTTCAGGTAAGGCTGACACTGCAGAGTCCACTATTAGAATGGGGCCAAAAGGGGCTGTACTGAGGATGGAGTGTGGGGGGTGGGGGGGAGGCATCATCCTTGAATCATGTATTGAAGGAGGCATGGAAACTAGGTGGACACCAGGCATATATCATTTTATAGTAATATTAGTAGAAAAATAGGTTATCAAATCTTAAAATCATATATATTTTTACGGTTCCCAAAAAAATCAAGAAAGAAAATGTTTTTTAAAAGATGAAAAAATAAAGGAACAATGTGAATTCATCTGCATAAATCATGAAATTCTGTTGAAATGCAATTGCAGGTTTGGAAATGGACAATCGAGTTGGATACAGAATAGACTGAACACGTTTAGCTTCATTCTTTATTTCACATCCAACTTCACGTTTGGCCAATGCATGTTCCCGAACTCTTGTAATCCTTTGCAATAGAACGTTAAACATTCCTGTGCCAGTTTAAAAATGCAGCATTAGCAAGCTCAAGGTGCTATTCCCCAAACACAAAGATAGTGACTTTGCATTTAACTTGCAAACTTTGTTGAAAGTTGTTTGTTCCAAATGGCTGTTCCTAACCTCCTTGATTTTTAGTGACTCCAGGGCAATTCCCAGATAAGAGCCCCAAGTGTTTGGTTCTTTTTCTTCAAATTGTTTCTTAATTTCCAGCCAGCAAAGGTTGTTTAGTGTTCCTGTTTCTGATGCTCTAAGTTTCCAGCACCATTTTACAAAGATTGCTTTCCTCTGGAAGACTTGATTTTGTAATCCGAATTCCAGGCGTATTTGTGCAGGAGACGATCAGTTAAAAAGATTAAATACGGATTTATATACTCTAATCTGTAATTTATTTAGGATGTCGATTTCTTTCCCATGCCATATTTCTAACCCATAAGACAACGTGGGTAACAGTTGAGCTGCCATGACCTTTAGAAGATGGCCGTATGAGGGGCATTGAAGTTTCTTTTGGAGTAATTTATAGGCGAAGGTCAATGATTGTGCTTTTGCTGACATATCTCTTTTTTGTTCTGCCATTGACATGTTTCTACATAATTTGATACCCAAATATTTATATGTTGCGGTTTCCTCAATTTGGATATTCTTTGCATACCATTTGAAAGAGCCTTTACTCGGGCCCGCCAGTCTCACAACCTTTGTTTTTTTGTTGTTAAGTTCCAAACCTACTATGTCGAGGTACTCTGTTAATTTGTCTATGACCCTTTGTAACCCTATGGGTGTGTGGCTTAGAACCACAATGTCATCTGCATATTGCAGAAACTGGATTGCTTTGTTTACCAGTTTCTGTGGGTGCCCATTTGCCTGTAGTAGATAACTATTTAAATCTGCTAGATACACATTAAATAGGCTTGGCGAGAGTACACAGCCCTGTTTAAGTCCATTTCTTATATTTGTTTGTTTTGATAACCGTCTTCCATCACCAAGTTTTATTTTGGCCCATGTTTCACTGTATAAGGTGATTAATATATCTAATAATTTCTGCGGGAGGACCCAGGATTCTAGCTTTTTCCATAACCGGTCTCTTGGCACTCTGTCGAACGCAGATTTTAGATCAATGTAGCAAGCCAGCAGTCCAACCTTCTTTTTTTCTGCTTTTTCTATTAATAATGACAAAACGGTGAGGTTTGTCATGCATCCCATGCCTTCTCTAAAACCCGTTTGGAACTTCGGGACTATATTGTTTTTATTTATAGCTTTACTCAGAAAGTGTTAACATGTGCAAAAATAATAAAATAACTAAGTAATACTAACGAAATCTGAGGAATGGTATGCTTTTCTTGCTGCATAATATAGTCGACCCTCGCGGTCATCTCCTGCTGCATAATTCCAACGCTCCTGCCTGTAGCTTAGGATATCCCACTTAACCTTACAACTGAGCAATAAAAGAGTGATGGAGAACCATACTTCCCTGAAATCATGCTCACTTTTTTCCACCATCTAGCTTTATTTGTAACAGGACTGAAAACAGAAGGCCTTGCAACAGTGCACGAATGGTAAAACAATGGTAGTTATATTACAATACCAAGGAAATAAAGGTTTCACTACACTGTTTTAGAAACGGTATTGAGTTTAAATTGTGCGCACATTTGCTGCTGGGATGTCATCAAGGCAGGGGCGGCCTTAGGCATGTGCAAGCTGTGCACCTGCACAGGGCCACCAACCCCCAGGGGCCACCACGCCAATATATATCCTTAATATAATACTCCTCTGAGGATGGATACATATTTGCATGGCGGCCCCAGGCAGGGATTTGGTGGCCTCCGGCTCTGTTCCACTTCCAAACACCATGACCCCCGCCACCCCGCCCGGACTCCCTCTTCCGGAGCCCCCTACCTACGCTCCTTGCACAGGGCCACCATGAGCCTAGAGCCGCCCCTGATCAAGGGCGTCCAGACGTCTTCATAAATGAAACTGAAAACGAAGAGAGAAAAATAATAGAAAAGCCTGAACAAGTCGAGGTGCTTGAGGAAACATTCACGCCCTGGCCGCTGCGCCCCAGGAGACTCGGTGTTCAGAACCTCAAAAACATCCAAGGATCAAAAGAAAGTAATAGGAACAACTATTGTTCCTAGATAAAAGCTTTCTGTGGACACTTTTAGAAAAAAATAACTTATCAATAGCATGATGCATATTGGCTTAACTCGGCAGGCAATCAACCCATGCAGAGACTGAACCTGCCAGGACAGTAAAATGGTTGTGGACTCCTCCGCACATACACACCAAGAGTATTTTTGTTAAGAGAGTAAAATAAGTAGAAGCTTGGTTTATTTATATTTCCCTGCTAAATGGTGCAATGCACTTCTCGGGGCAAATTGCGTGCATCAAAATTACAAAAGGATAAAAAATAATCACCTAGCATTTGAAATGCAATCCGTCTTGTCTTTGGTACCTTATATGTATTTAGCTCTGCAGCACATTAGCCTGGGGGCTGAAACATCTACTGTTCTTTAACATGGAGGGAAAATAAGCACCAAACTGCGTGACACGCCAGGTATGGGAATACATGGAGAGAAATATTGCCTTTTAGCAGGAAATGCTATAGTCCAAAGCTCTGTTTTTAATATAAAATCAGGGCCTTTGGGGGTCATATCACTGAAAATACAAGATTTGAAAAAAATATTATTGTCTACGGGTGCTCATGGAAGACAATTTTTATGGACTGGAATCTAGAGAATACTAAAGTTATTCTTGTAATTTACTGACCTCTGCTGGTCGTTTTCTGTCAAGAAAATTAAATAGAGGCAGTTGCAAGAAAAACTAAAAAAAGAAAATCCCTCAGCAGAAAGCAAATCTGGTATTTTACTGACCTCTACTGGTCGTTTTCCATCAAGACAGTTAAATAGAGGCAGTTGAACAGAAAAAAAGTCCCTAAGCGGAAGAAGACAAGTCCTAGGGCCGATCTCCAGAGCCCACACAGTACATAAACATATAAGTATATACTAAAGCATATAAGTATATACGAAAGTACATACAAGAGGTCTCGAATGCTCGACCTAAAAAGTATCCCCAGTTCGAAAAATCAATGAACCACATAATTTCTGTGACCTGTGCCTCTCCCGCGCTCATAAGTGTTGGTAAATAAATGGGGAACCCAGGGGCCTGGCTACGTCACTTGGACCCTGAAACTAAAATGCCTGCCAGCAAAACAGTAAGGACCAGAAAACACAACAGGAGCGGGGATGGGTCTTGTTAACTTTATTATACATTCATATGTGCGGGAGAACAGGAAAATGGTTGCTCAGGGAATTATTTCACATCTGTGGTGGATTGTCACTCGGTTTTTCAGGTCATGACGCCCCTTACCTGATGAAGTGCGCTGATGCAAAAAACATTGGTGTTGTTTAGTAGGTCGCTCTCGCTTTTGCCATGCAGCATGGCTTCGGCGTCTTCCAGGTAGCCAGCTGCGCAAGCTGGCAGGAATTTGGCAGCCCCATTGAAGCGAACGACCCGAGACTTAATATGAAGAACGGGAGTGGAGTGGGAACAAAGTTAACACCGACAATTAGAGGGTGGTGGGAACAAAGTTAACACTGTCAACAGGTGTGGGACTAAAGGCAACACAATCTATGGCGGGAGGGGGGCATCGACACAGATGGCCTCCATGATACCAGCAGTGCTCGCAGCAGGAAAGCAGAGGCAAAAGAAAACAAGCATTTGCAATGCAATAGGCCTCGCATTTACGCTAGACCTATTGCATTGGTAACAGGAGTGCGGGCGGGCAAGAAGGCACGAACGGGCGTGCGGGCGGGGCGCGGGGGTAGAGAAGTCATGGACTGCGGGAGGGGGGGAGCAGAGGAAGAAAATTGTTTTCTAAGTAAAGGAGCCAAAAGCCATGGAAGGATACAAATGACTACATGGCTATCATGAGGAGGGACTAATAAGCCTAAAACAAATCGAAAGGCAGCATTTAGGACCTAAGCCAATGAAAAAGATGGGTGAAGAGTGGGCAGAGCTTCCTCGCCATACTGAATACTGAATTCCTCGCAAAGCGAGCAGAGCATGTGCGCTGTCGCTCTAGGCTCAACCTAAAAATGGCAATATAATGATTTAATTGCCATTTTTTTCATGTTTAGCGTGCAGCAGCCTCCAGTCGGGGTAAATGGGAGCGCGTGTCCTCCTCTGCTGCAGATTGGCAGCATAGAGGACTGGAGTCGCAAGATGGACCCTCAAAAGTACGCATGTCAGTTTGTCCGCCTCTCTTGAGCCCGCCAAAGTGACATGGACACTTTGCAGCTCTCTACTTAACTGTCTTAGACAGCTGGGTTGAGACCAAGCACAGGCCTAAAGGGCCCGAAGGAGCGTCCGGCCAGGCCGCTCCATCCAATCCTGGTGCTGCTCTTATGCTGATCAGAGTAGCGCCAAGATTGGTAAGTAGGATATCCTGTAGGCTGGAGCCAGCAGAGCCGAGAGAGGAGGACCGAGAAGGAGGTTGGCCGTTCAGCAGGCAAGGTAAGTGACTTTATTTTTATTTGCCACTCACCTTGCCTGCATGCAGGACCCACCCACCCACCACTTACTTTCCCGCCCGCCCTACCAGTGCATAAACGTGCCAGCCACCCCTGTCTGAATTCCTTAATTTATATAACTTCTTGTAAAATGCATATGAGGGTTTCAAATCTACTCAATCCAGAAATGACTACACCATGGTCAGCTTTTCAGCTGCAGATTTAAAGCCTGCTTTTTAGAGCAAACTCGCTGTTACCAGACAGTACAATAGACAAGAGAGGCTTCTGCATCACTGGCCAGCCAGCAGAGATTTGTTTACATCACTTGAATGTCCGACTAGGAGTTTCTAGCCTATACACAACCATTAGAATCTGAATGTTCCTACCAAGAGAATACTTTGGTAGCTGCATCGACGTTAAAAGAGATGGGTGACATGGGAGTGATCATGAGCCATAGGCGTTCAATATGAAGGCACCATTATAGGCATCGTCTGATGCGGGCGTAGTAGCAAGTCACCCATGACGAGGTGTGGGACGCTTGCTCTCTATATAGTGCACTAAAATGAAGTACACTGAGCAAAGAGTTCAGAGAATCCCTGCATGGTAAACAGAGGTAACTGCATATATTTCTAATGTTCTTTTTGCGGTAGTGACTGCGAGCAGTTAGGCTAATCAGAGGGTACTGCTAAGCATGTGTTGTAGTCCACAGAGGCAAGAAATGAGACACACACTCAAGAATAAATCCAAGACCGATTTATAAAAATAACGATGATTTTTATGTAGTTTTTAGGACTAAAAACACAGTTCTAAGGTAAGTACTTTTAGAGTTATGATTTACAAAAGTTCAGAAATAATATCACTTTTGTGCACAATTACACACTATAGGAAGCAATGGGGAAAACACACAGAAGTATGCATATAAATTCAGGCAATACATTCATAAAGTTCCCGTTCTTGTTTACGGTCGATGTTGGGACCAGGTCCAAAGTTTCAGCAGGAGAAGTTCGGAAGCGTCCTGGATCGGCCAGGAGGAGTGTGCTGAGGGTGTTGGAAGCTGGCTCTTAAAGAAGAAGGGGACCTCTTGAAAGCCCACTGCACAGGAGGACTTACAAGTAGGTCCAGTGGGGCTCCTTCAAGGGAGGAAGTCGCAAGGGCTCGTCGACCATGGGAGCGCAGCTGGTCAGTCGGTGCAGAGGCCGGGTGCAGCGCGAACAGGCCAGTCATGCGTCCAGAGGTCCTCACGGTCAGAAGCAGGCAACTTGGAGAGACGATCTAGGGACAGCTGGACCACTCAGGAAGTGGGTCTCAGGAGACTTGATGTCCCTTGTCAGGTGTTTCCTTCTGATGTTTTGGGAGTCCGGTGTGGACTCTTCTTCTTGGTATTTGCTATTGGGGGTCTAGTACCCTGAGTATTGGTACCCCGCGGCTGCCAGTAGGTCATGGTGTCTGCAAACTTGGTGAGGAGACAGATTTTACCCTCCTGAACTGTTGTACCTTTTCATGCTTCAGTGATGCGCTAAGGTCGTCGGGGAGCAGTAAGTTCACAAACCGGACTTCTCAGGATCTGTGGGCCCGATTCACAGAACTAACTTAAGACAAAATCATAAACTTACTACCATTTTGGCATTCACAGAAGGCACTTACTCAATTTGGTATTCACAGAAGGCACTTACTCAATTTGGTATTCACAGAAGGCACTTACTCATTTCGGTATTCACAGAAGTTAGGACTCCTAACTTTAGGACTCCTAAACTGAGAAAAATCCTAACTTTAAGACTTTTGGTATTCACAGAAGGCATTTAGGAGTCCTATATATATATATATATATATATATATATATATATATATATATATATATATATATATATATATATATATATATATATATATATATATATATATATATATATATATATATATATATATATATAGTCTCTTAAGTTGCACCAGCAAATAAAGCCGCACACCGACCTTAGGTGAAGAAACATCCTTTATTTTTCAGTAGCAGGCAGCTTATCATTCCGTCTGTTTGTCCCCCAGCTTAATGCATTTCGAGGATGCTTTTCCTCTTCATCAGAAGCCTTTGAGTTAAAACTGATTATTTCCTTGCATTTTCCCATCTTCCTTTGCTCATTTACAACGTTTCAATTATTTGCCTAAGGTGTGCCTTTTCTTTTTGCCTTCTCGTGTTGCACTCTGGTAGATGTGGTTTTACTGCAATTTTTTCACCCGCCAGTGGGCCCGTTTTAAAACAATGTTATACAGGGACTAATTCCAGCCCACATTGGGCTCCTGAATGAGACTCTGCCTCCTAAATTAAAAAGTACCTGCAGTCCTGTAACGCAAGGGGAAGGTTCCCCCTGCATGGTCCCTTTGTTGTTTGGAGGGGAGGGTGCGTCGCTTTCACGGCCTGGTGCGCGCCGTGTAATATTGTCTCTTAAGTTGTACCAGCAATTAAAGCCGCACACCGACCTTAGGTGAAGAAATATATATATATATATATATATATATATATATATATATATATATATATATATATATATATATATATATATATATATATATATATATATATATATATATATATATATATATATACATACAAAGACACACACACACATAAGCTACAATCATGGACAGAAGTGACCAGGTATGAAAGAACAATGTACACACACACAGGTAGAGGCGCTATTGCTATATCCACAATGCCTAGAAGCTCTTACTTACACGGTCTGCGCTGTACCCATTTACACCTCTGTTGCTGGGAATGTGTGCCTTTCTACGCCCCACCAGCCCCACCCTTGCCCCACCCCTCCCTCGCCCCTCCTCCTACCCTCTCACACACAGCAGATAGGGCTGGAGGCTAGGCGGACTCACATCCTTCTCCCTCCGTGTTTAATCTCTGGGCTGGGACTCGCCCCTGACCTGCCCAGCTTTGGAAATGGGAGTGCTGGAATGCGGCCCATTTTCGGTGACTGCCAAGAGGGATTGACGTGAATGGGCCTGCCCCTTCGCTCTCACCAAGCCCTGGCCGAGGAGATACCAAATGGGGGGGCAGGTGGATTCTACCATTTCTCCTTTTCAGGGCAGCACTGAAGGGAGAGGCGAGTGGCCCGGATACTGGGTCCCCCTTCAAGTTGCTGACTCGGCAGGACATGCTTGCGGGTGGGGTGATGAGAATTCGAAGGTGTTAAGGGTACAGCCAATGTGTTGGTGGTACACCTGGGAGGGAATGACCTGGCATCTGTGGGGAGGAGGGCACTACTCCATGAAATGACCGTCACCGTGTGTAAGTTGAGCAGTCAGCTGGGGACCTGTGAGATATCGTGGTCTGAGATAACACCCCGGCTAGTGTGGCAGGGGGCACGAGCTAGGGAGGCCATGGAGGTCTCTCACAGGAGGGTCAACAGCGCCATGAGGAAATTCATGGAGCAAAGGGAGTTTGGCTTCATCCGTTATGGTTTACTACACACTAAGATGACAGGGTGTTGGGAGGATGATGGGGTACACCTGTTCAAAGTTGGTATGGACCTGTTCTTACTGGATCTGGTGGAGGCTTTAGGGGCAGCAGGGTGTAAGTAAGGAAGACTATCTTAGTGGGGGGCTCTGGGGTGACGGTGGCCACACCCAGAGCTGTGGCGGAGTTACAGGGTACATACGGGTACCCTCTGCAGGAGCACTACAAGGGTGCAAAGGCCAAATATCCACATGGAGGTCTTCCGGTTGGACCCTAGAGGAGCGACGGCGCCCCGTTATTCCTACGGGCGGTTGTGGACCTGAGCAACTGGGGGTTGCCTAGCAGGCTCCGCTCCCTATGGGGCGTGAGCAAAAGGGGTGGGCGGTTGGCCCACCGGTGGGAGGGGTCTTCCCTCACCCATAATATGTAAACACCGATGGGCAGGGCCCCAGTGTAATTTGGCTCATCAGGTGGCAGGCAGCGAGGGGCTGCCTGCCTTGGGACCGCCGGTCAGCTAACCCACCAATCTTGGTATCTTTGTAATGCTAATAAACCTGCAACAATGTGCAATGTTTCTCCACAAAGAAGGTGTCTTGTCTGGTTATTTCTGTATGAGATTGCTGCATGGGTAGATGGTGAATGTTGCCAATATTGACACTAATGGTTAATTTGAGCCAGTGGTTGCCTGTGGTGGGCAGAGACACCTTTTAGGGGTCAGGGCTTATTTTTCAACATAAGACTTTAACACAGAGAAAAAAGGAGAGGGAAGGAGGAAAGGGAAAGAGGCAGAAGGTAGGAAGAGTGGTAGAAAAGGAGGCAGGGACGAGAAAGTTAGGGTGATCTTGCATCCCAGATTTATCCGGACAGTCCCTGGTTTTCACCAGCTGTCCTGACAGATTTTGGCAATTTTGGTTCATGTCCCGGTTTTTAGAGGGGGTCGACTGAAACCAGTGAGAGGTACTGATTGTATGTTCCAAATTTGTGCTAGTGAGCAGCTGTTATAAGTAAGCAATTTAATTAACAGGTATGATGCTGGTTTTAGAAATAACATTTTATTTATTTTCTCAGTTCTTCTTCTGTGTTCCTATGTTGATAAAAAGTTGTTATTCTGTGCAGCATCGTTAAAGTGAAATTGTAGTCCTTCTTCTATTTTTGCAAAATATCTCGGTTTTTTGTTCTCAATTTCTGGTCACCCTAGACTAGAGAAAGTGAGAGGGAGGACATGAAGAGAAAGAAAGAGGGGAGGAGGAAAGAAAGAGGGGAGGAAGGAAGAGAGAGAGAGGGGATGAGAGAGGAGAAATAGAGAGGGAAGGAGGGAAGAGAAAGAGGAAGGGGAAGTGAACAAGGGAAGGAGGGAAGTGTAAGAGAGAGGGAGGGTGGGAAGAGAACGAGAGCGTGAAGCAGGGAAGAGACACAGGAGTGAAGGTGTAAGAGAAAGAGAGAGGAAACAGAAAGATCCAGTGAAGGCGGGTAGGGAAAGAAAACGATTCAGTGCCAAAGAGAGGACACAGGGACTTAAAAGAACCTACTAGAGTGACATAAAGAAAAGGTGTAGGTTGGTGGGAGACAGAGGCATGAGGTGGAATCGAATCAATACTAAGTAAAGAGGTGTTGGGGGACGCAGAATTTGGCAGCGCCACATCCGGGTGCCAAAGAAAAACTCTGGACCTCAGCGCTTATTTATGAATTTATTTCTAATAATTCAGCACTGGGTTTTGCTCGAGTCCTTCTCTGGACAGTTTGGCTCCGGTTTCACGTTTAAAGGTTGTGCCATTTCACCCAGGTTCAGTAAGGGTGCTCCCATCCTGTCCTAAAAAGAACAATGGCTCCAGCGTGCAGTGCAGGAGTGCGCTTGTCTTATGGTTAATAAGGTAGTACCCCTGCCTGAACGCATCTGGCGTAAAAAGGTAGGGCCATATTTCTTAATGAGTTGTATTGCCCTTGGCCCACGCATTGAGGCACATATGCAACCCGACTTCTAAGTGCAATTTATCAATCCACGCAAGGCCACCTTTCGTGGCCCAGAGGGGCGTCATAAATCCAGAGTAACGCAACGCAGCGCAAATCACTGTGCTTCATTCCCCTGCCCCAGGGAGGTGCTCCGTGGGGAATGCCTGGGTGTTCAATGCAATGCCCATGGATGATGGCCCATTCCCAGATTCACAGGAGAGATGTAAGAGGAGAAACATCTTTATTTCTCCTCGTTTTTCCCTCTTTCTATGTGCGCTGCAGCGGATTCCGCAGCAAGCATAGAAAGAGGAAAACACCTCGGGGGATTATTTTTGTGCAGGAAGGTGCCCTTTCCTTCTCAAAAACCATCCTGTTTAGAAAGCAGGCCCCCTTGCACCTTGGTGCAAGGGAGCCTGCTTTGGTGCTAGCAACACATCGTGTGCCAGCGCTGGGACAAGACAGGCATGTGCCATATTATGTTAAATACAGCGAATTCCTACATTTTCCCTATCACGCAGCACAACGCAGAAAGGTGGCTTGCTCCCCTGCATAATTGTTGTGATAAATGTGCCCGCTTCAGCTTCCAACATGTAAATAGAAGGCTGGTGTCTGCCTAGGTTAACTGAGGGTCCGGCACATCGTTCTGTGCGTGTCATGTAGGGCAAAAGTTAGAAGTCTGGCAGGGCTGACTCAGCCATTCATACTTTGGAGGTTCATTATTTGAGTACACTTGAACGGAGCAGCAGCACCTATTGATAAACCAAAACAAAAATATTAGCCAATCACTTTGTAATCTCTTATTGCACTCATAAATATATCTTATACAAATCTTTACAAATGCAAGTCTGTGCAACATAATAACCTTGAATTGTGATTGTTTTCAAACAATAAACAGACACAAGAACAAACACCTACCTCTGGCATCATGGCCTGCTTTAGAATACAGCTTTGATTAATGGCATAGAGTGGATCTTACAAACTCTACCAAGTTAACGACAAATGTCCATTTGAGGCCAGATGTATCAATATTGGGAATATCGATCACCTAATTGCGATTCTCTGTGAATCGCAATTCGGAAATCGCTATTCCTAGTGTATGAAACTCCAAGAATTTAATTTAGCAATTCTTAGAGGGTCGCAAATCGACTTACCACATGAATATTAATGAGGTAGGTTGCAATTTGCAACCCATTAGGAACTATATGGATGTATTCCTGCTGGGGTCAGCCAACCACCATGTCACTGATTGCTTTTAAATAAAGCAGTCTTTTTTTTTTAAATGCAGGCTGTTTTCCTTAAAGAAAATCGGGCTGTTTGAGACTGGTAAACACATGATACATATGGCCCCTAGAGTGCCCAGGATGATTGAATGCCTCCTCACAGGCTGGGGAAGAAGCATTCACATCTAGGATGACCGTCCTTCCTCATGCCGGGCAGAGCTCCCGTCCTCACAACTCACTCTAGAAAGTGTGGCAAACTGATGTGGAAATTAAGAGCCGGCTTTAGATCTTGGCGGATGCTGCTCCGTCACAATGATCACAGATATCCCATCCACCAAAACATAAATCCAACAGGGTATAATGGGATTTATATTTTGGCGGACGGGATATCCGTCTCTCTGGAGCCCTTGAGTAAAGCTTCCACTCCGGACTGTCTCTCTCGAGCCCTTGGGTGGCGCCTCCACTCCTGAGTGTCTCTCTCGAGCCCTTGGGTGGAGCCTCCGCTCCGGACTGTCTCTCTCGAGCCCTTGGGTGGCGCCTCCACTCCTGAGTGTCTCTCTCGAGCCCTTGGGTGGCGCCTCCACTCCTGAGTGTCTCTCTCGAGCCCTTGGGTGGAGCCTCCGCTCCGGACTGTCTCTCTCGAGCCCTTGGGTGGCGCCTCCACTCCTGAGTGTCTCTCTCGAGCCCTTGGGTGGCGCCTCCACTCCTGAGTGTCTCTCTCGAGCCCTTGGATGGAGCCTCCGCTCCGGACTGTCTCTCTCGAGCCCTTGGATGGAGCCTCCACTCCTGAGTGTCTCTCTGGAGTTCTTGGGTGGAGCCTCCACTCCTCAGTGTCTCTCTGGAGCTCTTGGGTGAAGCCTCCACTCCTGAGTGTCTCTCTGGAGCCCTTGGGTGGAGCCTCCACTCCTGAGTGTCTCTCTGAAGCCCTTGGGTGGAGCCTCCTCTCCTACGTGTCTCTCTGGAGCCCTTGGGTGGAGCCTCCCCTCCTGCGTGTCTCTCTGGAGCCCTTGGGTGGAGCCTCCACTCCTGAGTGTCTCTCTCGAGCCCTTGGGTGGAGCCTCCACTCCTAAGTGTCTCTCTGGAGCCCTTGGGTGGAGCCTCCACTCCTGAGTGTCTCTCTGGAGCCCTTGGGTGGAGCCTCCACTCCTGAGTGTCTCTCTGGAGCCCTTGGGTGGAGCCTCCACTCCTGAGTGTCTCTCTGGAGCCCTTGGGTGGAGCCTCCACTCCTGAGTGTCTCTCTGGAGCCCTTGGGTGGAGCCTCCTCTCCTACGTGTCTCTCTGGAGCACTTGGGTGGAGCCTCCACTCCTGAGTGTCCCTCTGAAGCCCTTGGATGGAGCCTCCTCACCTACGTGTCTCTCTGGAGCCCTTGGGTGGCGCCTCCACTCCTGAGTGTCCCTCTGAAGCCTTTGGGTGGAGCCTCCTCTCCTACGTGTCTCTCTGGAGCTCTTGGGTGGAGCCTCCTCTCCTGAGTGTCTCTCTGGAGCCCTTGGGTGGCGCCTCCACTCCTGAGTGTCCCTCTGAAGCCTTTGGGTGGAGCCTCCTCTCCTACGTGTCTCTCTGGAGCTCTTGGGTGGAGCCTCCTCTCCTGAGTGTCTCTTTGGAGACCTTGGGTGGCGCCTCCACTCCTGAGTGTCTCTCTCGAGCCCTTGGGTGGCGCCTCCACTCCTGAGTGTCTCTCTTGAGCCCTTGGGTGGAGCCTCCTCTCCTGAGTGTCTCTCTCGAGCCCTTGGGTGGCGCCTCCACTCCTGAGTGTCTCTCTGAAGCCCTTGGGTGGAGCCTCTTCTCCAGAGTGTCTCTCTGGAGCTCTGGGGTGGAGCCTCCGCTCCTGAGTGTCTCTCTGGAGACCTTGGGTGGGGCCTCCACTCCTGAGTGCCTCTCTCGAGCCCTTGGGTGGAGCCTCCACCCCTGAGGGTCTCTCTGGAGCTCTTGGGTGGAGCCTCCTCTCCGGAGTGTCTCTCTGGAGCCCTTGGGTGGAGCCTCCACTCCTGAGTGTCTCTCTCGAACCCTTAAGGTGGCACTCCTTTCCTGAGTGTCTCTCTGGAGCTCTTGGGTGGAGCCTCCACTCCTGAGTGTCTCTCTGGAGCTCTTGGGTGGAACCTCCACTCCTGCGTGTCTCTCTGGAGCTCTTGGGTGGCGCCTCCTTTCCTGCGTGTCTCTCTGGAGCTCTTGGGTGGAGCCTCCTCTCCGGAGTGTCTCTCTTGAGCCCTTGGGTGGAGCCTCCGCTCCTGAGTGTCTCTCTGGAGCCCTTGAGTGGAGCCTCCACTCCTGAGGGTCTCTATGGAGCCCTTGAGTAAAGCATCCACTCCTGAGGGTTTCTCTCGAGCCCTTGGGTGGAGCCTCCTCTCCTACGTGTCTCTCTTGAGCTCTTGGGTGGAGCCTCAACTCCTGAGGGTCTCTCTGGAGCTCTTGGGTGGAGCCTCCTCTTCTACGTGTCTCTCCGGAGCTCTTGGGTGGACCCTCTACTCCGGAGGGTCTCTCTGGAGCCCTTGGGTGGAGCCTCCACTCCTGAGTGTCTCTCTGAAGCCCTTGGGTGGAGCCTCCACTCCTGAGGGTCTCTCTCGAGCCCTTGGGTGCAGCCTCCTCTCCTACGTGTCTCTCTGAAGCCCTTGGGTGGAGCCTCCACTCCTGAGGGTCTCTCTGGAGCTCTTGGGTGGAGCCTCCTCTCCTGAGTGTCTCTTTGAAGCTCTTGGGTGGAGCCTCCTCTCCTACGTGTCTCCATGGAGCTCTTGGGTGGAGCCTCCACTCCTGAGGGTCTCTCTGGAGCTCTTGGGTGGAGCCTCCACTCCGGAGTGCCCCTCTGGAGCCCTTGGGTGGAGCCTCCTCTCCTGAGTGTCTCTCTGGAGCTCTTGGGTGGAACCTCCACTCCTGCGTGTCTCTCTGGAGCTCTTGGGTGGAGCCTTCACTCCTGCGTGTCTCTCTGGCGCTCTTGGGTGGAGCCTCCACTCCGGAGTGTCCCTCTGAAGCCCTTGGGTGGAGCCTCCTCTCCTGAGTGTCTCTCTGGAGCTCTCGGGTGGAACCTCCACTCCTGCGTGTCTCTCTGGAGCTCTTGGGTGGAGCCTCCACTCCTGCGTGTCTCTCTGGAGCTCTTGGGTGGAGCCTCCTCTCCTGCGTGTCTCTCTGGAGCTCTTGGGGGGAGCCTCCTCTCCAGAGTATCTCGTGGGAGCACTTGAGTGGAGCCTCCTTTCCTTGGTGTCTTTCTGTAGCCCTTTGTTTGAGCTTTCTCTCCTCAGTGTCTCTCGGGATCCCTTGGGTGGATCTTCCATTCCTCAGTGTTTCTTGGGAGTCTTTGGGTGGAGCCTCCTTTCCTGAGTCTCTCTCTAGAGCTGTTGAGTGGTGCCGCCTCCGCTGACATCCGGAATCCTTCTAAGCCAATCACTGCTGCCTTCACTCACCCTCTCCTCTCTCCCAACAGGTGAATCATGGCGTACCAGGAGACCATCATTTCTCAGCCCCAGATCACCGTCACCAGTTACTCAGTGTCCAGCCAGACCAGCTGGGGCACCGACCTCTGCGACTGCTGCGCAGACATGGAAGTGTGTAAGTGGCCTGCGTCTAACCTCTTCTTTGACAAATACTGGGACCGTTCTCGGCAATCTATCTGCTGCTTAACCTAGGATTAGGGTGACTCCTGCCTCCAAGGACTCTTCATGAATCACAAGATCTTCATAGGTGGTGCTTTAAAGGACCGAGTATTTGACAAGTCCCTTTAACTTTAGAGTGACCAAGTGGTTTCGCTCCACTTGTACACTGCAATGTATCGAACTATAAAACTTTGTTTGCTTAATATTTTCAGAATGTATGTGAAATAATTTGTTAAATTGCAGATGTTTTTACTGTGGCATAGTTGAAGGAGAGAGAAGTGTGCATATATCACTGAAGTTTGTTTTAGTTAAATAATTACATAAAAAAGAAAATTGAGATTTTTTTTTACCATGCTCTGAAATTAAACCTAGCCAAACCATAATTAGCAATTTTAACTTATTTTAAAGTCCCAAATATTCGAAAAACTCAAAAAGGCTATTTAAAAAAATCTATACATCTACACGATTAAAAACTCCATAAACCGTTTTAGTACATGGTTTTATATGGTATTGTTTGCTAAATATGCCCGCTTGTTTTGGCATTTAACTTTTATAGAAGAAAACTTCGGCTAACTCTTTGTTTACAAAGGATTTCACTCACATTGGAGTTTGCATTAGGAACAGTTTAACAAATGGAGTTAAAAAAAAGATATTTTGTACACCATGAATCTTCATGGAAACAGTGCCGAACAAATCTGCACCTTTTCATTCGCACACTATATTCCTAGCCCAGGGTGCCCAAAACTATAATCACAGGACATTTGTAGAAAAGGTAAAGCACCTGAACGTCCAGTGATCTGGGATGGACTTAGTTACAAGTCAGATCAATGCCTTTAAAAGGCCAATAGAGCCGGGCTGCACTCAGTCATGTCGGGCCACCTCCTTGTCCGTCTTCCTCGCCACAGTCCTAACAATCTGCACAAAACTCTTTTTTTCAGCTTGATAAGACATAGTTAAACTTAAAGCAATAGCACCTCCTTGCAGGTTACCAGGAAATACTATCTCGTAAAAGGTGGCACCAATAAACCTACGCCTCCCCCACTCCCCTAACGAAGCCTTAAAATGACCTTGTAAAACAATAAAGGTCTCATCACTCCAAACCTACATGTATCCAAACATCACCACGTATAGTCTAACCTGTTGACTTGTTAACTTCCCCTTCTCTATCACATTGTCCACGCTTGACTCTCATTCTGGGTCTCAACAAACCAACTTTCCCTAAAGTCTTGTCATCCTGTCTTAAAAAAAAGGCCACCCCGAAAAGCATGGTCTGTAGGTCATCTCACCTCCATTTCGGCAGAGTCCAGCTGCACCCCAGGAAAGTCATCACCTCGCTTGGCTCTCCCATCTTACCTGGGGCTCAAGGCACCCCAAGATCCTGCATTAGCGCCATACACCTGCTCAACAAATGTGCACGCTGGGCTGACAATGTGGGCCCAATAATAAACAAATCGCCCAAATAATGGGTCCTGCAGTGCACCCCTAAAACAAATATGAACAAGCTCTGCAGAAAGATGCTAAAAGCCTCGAACAGGGCACAAGCAATAGAGCATCCAATGGGCAATGCCTTATCCACAAAAAAGTAAGCTCCAAACTGAACTCCCAACTACTCAAACCCTGCGGAATGTACTGGCAATAGTCCGAATGGAGACTCATTATCGCATATTGCTGTTAGTGCTCCTGATCCAAATTGGTTGATCAATACAATAGATGTATCCACAGTTAGATAGCGCACCCTCTTCCAATCCTCATGAGTGTGGTATTTAACGCATTGCCCCTCTGGGTAAGATAAATCTTTGCTGCCTTAATTCCCCCTGCTCATTCTTAGACACTACCCCAATAGGTGAAACATCAAATTCTTGAAAGGTCACTCCAAAAAATGACCTTTCACCTTCCCTTCTTGTACCTTCATCAAATGCAGATGCTCCGCCCAACCCCTTTCCCTTCTGCCGTCATTACCTAGCTTGAAACCATACTCAAAAGCTTGAATTAACAGTGCCCTTACCCTAGTCTCCCACACACTGAAGCCCTTTAGGGAGGACTGTCCAACTTAACTAGCTCACTAGGCCTTTCCTAAGGTGTACTGGTCTCTTCGGCCCCTTCCTGTGACTGCTAGGCTGCCAGCTACCCTCTTGACTTCCCTGCATCCCCAAGAGGCCCTTGTCTGTGGTCTGTCTGCGTCCCACTGCATTTGGAGCATTGATGTCCACACAGAACCAGTGGCGTAGCTAGGTCAGGTGGTACCAGGTGCGGAAAATGTCTTTTACCCCCCCCCCCCCACATAAACATTATTAAAGAAAGAAGGAAAAATAAGATACTTACAGTTGCAAGTGTAATTTTTTTTATTTTAAAAACACACATTTTTGCCATTTTGTCACCCCCCTCAGTGATGATACCCAGGAGCAGCCCACGCCCACCGCACTACCTTTCTGATGCCACTGTACAGCAGTCCCAATTGGAGATTCATTTATTGTACTCCCAACAGGCCCATAGCTCCTCTATGCCCTTGTCCAAGTGGAACCATCCCTCCCTGGGTGGGACGCCCCGGAAAAAGCGTATAAATCAAGGGCCAGACGCTGTCTCTATACGCCATTGGAGCCATTGGAGACGGTGTCATCTGCACAATTTATTGTCCAATTGACCTTATGAAATACTACGTCTCTAACTACCAAACGCCCCTTAACCAAAAGCCTACAACTCCCTACTTCAATAGAACCAAGGAGGGGTCAGTACTAACTGTCCTCTCTAGTGAAGTCCCTGGCCCCGCCTCCCTGATCTTACCACCAATGACATGCCCCATAGTCACTGGACCACACCACCTGCCCAAAACGCACGGGGGTAAAGCCCAAACTCATCCACTGCTCCCAAACCCCATAGGGTTTCTTCACACTCTGACTGCTATGTGTAGTTGTCAGTGGATATTCTCCCTGCAATGCAGGGATTGGGGATTAGCAGCTGGTTTCAGTTTGTGTGGCTCCCTGTTAAGTTTTTTTCCTGGACTTGCATCATATTTCAGGGCTTTGACATTTGTTTTGTCTCTGTTTCAGGCCTCTGTGGCACTTTCTGCCCCTGCATCCTGGCCTGCAGGGTGGCTGAGGACTTTGGTGAATGCTGCTGCCTGCCCTACTTGCCTGGGACCCTGTTTGCCTTACGCACTGGTATCCGTGAGCGCTATCGCATTGAGGTTTGAAAACTGCCTTTATTTGGGGTGTTAAGGTTGACAGAGGCTTGTGAGAGACTAAAAGGTGGTTTGTTGATCTACTTTCATTCCTCTGTACCTCTGTGCAGGGATGCATGGGCACGTCAAATCATCGTTGAGATGCCCCTGTGTTCCATCGCGGCTGCTGAGGAAAAGATCTTTTAGTTGTCAAGGATTTTCAATTCTATTAAGGACACAGCAGCAAGGATTATTGTTCTCTTTCTTTTGATATACCATGACAGCAGCCAATCAAAACAGTTTAAAACAAACAATTACATCTCCCATAATAAACTCACATATGCTATATTCCAATTCACCAATCACAATGAAACCAGCCAACCAGCTGAGAGAGACGCCATCTTGCTGCCTCATTCTTTGTAAATCCTCAATCCTTCAGGCAAATTGAATAGATAAATACTACACTGTCTGAAAAAAACTTGTCTCAGGACTCAATCCTGCCTCTGCTTACTTTCTGGAGGACAACTATGTTACTGTATGAAAACAAATGCAATCTCCAGATCTCATGTCGATTCTGTTCGGTCCTATCTTCTGGACACTTGGAGCTTCAGGTGTCTTTGCAAGTATGTCTCCATATTAAGCTTTGCTTCTGTTCATTTACTGAAATAGAAACATCAGAAGTGACCAATGTCTCTTTCTATTTCACAACAAAACACACAAGATGATGGACAGAATGTTGCACAATGGCAAAACATTCACCCCCAGTCACAGATCTGGATTTAATCCATAGTTATTTTGCCCACCAAGCCACCCCAGTTCAGACATGGCCATATGCAAATCAGTCTTGACCCTGTGCCTCATGGGAACAGTCCAGCCCGAACTGCCAAGCCATGTCTTCCCTGGACCGGAATCAAGCATCCTAGGACCGGTTTCTGGCTATCAGCCGTCTTGAGCCAGGATAGCTTGACTCCAGTGGCTTAGTGAGCACGGGACCCACGTTTGGGCATACCTTTCCAACATAGGGTGAACAGCAAACACACTAAGCCACTGAAGTCAAGCTATCCTGGCTGATGAAGGCTGATAGCCAGAAACCGGTCCTAGGATGCTTGATTCCGGTCCAGAGAAGACATGGCTTGGCAGTTCGGGCTGGACTGTTCCCATGAGGCACTGGGTCAAGACTGATTTGCATATGGCCATGTCTGATCTGGGGTGGCTTGGTGAGCAAAATAATGATGAATTAAACCCAGATCTGTGACTGGGGGTGAATGTTTTGCCTTTGTGCAACATTCCGTCCATCATCTTGTGTGTTTTGTCTTTCTATTTCACAACACAAAAAGGGAGATTTTAAAGACCAGCCGGTGCACACATCTGAAGAAATAATCTTATACACACATTAATATATCTGGGTCTGAAAAACTAGAATCAACAAGTCCCGCTGATAGTCAATGTTTCTGACACGTGAGAAACAGTTTTCTTTTTAGAACAAAACCTCTAACTCACCATAAGGGGCAAGCTTCTTCATAGGGTTCCTCGTCTCTATCTCACCACATCAAACAAGGGGCCTTCAACAGAGACATTCCATCGAAAATATTCAGATGTGAACATGGCATTTACAATGTTGACCATAAGCAATGGGTGAGATACTCTTCGCCTCCATGACCTTAATAGAATTGTAAACTCTTGTAGTGATAGCTAGAATTCTTTTTTATTCTATATCAGGTTGGAGGCTCAGATTATGCTAGCTCAAAGCTCACCCACAACAACAAAAACAATATGTTTACAATAAAACATTTAAAAAGTTGAATCAGAAGACCAATCAGTGGTCTTCATAATGTCTTCGAACCAAGTTTAGTGGCACCAGTACCAGCTTCTGACAAAAGCCATTTTACCCACCTGGCTAGAGCTGACATCACTGGTTTATAAGGTTTCTGAGGAGTACGAAGTAACTTGAGTCTTGGATAAAATCCCTGGTGCAACCCTCCAATGCTTTCAAACAGTAAACCACACACAATTTAGGATTATGGGGGCTTACATTCCACCAGAACGTGGCCTCCTGAACTAGCAGATCTGAAAATGTCCACTGGTCTGAAAGCAAGCCCATCAAAAGCCAACTGAGACAAACCGCTGACAACCACGTGCAAGTCTGCCCCCGAGGGAACCACGCTTTGTTGCACCAACACACCCATCTTTTTCAGGATGCAGAATACCACTTCTGGGTATTACTAGGACTACGCCTGTTGAATCTAGAATACAGTCTGTTGTGAAACTCTAGGCATCTGCAAACGGCTACTGAAACCTCGGGACCATTAGCCTCATCTGGCCCTTCAGTATCAAAGGATGCGCCTGACCCGTTGGGTCCTGCAGAAGCTCTTGAAATAACAATGGATTAAACCCAGATCTGTGACTGGGGGTGAATGTTTGATAATGTTCAACACTCCGTCCATCATCTTTTTGTGTTGCAATTTCACTCAAAGTTGGCAGGGTATGCCCAGGCGTGGGTCCTGTGCTCACTTTGCCACTGGATTCAAGCTAGCCTTGTTGATGAGGGGTGTTACCCTAAAACCGGTCCCAGGATGCTTGTTTCCGGTTCAGGGAAGACCTGCTTGGCAATTCAGCTGGATAGTTTCATCATGTGAAGCCGAGGCCAAGGAAGAGCTGGAGACTAAGGAAAGGTTCATCATGAGTGGACAGGAGCCAAGGCAGAGCTGGAGACTACAGAAGGTTAATGGTGGCAACCAGCATTTAAAGAAGAGCACTAGAATGGAGTCTTCCTCCTTGAAAAGGTCCATGGGTTTAGTCCTCCATCCAAATGTGTTTTGAGAATTTAGGATAAAACGGGCCTTGAGGGAAGGAGAGCACCTGAAATTGTTGATCATTGGCAAAGCTACCCAGACTGGTGCAAATCTCTTCCAACCCGGAGAGTGTACTGGGTGCTGGACTTTCCTCTGCCTTCCCAAACTTGTTCAGAGCAGAGAAGGACCTGCCATGACATGGTCAGGAAGTGTGGCGGGCCTGTGTCATACATGGCTTGTCTCAGACATGGCTTCTGTCGCTGAGCAGCATCCAGGCCCAGCGAGGGCCAAGGACGTAGGGTTCCTGCCGGTGGCCAGGTGCCCTGGGCCAGGTGGGACATGGTGGTTCATCTGCCATGAGATATCAAAGGTGTCTCAGGATCAAACCCCCAGGGGCAGCAGCACACATATGGTCACCTCCTCAGCGATCACGAAGACAACCAGAAGGGACACCTGTAGTCTGAGCAGGAACTGACCGTCTCCTCTGCAGGACACTGTTCATCCTGCACATGTCCTCCCAGTCATGAAACACATGTGTATCATGCCACACACACACAGGATAAACACCATAGGGGATGGTAACTAACCTGTTATGGGGGACTGGAGGGATTTAACAGGGGAAGGCCAGGACGTCTTCCGGATTTGTGTATGTGCTTGTATGAATGCATGCATTTGAATGCATGCACACAGGCCCGCTGGAAAGCCTCAAAGCACTGCATGCGTACAGAGGACAGTCCCAGGTTAACACAATGGAAGGGTGTGATTTTGTTTGAGTGACGTCCAATGGTGGGCTCCAGCTGCCACCTCTCCTCCAGGGCTACAGGTAGAAATGCCAGTGCCCGGAAATCTACCCAGAGGCCACCTAGTGTAACGCTTTGCAGAGATTGGCATGATGGCAGGAGCCCCCGCGTACTGGGGATGAGGGTGCATGTTGGGTATGGATATAGGGCGATCCCAGCATGATGTGTGTGGGGTTGTATAATAAAGAGCAATCAACATTTGCAGGCATTGAGGTGGGATATGTGAAGTCTACAGAGTTTGATGTGTGAAGTCAAGTCCATGCCTGGTGGCACAAGTGTGTGATGTATGACACCTAGTCCCTTCCTGCTGTAAACAGATGTTGTTGTGTGAAATCAAGTCCAATCCGGTTGCACCAGAGTTTGATGTGTGACATCTATAACCAGAGTTTGATGTGTGAAGTCTAGCCAGGCATCTGCACTGTTGTTTGATATGTATAATGTAGTTCAAGTGAAGCTGAAAAAGAGTTTGATGTAGGGAGCCCATTGAGTTTTATGTGGGACATTTAATCCATGCCTTGCGGCACAAAGAGCTTGAATTGTGAAGTGAATTCCAAGCCTAGTGGCACCAGTGTGTGACACATGAAGTCCAGTCTTTGTCTGGTGACACCAGAGTTTGGTGTGTGAAGTCCAGCCTCGGTCTAGTGGAAACAGAGGTTGACATGTGAAGGCCACCAGAGGTTGACGTGTGAAGTCCAGTCTTGTTCTGGTGGCACAGAGGTTCACGTGTGAAGTCCAGTCTTGGTCTGGTGGCACCAAAGGTTGATGTGTGAAGTCCAATCTTGGTCTGATGGCAACAGAAGTTGATGTGTGAAGTCCAGTCTTGTTCAGTAGCACCAGATTGTGACATGTGAAGTCCAGTCTTGGTTTGGTGGCACCAGAGTTTGACGTGTGAAGTCCAGTATTGGTCTGGTTGCAACAGTGTTGATGTGTGAAGCCCAGTCTTAATCTGCTGGCACCAGAGGTTGATGTGTGAAGTCCAGTCTTGTTCAGCGGCACCAAATTGTGACATGCGTAGTCTAGTCTTGGTTTGGTGGCAACAGTCTGGAGGCACCAGTGTTTGGTGCGTGAAGTCCAGTCTTGGTCTGTTGACACCAGAATTTGATGTATGGAGTCAAGTCTTGTTCTGCTGGCACCTGAGTTTGATGTGTGAAGTCCAGTTTTGGTCTGCTGGCACCAGAGTTTGATGTGTGAAGTCCAGACTTGTTCTGCTGGCACCGGAGTTTGATGTGTGAAGTCCAGGCTTGTCCTGCTAGCACCAGAGGTTGATGTGTGATGTCCAGGCTTGGTCTGGTGGCACCAGAGTTTGATGTGTGAAGTCCAGTCTTGTGTTGTGAGAAGTTTGCAGTTCCAGGTCTTTCCTCATCTTGTTCACTCCCTGTCCTCCTCTTTTCAGGGCTCCATCTGCTGTGACTGGGTTGTCATGGCCTGTGTGCCCCACTGTGGTCTGTGCCAGATGGCCCGCGAGCTGAAGACCAGACGCTGAAGAAGCCGAATCGAAACCAGCCCAAGCAGAGAAGCGGTCTTCCGGCACCACGTGTGCTCTTTCGTGCTTTGTGTTTTTTTGTCTATTGTGGATTCCCATTTCTGGTCTCAGCTGAGGCATCAGGGGGATGGGCGATTTCCTGGACTGCTGTGTACAATGTGAACATCACTTCTCCTTATAGTGCAAGAGACAGCAATGGTTGTCACAGTTGGAGAAAGATGTCTTCACTTAAATTCCACTGTCTTCCAAATGTGGGGTTGGAGAGAAAACCTCTTTCAGCAGTTCTAGTACCAGACATTGGGATGCAATGTTTTTTATAATGAGGCCTAGGACCTCTCTGGGCCTGGCTCAGTATCAGCAGAACCAGAAAAAGAATAAGATAAGACTTGAGGAAATATGGCTGCAAAGAGTGAGGGAAAGACACAGTGAGGGTCCCTAACACTGGCTGCTTACACCTCCCAGACACTGACAGGGAGTGGAGGTCGTGTGCTCTCCACACCCCAATGCTGATTGGCTGCTGCAATACTGACACCTTTCAAAAGTCAAAATAAACATATACAATCTTTAACAGTGATTCTTGTGTGGGATTCTATTCTGGAAGTTTCCATTGTGTACAAGTATGGTGCTTCAGAAATCCACACACATATTCAGCGCATCTCGCGACATCACTAGATAGCTCTTTATCTCAGAGAAGGATACCACAGGTCCAGGGGATCCATGGTCATTCTTGTGTTTTCTTCCTGATCACGAGTCACCAAAGGGGAGCAGGGACCACCTCATGTATCTCCCACATGCGACCATCATTGCGGTGTATTACAATTATCTGGATACTTTTCATTCTTCCGGATTCATTACATGGATCTTCATCTCTTCCTTCCCTGATTGTTATCCTATCAACCCTTCACATGTTGGAAACCCTGTCTCTTCTTTCTTGCTGGTGTTTCATGTCTTACACTCTTGTCCTACCAGACAGCTCTCAACCGCAAACCTTCTTCAGCTTTCCTCTGTTTTTAATGTTTTTGTAAATTCTTATTTGAATATTTTTTATTGACAACCTTCCGTGGCTGCCCCTTCGCCTAATTGCCCTATTCCCATGTCTCTTGAACCTAAAAACAGACTTTATTAGCCATGGTCATCTGTGTATAGGAGTTTAAAGGATAACTCTGAAGATTAGAAGTAACATTGGTGTACAGGAGAAGCAGACACAGTCAAAGAATCCACCTGCCTGACTTGTCAGCATCAGTCTAACTCCTCATGCAGGCTGTCCAGAGTCACCTCAAACATGAGAGGGGACATTGGACGAAGGTAGTGATTGGTGCTAAATTTGATTTGGCGGTTGCCGGTGGGGGCCAACAGTACTCATTTTCAGAGACGGCGCTTATTTTTCTGCATCAGACATTTACAAAAAGCAAGAGATGGAAAAACAAACAAAGCTGAAAGACAGAGGCAGAGAAAGATTGAAAAAACATCATAAAGGGATAAAGTAGGCCCCTACAAGAGTGAGGTAAAGGGACGAGGAGCACCCAGGGGTGGATTCAAGAGGCTGCCCTGAGGTGGATTCAAGAGGCCTGGGGTGGATTCAAGAGGCCTGAGGTGGATTCAAGAGGCCTGGGGTGGATTCAAGAGGCCTGAGGTGGATTCAAGAGGCCTGGGGTGGATTCAAGAGGCCTGGGGTGGATTCAAGAGGCCTGAGGTGGATTCAAGAGGCCTGGGTGGATTCAAGAGGCCTGAGGTGGATTCAAGAGGCCTGAGGTGGACTCAAGAGGCCTGGGGTGGATTCAAGAGGCCTGATGTGGATTCAAGAGGCCTGAGGTGGATTCAAGAGGCCTGGGGTGGATTCAAGAGGCCTGGGGTGGATTCAAGAGGCCTGGGGTGAATTCAAGAGGCCTGGGGTGGATTCAAGAGGCCTGAAGTGGATTCAAGAGGCCTGGGGTGGATTCAAGAGGCCTTGGGTGGATTCAAGAGGCCTGGGGTGGATTCAAGAGGCCTTGGGTGGATTCAAGAGGCCTGAAGTGGATTCAAGAGGCCTGGGGTGGATTCAAGGGGTCTGGCGTGGATTCAAGAGGCCTGAAGTGGATTCAAGAGGCCTGAAGTGGATTCAAAAGGCCTGAGGTGGATTCAAGAGGCCTGGGGTGGTTTCAAGAGGCCTGAGGTGGATTCAAGAGACCTGAAGTGGATTCAAGAGGCCTGAGGTGGATTCAAGAGGCCTGGGGTGGATTCAAGAGGCCTGAGGTGGATTCAAGAGGCCTGAGGTGGATTCAAGAGGCCTGGGGTGGATTCAAGAGGCCTGAGGTGGATTCAAGAGGCCTGAGATGGATTCAAGAGGCCTGGGGTGGATTCAAGAGGCCTGAGGTGGATTCAAGGGGCCTGAGGTGGATTCAAGAGGCCTGGGTGGATTCAAGAGGCCGGAGGTGGATTCAAGAGGCCTGGGGTGGACTCAAGAGGCCTGAGGTGGATTCAAGAGGCCTGAGGTGGATTCAAGAGGCCTGAGGTGGATTCAAGAGGCCTGGGGTGGATTAAAGAGGCCTGAGGTGGATTCAAGAGGCCTGGGGTGGATTAAAGAGGCCTGAGGTGGATTCAAGAGGCCTGGGGTGGATTCAAGAGGCCTGAGGTGGATTCAAGAGGCCTGAGGTGGATTCAAGAGTCCTGGGGTGGATTCAAGAGGCCTGAGGTGGATTCAAGAGTCCTGGGGTGGATTCAAGAGCCCTGAGGTGAATTCAAGAGGCCTGGGGTGGATTCAATAGGCCTGAGGTGGATTCAAGAGGCCTGGGGTGGATTCAAGAGGCCTGGGGTGGATTCAAGATGCCTGGGGTGGATTAAAGAGGCCTGAGGAGGATTCACGAGGCCTGAAGTGGATTCAAGAGGCCAGAGGTGGATTCAAGAGGCCTGTGGTGGATTTAAGAGGCCGGAGGTGGATTCTAGAGGTCTGAGGTGGATTCAAGAGGCCTGAAGTGGATTCAAGAGGCCAGAGGTGGATTCAAGAGGCCTGAGGTGGATTCAAGAGGCCTGGGGTGGATTCAAGAGGCCTGGGGTGGATTAAAGAGGCCTGAGGAGGATTCACGAGGCCTGAAGTGGATTCAAGAGGCCAGAGGTGGATTCAAGAGGCCTGTGGTGGATATAAGAGGCCGGAGGTGGATTCTAGAGATCTGAGGTGGATTCAAGAGGCCTGAAGTGGATTCAAGAGGCCAGAGGTGGATTCAAGAGGCCTGTGGTGGATTTAAGAGGCCGGAGGTGGATTCTAGAGGTCTGAGGTGGATTCAAGAGGCCTGAGGTGGATTCAAGAGCCCTGAGGTGGATTCAAGAGGCCTGGGGTGGATTCAAGACTGCACACATTGGTACTGGGCGCTGACATTTAATTGCACCAGCCGCAGGCTTATACGCAGAGTTTTTAGCACCAGCACTCATTTGTTTATAAATTAAGCACTAGTATGGATGAAATGAAACCCAAAAGCATTGTGGTCATACACGGCCCCAGAAAATCTGCATGACAGTGGCATGGCCATACATTGGATGGATCAGGGACGGTGTTAACCTCAAAATCTATGAGACTATGTCTCCCTAGCAGCAATATTGAAACAGCATTTCAAAATACAGTCAATAAAAGGTAATGGCACAAAAAGAGTTTGAGATTAGAAATTAGAAAACCATGAAGGTTTATTACTCAAATTAAAGGCACAATACAAAACAATAAAATGCAAATGCAGCAGTAAACTTATTGAATTACATAATAAGTATTTACTATGAAAGATAATATATTAATGGGCAACAAAGCTGAGAAATGGTAAGTCTCAAGTGTGCAGCACAATCAGTAAATCTCAAGTGAGCCCCATCCCCAGATTCAAGGGTTTATATATCGTTATTTTGCATAGAATATTACAAGAACTGCATTGTATGATCATTGCCCTAACACATCACCTTTTCGCATTTTAAAATGTCAAATAACCCCATCACTTTAGCAGTACCCCAGTACTTGAATTTTGATTTGCTTCTTCTGACATAATGTCGTCAGGTGGTGGTGCACAAACTAGTTGCATAAACAGCAGTGAATCACTGTGAATGAATGCAATAGATTGTGGAAGCAGGAAGAACTCTGAAGAATGTAGCAAAGGGCTCCCTCTAGCGGGCTCTTCCACAACAGCAGTGTCACACGTAAATACCATTCCACATCTTGCTGCATGCAGTGTGAGGTGAGAAATATAAACACAGAATGAACAACATGATACAGCATCCATTTTGAAAAAGATGGTGTCGAGGCCTATCTGAGACCTCTTTAGCCCAAGCCAGATCAACACACTTGAATGCATCATACTTATTTAGTTTTAATTGCAAGAGCTAAAGGTCAGTAAACACGTGAGAAGGAAGGTGCAGAGCACCTGAAATTAATGCACATTTAAATTCAAATGCACAAAAGCTCCCACAGTATACCGGTCAACCTCTGGAATGAAAAATGACGGTGAAGCTGGGCAGTTATGTGGATAATCACATTAATTAAAAAGGGAATAAGCACTCAAAAAGAGGGTGACACCCACCAAAGGTAGGTGAGTTGACAGGTATGCAAAGGGAGCAAGAGATAATCAATCCGAGAGGTCCTGGAGTCTGACACACAGAAAGCTTATACGAGTTTCTGCTGTTTGAGGGGAGGCCTGCCGGGCTGTGGGGCTGCCGGCCTGCCGGGCTGTGGGGCTGCTGGCCTGCCCGGCTGTGGGGCTGCCGGCCTGCCCGGCTGTGGGGCTGCTGGCCTGCCCGGCTGTGGGGCTGCTGTCCTACTGGGCTGTGGGGCTGCCGGCCTGCCCGGCTGTGGGGCTGCTGGCCTTCTGGGCTGTGGGGCTGCGGGGCTGCCGGCTTGCCCGGCTGTGGGGCTGCTGGCCTGCCGGGCTGTGGGGCTGCGGGGCTGCCGGCCTGCTCGGCTGTGGGGCTGCTGGCCTGCCGGGCTGTGGGGCTGTGGGGTTGCCGGCCTGCCCGGCTGTGGGGCTGTGGGGCTGCTGGCCTGCTGGGCTGTGGGGCTGTGGGGTTGCCGGCCTGCCCGGCTGTGGGGCTGCTGGCCTGCCGGGCTGTGGGGCTGTGGGGTTGCCGGCCTGCCGGGCTGTTGGGCTGCCGGCCTGCCGGGCTGTGGGGCTGCCGGCCTGCCCGGCTGTGGGGCTGCAGGGCTATGGGACTTTGGGGCTGCGGGGTTGCTGTATCACTGCTTTTCGGGCTGTGCTCCCCCGATTGATCGATTTATTGATTGATGTAATACCACTATGCCCGATTAGAGGTCCCTGAGCCCGACTACTTACCCAGAATTTCCATGTCTAGGGGTTGTGACACCCCTCTAGGGTGCTAACAGACCAGCATTTTACCAGCCTAACTAGAGTTTTCCTGTCAAGAATGGTGAAAACATCAGGAAAAGCATTCAACAGGGTATATTTCCTCTTCGAAATAGAAATTGAAAGCAACAAATACAGTGGACCAAAATACTAAGAAGGCTACAACCAGCATGCTTTAAATGTGCAAAATGAAATATAAGCTGGTAATTTTAGAAGAACTCCTGACCCCACTCTCCTCCCCCCCCCCCACACCTCCAATGCAGCTGGGCTGGAGAAAACCCATGTGTGCATGTGTGTTTTGGTCGGCCTGAGATGGGCGGCCAAACACATATGTGCACTTAGGGAGAGGGGTGCACTAGCACTCCTCCCCCATACCTTGGCCCGCCTCTCCCAACAGGCTGGCTAAGAGCCGGAAAATGTAAATTAAAACGATGCAAGAACATTGTTTTAATTTACATTTCTTGACTCGGAGCCAGGCAGTGGGGCGATGCTCCTTCGCCATTGTGGAGGAGCTGCTACTGCGCCCTCCTCTTCCTCCCCATCAGTCCCTCCTGGGCCATCCTCCTCAGGGCGACCCGGTAGTGCTTATGTCATAGCACCTCAGGTCAGTGAGGCATCAGCAGCCTTTACATCATGCGGGTTTTTTCATATGTGCCTCTTCAACGCCTGCCCGCTCAAGTGGGTCCTGTTTACAGGCCTCCACCGTGGGGGGCCGTATGATAATCCACCTGAAGGCTATGCGCTGCTTTGCCACAGTGAGCCCTAAAATCGTGTATCTCCGGCTCAGAATCTTTTTAGGACTATCTGGGATCCGTACTAGTACACATTGGACAACCTGTAGGGGGACGACCCAGTACACATTGGACAACCTGTAGGGGGACGTACCAGTACACATTGGACAACATGTAGGGAGACGTACCAGTACACATTGGACAACCTGTAGGGGGACGTACCAGTACACATTGGACAACCTGTAGGGGGACGTACCAGTACACATTGGACAACATGTAGGGGGACGTACCAGTACACATTGGACAACCTGTAGGGGGACGTACTAGTACACATTGGACAACCTGTAGGGGGACGTACCAGTACACATTGGACAACATGTAGGGGGACGTACCAGTGCATATTGGACAACATGAAGGGGGACGTACTAGTACACATTGGACAACCTGTAGGGGGACGTACCAGTACAAATTGGACAATCTGTTGGGTGACATACTAGTACACATTGGACAACCTGTAGGGGGACGTACCAGTACACATTGGACAACCTGTAGGGGGACGTACTAGTACACATTGGACAACCTGTAGGGGGACGTACCAGTACACATTGGACAATCTGTAGGGGGACGTACAAGTACACATTGGACAATCTGTTGGGTGACATACTAGTACACATTGGACAACCTGTAGGGGGACGTACCAGTACACATTGGACAACCTGTAGGGGGACGTACTAGTACACATTGGACAACCTGTAGGGGGACGTACCAGTACACATTGGACAACCTGTAGGGGGACGTACTAGTACACATTGGACAACCTGTAGGGGGACGTACCAGTACACATTGGACAACCTGTAGGGGGACGTACAAGTACACATTGGACAACATGTAGGGGGACGTACTAGTACACATTGGACAACCTGTAGGGGGACGTACCAGTACACATTGGACAACATGTAGGGGGACGTACTAGTACACATTGGACAACCTGTAGGGGGACGTACCAGTACACATTGGACAACCTGTAGGGGGACGTACTAGTACACATTGGACAACCTGCAGGGGGACGTCCCAATACAAATTGGACAATCAGTTGGGTGACATACTAGTACACATTGGACAACCTGTAGGGGGACGTACCAGTACACATTGGACAACCTGTAGGGGGACGTACTAGTACACATTGGACAACCTGTAGGGGGACGTCCCAATACAAATTGGACAATCTGTTGGGTGACATACTAGTACACATTGGACAACCTGTAGGGGGACGTACTAGTACACATTGGACAACCTGTAGGGGGACGTACCAGTACACATTGGACAACCTGTAGGGGGACGTACCAATACAAATTGGACAATCTGTTGGGTGACATACTAGTACACATTGGACAACCTGTAGGGGGACGTACCATTACACATTGGAAAACCTGTAGGGGGACGTACTAGTACACATTGGACAACCTGTAGGGGGACGTACCAGTACACATTGGACAACCTGTAGGGGGACGACCCAGTACACATTGGACAACCTGTAGGGGGACGACCCAGTACACATTGGACAACCTGTAGGGGGACGTCCCAGTACACATTGGACAATCTGTAGGGGGACGTACCAGTACACACTGGACAATCTGACGGGAGACGTCCCAGCCAGTAATGTGTTTGAAAAGCAACAGGACATCTGTCCAGAAAGGTATCAAATCAAATCATGGGATATTTATTTAGCGCACATATCACTTGAAAGTCTCATGGCGCTGGTGGATGACTCTGAAGATAAGCTTGATTTAGTGCAGTTAGATGTGAAACAGCCATGTCTTTAACTTCTTACAAAAACAGTTATGGGTATTGATGATGCGTAGGTGTGGGGCAGTTTGTTCCAGAAAGCCGGGGCAAGGAAAGAGAAAGATCTCCCTCCATTTGTGGTAGTGCGAATTCTGTGAGATGCGAGAAGTGCTTGGTTACTTGATCTCAGAGTTCTGCCGGGTTGATACCAGCTTAACTTTTTAGCCCAAAAGCCCGGAACTCTTACGTACATATTCTTATGCGTTAAGCAGAGAATCTTAAAACGTATTCGCTTTCTTCCTGGCAGCCAGTGTAAGAGTTTCAGGCTGGGTGCCGGCAAATGCAGATGGTGGAAGATTAAGTACTAGCCTGGCTGCGGTGTTCAGCAGAACCTGCATCCTTGAAAGAAGGTTTTCATTTATGGACGCCAACAGGGCATTACCATAGTGCATACGATTGATAATCAGTCCCTGGACTAGGGGTTTTGTCGCTTCCGTCGGAATCCATTAAAAAACTTTGATCAAGTTACGCATGATACCAAAGCAGGAGCTAATTGTCTTATTAATCTGGTTTTTCATTGATAATTTATTGTCCATTTGGAAGCCTAGGTTCCCGACCATCTGTGTTGGGGTTGGGCAGGGGCCAAGACTTGAGGGCCACCAGTCGTGTGACCAATACTCGTGAGCCTCGCCATAGAGCTTTATCTCAGTTTTTCCTCCATTTCGCTGCAGATGGTTTGTGCTCATCCACTTATCAATGTGGGACATGCAGTCTTTGAAACGTGACTTCGTTTCCATTGGGTCTGGGCCAAGAGTGATCAGGATCAGAGTGTCGTCAGCATACGACACAACATCAAGGCCATAGGATCTGATCACTTTGTCCAGTGGGGTCACATATAGGTTAAAGAGTGTCAGGTTCAAAATAGAGCCCTGCGTCGCTCCCATCCTGACTGATCTACTACACAAGATGGTGTTTCCCAAGTGTACTATCGTAGAACGATAAGTTAGATAATTTCGAGCCACTGTAGGGCCTTTCCCCTGACACCAATCTCCCAGAGCCGACGTTTACGAATGCTGTGGGAGATGGTGTCAAACGCTGTTGATAGATCTAGCAGGACGAGGATCGATGACTGCCCCCTGTCCAATGCCAATCTGATGTTATCAGTTACTTCCAGCAGAGCTATTTCGGTACTATGGGTTGCCCGAAACCTCGATTGTGAGGGGTCTAGCAATCCTTGTCTCTCAAGATGAACAATGAGCTGTTGATTAACCAGTGATTCAAGCATCTTCTCGAAATGGGGGAGCAGCGATATTGGACAATATTTGGAAAGAAGTTTGGGATCTGCAATAGATTCATTTAGCATAGGCCTAACTCTGGCGGTTTTCCATATCTTAGGGACTTCAGATTGTGACAATGACGTGATAAATGGTCTGTAAGGTTATCTAGCAACGCTGGGGCTATGATTGAAAGGATTCTTGGTGGCAGGGGGTCTGTGGGTGAGCCAGATTTCACTTTTAGCATAACTTTGGTCACTTCTTCTGAACTGCAGTGGGTACATTCATCCAGAATGTGGGTGGGGGGGTGGTCTGAGGCTGTTGTGGGAGAATTCCTGAGACTTTGATAGTGTCTTGTGGGGGTAAGGAGTTATGGATTGCTATGATTATGTCGTCAAAGAATTTAGAGAGGGAGTCTATCCAGTCCTGTGAGATAGAGTCTTGCGTCTAAACAGGTGGAGTAATGAATTCTTTTAGGATTTGATGGAGCTCCTTGTTGGAGTTTGCTGCCTTCTCAATCCAATTTAGGAGAAAAAAAAATGTTTGTCTGATGTTTTCCATATATTTATGGTGGATACGTTTATATGTTTCACGGTCTATTGGATCTTAGTTTTTTCTCCTTTTCCACTCCACTGTCCTACAGGAGAGCTTTGCTGACTTCAATTGTTCCGTGAACCAGGGAGTGGCTCTGGATTTAATTTTTACTCTTGTGAAAGAGGCAATTTTGTCCAACGCAATGGTTATTGTTCTTTCCAAGGAAATAGCTCCTTGATCAATGTTGTCATGTAGGCTGAGATGGGTGGAGCTGAAGTAGTTAGTAAAAAGGGGTAAGGTGACTTTACGCCATGATCCTCGCCAGATGGGTTCTTTCCTGGGGGCTGGTTTGATGGTGTGATCTGGGATAACACATTTTAATAGGTCAGACCATAATAATGGTAGTTGTGGCTCAACCTTAACCTCTGTAGAGTTTGTTAACAGTAGGTCAAGCATGTGACCATTGATATGTGTGGATCCTGTTACCAGTTGGGCTAGTTCCAAGGTGGTCATACTTGAGATTAGCTGATCTGTGTCCGGGTCTTGTAGTATTCCAGCTTGGTAATTAAAATCTCCTATCAAAAGGAAAAAAACGGAGGCCCATACGTGTGGAGCAATTATCTCAAGTAACTTGTGTGGGAAGTCGGTTTTGGGGCCGGTATGAACGGTACAGTCTACAGTGTCATAAAATATGCCACAATTCTGCCGTCGCCGCAGCGGGTACAGCTCTGCTCCCTAGAGGGGTATATGGAATGCAGTCTCTTAGGGGATAAATACACCCTATGTACAGTTTTGCATTGGATCTGCTTGAATCTGGATCAAATTGACACCTCCTGGACCCCGCATGAATTTTTAACCAGTCTTTGGGAGGGATTGGCTCGCCACAGAGTCTCTGCCGCGCCTCCTCCACGCAAGGCAGGGGTGGTCTCCCGTCTGCACGTAGCGCCCTGTGAAATGTGTGATGATCACATCAAACATATGTGTCCTAGATTACCCCTAATTGTTTTTAAATCAAACAAAAGGTGCAATCACTGTGTTTAAGCAAATAAGGAGGGTTTTACAGTAACAGCTCTTGGACCTCCCAGAACCCCATAACATGGACAAATGGCTGGTATTTTCCTTCGAGAAAGGTGGCATCCACACATCCCACACATACCATGCATCGGCCGCTGCTTTTAGACTCATCACGTGACCTGATCCCGAGCACTGATGATAGCATGTCAGCTGGGGTGGTTTGGCCTGAACCCTCCATGAAGTCCTTAAGAAACATGAATTATGAAGGCAGATCTCTCTGCCGTGCAGACACTCTACGATAAATCTATGGCAAGCGTGTTAAGGAATTCTAGTAGCCTTCCAACTATCAAAAGGTAATAGATTAACAACCATTAAATGGTGACTTTTGTTTTGTTTGACACTTTACTGTTCCATGTGGTATTGGAATATTTCTGAATTGACTGTCTTTTTAGGTTTGGCTGAATACCTCTTGTGGAAGTCCTCGTGTTACATTGTTCTGAGACATGAGCGTAAGGTCTACAGTGGGCGATGCTTACACTTTAGGATTCAGTGGGCGAGAGGGGAATGACAGCGCCATTCATCAAGAATGAGTTTAACCCTTTCACCATGCTCTTGTCAGCTGCTACTTTCATTGGTGGTGAACTTTTAAAGTATCCTTGGCGGGGTGCGGCCAACCAGGTGAAGGAGAAGCCACTGACTGAGGCGGCTCCAGCATGGGCTGAATCTCCAGTGAGGGTCGGCCTCTTGTGCAGTAAGACTAGGACGGGGTGCTCCTGTGGGGGCCCTTTGGGGTCCCCATCTGGTCCCCAGAATGATGCGACTAAGGTCCCTCTTCCCTACAGATGCAGAAGATACAAGATGGCTGCGACCTGGGAGCTCGCGGCACTGGGACAGTGACCGCACTGATGTGTGTAGAGGAGTTGAAGCGATGGTGTGTAGTTCGATGTTTTGCTGCTTAGGTGTGTTTTCCCAATACTGAAGAAGGCTGTGGTAGAGAAAGGAAGAGGGTAAGAGGACCCTTGCTGAGGCAGATGGGGCTAGGAAGTGTTCTCATACTGTCTTAGTGGCCTGAATGGGGGTCCTCTGTTGGCGAACCCTGACCGAAGACTTCAATGGGTGAAGGGAACTCTACAAAGGTGTGACCATCAGGCCTTCTGGTCCAGCAGGAAGACTCTGCAGCCACAGTCTGTGACATTAGAAGACTTTTGATATGCCTCCAACAGGGAATAAAGACAAAGGGAGACTCAACAGACTCAACAACTAGGGGGTTGAAAGCAAGTGGAGGCACGAGGAAGAGGATGTGCAAGAGAGAGGGCTTTCGCCTGGCAAATCCCTACCGATGGCTGCCATGAAGGAGGTGCAAACTACCGAATAGTATCATTGAGGCCAACTTGGCAGCCATGCATGTATGGGTAGAAGAGCCCTGTGGTAGGCTGGAGATTGCGAATAGGCAATTAGAGACCTCGCAAAAAAAATTGAGCAAGATTTTGGGATCTTATAATAGCAACATGCAGCACTTGAAGGACTTTCGAAGCCATTGTACAGCTGTAGGCGGAGGTACAGAGGCTGCAGAACAATGGATCTGATTTAGATCTTGGCAGACGGGTTACTCCCTCACACCGGCGATGGATATCCCATCCGCTGAAATTTAAATCCCATTAGAACATTGGAATGTGGAGCAGTCTATTGCAGACAATGGAGTGCTCCGTGCTTCTACGGCCGGTAAAGACAGCAGAGCAACATTCCAATGTTGTTTAAACAAAGGCCTCTCGGAGTCCGAGGGGATTTCAGTCCCCTCGGGCTCCGAGAGGCCTTTCTTTAATTTGTTAGAACAATCTGCCCTCTAGTGGCAGAATGTTCTAATAGCCTTATAGCCCTTCTTAGCTGGGCTATACAGGCTAATAAAGTCCCGCTCCTTTGTTAAAGGCCCGAGCCGAAAGCTGGAGCGGGCCTTTAATAGCTGGTATAGCCCACTACAGCGGGCTATATTAAAGCCTATTGGATTTACATACACCTTTGTGCCGAAGTAACCCATCCACCAAGACCTAAATCAAGCCAAATGTCTTGCTAATAAGCATATGAGTCTTGAAATTTCCTGTGACTCAAAATGAGAATGTGATGGTCAAATACAGAACCTTCTGAAAACAAATGTGCTATGAAGGGCGCAGAAGTTGAGGTTGAGGTGCTCAGAGTATTTCCGGTCCCCATTGGAGGCCCCATGGTGTGTCCTGTGATGTTGGTGCCGTCACCGCAGACCTGGGCGCCAGGTGGGAGACAGATATTGCCCTTTCAGCTGCGATTCGTAGAGAGGCTGCTCCTCATTGTGGTACCAGAGCCCATGTTGTTCCTGACTTAAACAGCACAACTCAGAGGAAGAGACAGGAGTTCCAGGAAGGAGACATCCACCATTTTGTATGTTGAACAAGAGAGGGCTGGACTCTCTTGAATGACAGAGTAATGCCTTTTAACATGGGTGACTACAGCCCTCGGCCACAACACAACTAGCTCTCAGTGGCTGATTCATTCTCATGGGGTACAAGCAGTGGGGAGACTGTGCACTTTGTCATGATAGGGCTGATCGAATATAGGCACTGGAAGTAGGGGTGCCGGGGGGGGGGCTACAGAGCCCCCAGAGATACCTGTTCTGCCTTGAAAGTTTGTCTTTATCTTGTTACATGTGCTGTGGGTTCAACGTCAGAGGTCAAATGTCAGCCAACATCTTCTGACACATTGCTGCTTATTCTTTTAACATGGAGACCGGTGTTTAGTTTTCTTTTTGAGCGATACAAAAGGGGATGATGGACGGAGCGTTTGAGCCAATCAAACACTCACCCCCAGTCAACTGCTCTGGGTTTAATCCATCACCATTCTTTAGCTCACTCAGCCACCCCAGTTCAGACATGGTCATATGCAAATCTGTCTGACCCTGTGCCTCATGGGAACAGTTCAGCCCGAACTGCCAAGCCATGTCTTCCCTGGACCAGAAACAAGCATCCTGGGACCGGTTTCGGATTCATAATCCTCATCAGCCAGGCTATCTTGAATCCAGTGGCAAAGTGAGCAAGGGACTCACGTCTGAGCATACCCTGCCAACTTAGGGCGAACAAAGCTTTTTTGAGACTGCAAAGTGAGAAGGTTTTGTTAAGTGAACTATGTGACAATCTTGAGTACAAGGAGTGTAGATGGGAAGGTTGCAGGATGTAATTTTTCTCCAAACACAATAAAATGTTGATACATATAAATGTATTTAACAAATATTTCAAAATATACCAGCAGTTAAGAAAGCACAAATGAAGCACTGTTTTTGTAATTCTGAAGTGTGATGCAAGTGAAGATTTCGAATACAGCAAAAACAAATCAAAAAACTTTATTTTGTGATATGCAATTGATAATTAGCCCCTGAACCCCGATTTCCACACATTGTGCAATATACATTTTGAGCAGTAAAACTTGTGAAAAACTTAGTGGCCATTTCAATGGAAAATGTGTAGTCAGCGAACCACAGTGCACTACCACACCATGCCATATTGCAACTGTGTGCTCCAAAATGCACCACCAGCTGCATACTACACCCTTACTACTCTACTGCTGAACGAGTGTGACTTATTTGCGACACTTGTTTTGTGTGCGGCATTTGTTTTTTACCAATCCCCATGACTTTGGTGATTTAATAGGTTTGGTAGCACCCCTGCCCTGAAAATTGGTCCAGTGCCACTGCGATTGCATGTAGAGTGCACAAGAGTACTTGGCCGCGCAAGAAATAGGTTACCCATCCTTAGGGCACATCCGCAGGTGTATGCAGCGGTTAGGTCTTAGAACTGGCATTGTTAGTATTCAGTCGTCAAGGAGGAGGGAGAGAGATCAGTCGATCAGACGGGCACCAATTACCACCCACAAAGGGGGGGAAGGTCCAGTGTCAGCTTGTGCCCGTGTGAGACACACGTTCAACAAAGGAGAGTGCTGAACTGTTCCTAAAGAAGATTAAACAGACTGGGGTGACCGTAGGTGTGTGTGTTGCACCTTTGGGCATCCATTTTGTTGGACGTGTTTGCCTCACACACCCGAAAGGGTGTCATGCTTCATCATAGGCGTTGCTCCTCGTCGGGGAGGCGGTGCAATCCCCGACGGGCTCACCTCAGAGAGGGGCTCTTTGGCGGAGATCTTTTTGTCCAACAGCCTATTGGTGAAGTGCGGGTATGTGGGTCAGGGCAGTAAGTTTCCTGGAGAAAAAGTAATTAAAATGTAGCAGGGGGTGCCGGAAAACACTTTATTCTGGGGGTTCCGCTACTGCAATTAAAAACGTGGAACTAGCTCGCTGGGTAACGGCAGATTAGGTAGCGTAACCCTAGACGAGACTAGAGTGAGGATGGTCAACATGTTTCTCGCCTGGGGAATTTTCCCGCGATTCGTCAGGACGTAGTGAAGGTGAGGGTTAAAAAGAAAGAAAAACATGCTGGTGTCATGTGTTTCGTGTAGTTTTACCTCAGGGGTTAATCCTATGCCTAGAAAATGGAGAAAAAAGCAACAAGGTTAACATTTTCAACATTCTCTTGTAAAGATATAAAAGGTCGCAGCCAGAACAACAACATAGTGCAGTGAAATAGCGGCAGTGTGGGGATACTCACACGACCAAAACATGCCTGTGTTGTCGTCGGGTGTAGTGTATAGTGAACACTCTTCCACACTATGTACGTGAAGGGAATAGTGTGGTGTAAAATTAAAAACCAGTGTTACTAAAAACCGCAGCAGCAATCTTATAGAGAATACCATGACTATGGAGGTGTGAGGGCCAACAGTGGTGGTGGTATGATGTTGACTCACAACTCACCTAATGGTCTTGGACTAATTACCACATGAGTAGTCGGCGGGTCGGTACAACGGGGTTGTGCCTACAGTTCTGGCTGAGGGAGAGGAAGGAACTGTTAGCTTGGGAAGGTATAAGTCAATGCAACCCCTAAAGAGGTCATGGATGTGTTGACTACGGCAGTGAGTTTGCCAGGGGTTAGATAGGAGGGGACTGTCTTACCTCAAGCTTCCCGTGTCCGTGCGGAATCACCTACCCATCACCGCCGAGCTCGAATAGGTAAAGACGCTCGGGGGCCTGTACTATTTATAGGTGACTGCGTCATAGGGTTGCGCCACTGGACGCCCACTGTGTGGATCACGTGTTAACTAATGGGATGGTGTCGGCCATAGTTCAGTGGTGGTAATTAGAGTTGAACTATAGAGCCAAACTTCATTGTGTCAATAATACCAGAGGTACGTAGGGCAGGTAGAAAAGCTCAAGGGAAGTGGTATAAGGGTTGTAATATACAGTATAGCAATGAAAAGGCAACTGAATGACCAACGGTACTATACTCCCATTCCCAGTGACCCTACCCCACGCCTACAAACCACAATCACAGGCTTAGTGGAGACTGCGGAATGCGAGCAATGGATCAGCAAGAAGGAGGCAGAATTCCTTATGAAAAAAGATCCAAGGGTGCCATATTTCTACATACTGCCCAAAATCCATAAGGGAACAAGACCAGTACCTGGGAGACCTATAGTCTCTGGGATTGATTCCATATTGGAACCACTCTCGCAGTTTTGCGATCACTTTTTGCAACCACTTGTGAAACGTATTCCCTCCTACATCCAAGACACCACCGATGTCTTGCACCTTTTGAACTCACTCCAAGACATGGGGCACATTGACCTCCTGGTTACTCTAGATGTGGAGGCTCTCTATACCAACATCCCCCAGAGGGCCACACTAGAGGTAATAGAGGCACGATTGGGACTGGAAGAGTGGAACTCGAACACCCCGCCTTCATTTATCATGGAATGCGCCACCCTGGCCCTCACAGAAAATTTCTTTGAGTTCAAGGGCAAATATTTTCATCAGACCCAAGGGACTTCGATGGGCAGCACTTTTGCCCCGTCAGTGGCCTGTCTGTACATGGCTGACTTCGAAGAAAAACATATACACCACCAATCGAACCCCTTTGCAGACAATATCAAAATGTGGAGACGTTTCATAGACGATATCCTCATCCTATGGACGGGCCCACCCAATTCGCATGAGGCTTTCTTTGAATGGGTGAATACACTCAACCCACATCTACATTTTACTATGTCTTCCTCAGCGAATGAGATTGCCTTCCTTGACCTAACGATAAGATTACTGGAGGGGAGAATTAACACCACGATGTTCAGGAAGCCCACAGATCGTAACAGCTTGCTACATTACGAAAGCCATCACCCAAAAGCTTTACGCTCTAATTTACCTTTCGGGCAATTTCTCCGTATCAGGCGGAATTGCAGTGATGTGGCAGACTACAAAAAAGAGTCCACCATCCTGTCTAGGAATCTACTTGATAGAGGTTGCCCGAAAAGAGAGGTCGCTAAGGCCAACAAACGGGCCAGAAACAACAACAGAGAAGCCCTACTGGAAAGACGGGAAAAACCACCTGCCGAGAACCAGCCTATCACCTGTGTCACTACTTTACCCCCATATCTAATAAAATTAAGAGCACAATCAAACGCCACTGGGGGATCCTCAACACAGGCGATATGAACTTTGAACAACCCAGGTTCGCATTCAAAAGGTCACAAAACGTGAAAGACATCCTCATCAACACTAGACCTAAAACGACAAAGAAATGCACCCAGCAGACCCTATGGAATCTACCTCCCGTCACCGGCCATTACCCATGCGGCACATGCGGGGTATGTAGATACACCACACCTCAAAAAACAATCCAACTTTCTGAAACCTTCAAGTGGGAAATCCGGGGCCACACTAACTGCAACACCACCAACTGCATATATATGCTAACATGCCCATGTGGTCTTCAATACATTGGGATGACAACCCGCCCAATCAAAACACGAATCATTGAACACCGCAGTAATTTTCGGTGTAAGAAAACCCACACCAAAATGTGCAAGCACTATGTGGAAAATAATCACAACGCAGACTCAATGAGGTGGGTGGTACTTGAATCCAGTCTTAACTGCCCCAAGAATGCCCTATTCCGAAAAGAACAAAGGTGGGTCCACCGCCTCTCTACAGATAAACAAGGACTCAATGAAGATATTCCCTGGCATTCTCTATAAACTAGCCACTGTCTATCTCGCCCATCTACCATCCGGTTCTACATAAACCTTTTCATTGCTATCCTGTATATTACAACCCTTATACCACTTCCTGTGAGTTTTTCTACCTGCCCTACGTACCTCTGGTAATATTGACACAACGAAGTTTGGCTCTATAGTTCAACTCTAATTACCACCACTGAACTATGGCCGACACCATCCCATTAGTTAACACGTGATCCACACAGTGGGCGTCCACTGGCGCAACCCTATGACGCGGTCACCTATAAATAGTACAGGCCCCCGAGCGTCTTTACCTATTCGAGCTCGGCGGTGATGGGTAGGTGATTCCGCACGGACACGGGAAGCTTGAGGTAAGACAGTCCCCTCCTATCTAACCCCTGGCAAACTCACTGCCGTAGTCAACACATCCATGACCTCTTTAGGGGTTGCATTGACTTATACCTTCCCAAGCTAACAGTTCCTTCCTCTCCCTCAGCCAGAACTGTAGGCACAACCCCGTTGTACCGACCCGCCGACTACTCATGTGGTAATTAGTCCAAGACCATTAGGTGAGTTGTGAGTCAACATCATACCACCATCACTGTTGGCCCTCACACCTCCATAGTCATGGTATTCTCTATAAGATTGCTGCTGCGGTTTTTAGTAACACTGGTTTTTAATTTTACACCACACTATTCCCTTCACGTACATAGTGTGGACGAGTGTTCACTATACACTACACCCGACGACAACACAGGCATGTTTTGGTCGTGTGAGTATCCCCACACTGCCGCTATTTCACTGCACTATGTTGTTGTTCTGGCTGCGACCTTTTATATCTTTACAAGAGAATGTTGAAAATATTAACCTTGTTGCTTTTTTCTCCATTTTCTAGGCATAGGATTAACCCCTGAGGTAAAACTACACGAAACACATGACACCAGCATGTTTTTCTTTCTTTTTAACCCTCACCTTCACTAGGTCCTGACGAATCGCGGGAAAATTCCCCAGGCGAGAAACATGTTGACCAACCCTCACTCTAGTCTCGTCTAGGGTTACGCTACCTAATCTGCCGTTACCCAGCGAGCTAGTTCCACGTTTTTAATTGCAGTAGGGGGACCCCCAGAATAAAGTGTTTTCCGGCACCCCCTGCTACATTTTAATCACATTGTTAGTATTCACTCTTGCTGTCTTCCCTCCTCCCTACTTGTAGCCCTCGCCTGCTGCCAGGTGCCTGTGCAGGGGTTGGAACTCACATGCATTGCATGGAGCAGGAAGGGTCTGGTAGGTCAGTCTGTGTCCTGATAGGAGCACTCCTTGATCAATAACTGTGACTTCACCTGCCTAGCCTACTCATGCCCTGCATCCTGAGTCCTGTCCTTTGGAGAAGGTAGAGCCCAGCAACAGCACCTGATTGGACAGAGGTTGTCTGGACCCAATCCACAAAGGCTGAGTGACAGCTCCTCAGTGGCCTGGTTGTCATGGAGTTGAGGCACTGACCAAAGGAAATGAGCTTTGACTGGACGGGCTCCCACTAAAGGTTGAGGCACAACTTTGAGTATGAGTGGTCATTTCTGGGGGGACCGGTTACCACTGCACTTATTCAGAATTCCCATTTTACTTGGAAGAGTAAATAATTATACCCCTGCCTAGCACTGCCTATCCCATGAAGCATAGGGTGTGCAGGTCTGGCAGAATTGCTTAGAGTGGTCTGATCAATAATTTACCTATAGGTGTGTGTCATCTGGAAGCCAGTCTTGGTGTAGAACAGGCCACTGTCCCTCCCATGATGGTGGCGGGATTCAGCTGAACTAAAATTCCAGCATGGGGAGTCCTTGACAATCTATCATAATGCTCCTCTGCTTAAATAAAAGCTTGGTACAGTTCATATAATAAACTTCACACATTTGTCCTGTGTCAGAGCTCTGGTCTAGCTTTCGTTACTGATTCTACCCAATCAGAGATGTCGCTGAACAGACAACAACAGTTTATCATCTCTTTGTACAGAATGTTCCAAGGCCTGATAATGTATCTCTGAAGAAGTGTAAGTGTAAGCAAACCATTTTCTGAGAACATTACCCCTCACGGACCCGCAAGCAAATGTAAAAACTAATTGTTGAAAAAGATGTCATCTAGGGGTGGGCGGTAAACTCCACTCTGCTGGCAGAGTTCGCTGAGTTTTGCCACTCCGAGTCTGTTTGGAGCACGGAGTTCAGCAAAAACTTCACAACCGCCACATGGCGGAGTTTCCCCGCACTGAGCTTGTCAGAACTGTAAAAGCTGAAGACGCTCAGGAAAGCACAGTAACAGAAACCCGCAGAAATAGCCATCACCAAATAACCAGTCTGCATCGTTATGTTATAGATATTTTTAGAGTGCAGCGGTTACCCAAGGGTGTCCTGGCGCTCGTTATCCCAAGAAGGCGGAGACTTGAAGAGTGTGCTGGAAAAGTAAGCAGCCATGGTGGTCTTTGTCAAGGACGAGCAAAACACTATCAAAAAGGGCATTCGAGGAAAAGCATATGCAGGAAAATACACTTAGGAGAGGACCAACGGGCAGCTCCTTTCCAGCTCCAAGCGGTGCATCCTGCCCGAGGACACTCTGAGGGACCGGAGCAGCGAGCATGGCCAGGTAGGGACCATTCTGGAAGGATTGGGAACAGCAACCAGCCCTGGCAGATTGCTGCCTGACGGGCCGTCGGAGCAGAGGGAAGGGGGGAGGAGGGGGGCTAGCGTGAAGCAACGCTCCCGCTTTCGTTACAGGGGGCTGATGTTGCAGCACTGCTGCAAACCGGCCCCCTGTAAGAAAGCTCCCACCCCTCCGGCCCAGTGCCTGCTATGGCCAGTCTGACCCTGAACAGAGCCCGCTGGCAACAGTGGCGTCACTAGGAGGGTGCGGGGGGTGCGGGCCGCACCGGGTGACACCGTCACATGGGGTGACACCGTGAGCCTTTGCTTTAAATAATCGTATTGCTTTGCTACATATCAGGAAGCGAGGAATTGTTCCTCGCTTCCTGATATGTAGCAAAGCAATACGATTATTTAAAACAGAGCCTCACGGTGTCACCCCATGTGACGGTGTCACCCAACCCATTACCCGTCCGCAGGCCAAGATTAATATTAGGCTGCTGTACGACGTCAGCGTCCAGACGTCAATGACGTTCAACTTCCAAACGTCACTTACGCAAGGAGCGATAGAATGTTTTTGCATGATCCACTACACTGAACCCAGGAGTACCGCGCAGCCGATCCCCATCTGGCCCCACCGGAGGATTTAGCTCCCAGGGCTCGGGGTTTTACCCCATATTTTCCTGATTGTGCCCCCACACCATGGCTCACAGGCGGGGGCCTCGGAGACCGGCCAGGGCCCACGGGACCTCGTGTACAGACTAAGGTAAGGAACGCGCCTGTGCTGGATCATATGGTCAAAGCAGGTGGTGAATTGGAGCATTTATCACTACGGAAAGGGGAATACCATGTGGAGTTCCACTCAGTAAATCCAAGACCTCACAGTTTTTGCACATCCTTTGAGGGTTAAACAACCTTTACAACGCAACTTTTACCACGCACTACCTTTACAACGAAACTTTTACACCGCAACATCCATTACAACGCAACCATTACAACGCATGTCACTACAACGCATACCACTACAACGCATGTCATTACAACGCATATCATTACAACGCATTGTTACACTATCCAACACTTACCCTACTGTTGCACCCCCTGGAGTTAGAATAGTAATTTTTACCCCTACACTATCCAACACTTACCCTACTGTTGCACCCCCCTGGAGTTAGAATAGTAAATTGTACCCCTACACTATCCAATATTTACCAAACAGGTATGCGTTGTAATGGTATGCGTTGTAAAGGTAGTATGCGTTGTAATGGAATGCGTTGTAAAGGTAGTTTTAAAAGATGCGTTGTAAAGGTGTGCGTTGTAATGGAATGCGTTGCAAAGGATGTTGCGGTGTAAAAAATGCGTTGTAAAGGTATGCTTTGTAAAAGTATGCGTTGTAACGTCATACATCCCCTTTGAGTATTAACTCATAATTCCATGTAACTGGTGAGGTGTAACAGCACTGTACCAGTATTAACGGGTTTGGAGTTAACACGGTGCCATCACCATGCAATTTATGAACAAGGCTCATGTAGAATATCATAATGAAATGATCACTTGGAATATGTGGCAGAAACGTAAGTATGTGAAAATTCTTTATAAGCATCTCAGCATGTAGAATCTTTATTTCAACATTATTAGATTCTGCTATGAGCAAGACCATGGAGTCCATAGGTTGCTTGGTGGCAATCTTTGGTACTGGGGACCAAATTGTTGATGGGTGGTTTTTTATTCAATTTGCACATGAACGTATTTCGGTTTTGGATGTGTTTTGTGTCATGTGGTTTAGTATATATTATTCAGGATGGGCATTGTGGAGAAGTCTTATGGTGTTAGGAGGTTGAAAGATAGTAATTTTGACAGTCGTCCTATTTTTTATGAGATGCTGTGATTTAGTTTATCATCTTTAGTGTTTCTCTCAAAATAAGAGTCCCTTTCCTTGGATTTTGCAAGAAAGTGGGTTGACAGAGAGTGGCATAATTCTTGGGAGAATGCCACTTTGGAATCAGTGCAGTCTGGGTTCTGATTTTTTTTTAAAAATGAGTAGTTCTCTATGTGGGTTGATTATTTCTGAGATGAGCTGCAGAGAAGTGGGACCATATGCTTTTTTGATGGAGGCTTTGGTAACTTTTTTCAGAAGTCCCAGGGCAATCAGAAGTTACTGCACCCAGTTTGTGTGAATCAGAGCTATTTACTAATTTCCACCCTAGATCTTATTCCTACTATTGCATCCAAAAGTGACTGCAAGTTCATCCCTGTAGCACCTGACTCTCATGGCAGCAAAGTTAAGCAGTCCAAGGCTTACTTTAGAGGGTGGTGTGAGTTAGAAACTCAGCAAGCATCAAACAGCAGTTAATATATTACTATCCAGGCACTACTTTGGTTTATAAAAAAAATTACCATTCATTATTTCTACTCACACAACTAGGAATACTGAGAGTAATCAATAGAAGGCCACACATTAACTATGCAGGCCTCTTGGCGCTACAGAGTAAATGGAACCATTTACAATAAGGCGATCATTTTAGTTTGCGTAGTGGGCAGTGGGTTGAGACACAGAAAACTACCTGGCAATGGTTGTATCAACACAGAGTTAGTGGTTATTAAAAGTGGCTTCAGGAAAGGCCTGAACCAGAGAATAATTCAATACGGTGGAAACCAGTGAACTAAGTATAACGCCCAGACGCGGAGTGAACCAAACTGCAGTCAAGTGAGTTTATATTGAGCAAATACAGGCACAAATGCTCGCAAAATACAGGGGACAACGCTGGACACGCAGATGAGCGTCCTGAATCTTGCGTAGGGTACCCCTAGGTAAACAGTGGAAAGGGTGCAGACTGGAAGGCAAACCCGCTGATGGCACACGAGGTCCATGCGGTAGGTAAGTGGTGAGGGGGTGACACCATGTTATGTTATGTTATATGCTGTTTTATAGCGCGCTCAACTACTACCGGAGTATCCTGGCGCGGCCATGAGTTACCCGCACCGGGTGACACCAACCCTAGTGACGCCACTGGCTGGCAACAAGGGTGTGACGCCACCATGGGTCCAAGGGCCTGAGTTGTGGGCCAATGACCGTGTGTGTGTGTGGCAAGAAGCACAAGGCATGCTAGTTTAGTCATTCTGTGACCTGAATAACATCTGCTTCTTATTATGAACGCTTTTCTTTCATACAGTATCCCGGCTGGGACTGGGACTTCAGCCACGATGGCTGCACTAATGTTGTGTTTGTCACGTGTTGTGGATTGCGGTGTAATTAATTCGAACATGCCTCTATAAATATGCCCGTGTGTACATAAAATGTATTTTAAAGTCTCAGTGTGATCAACTTCGGAATGACGGTTGTGGGCCGTTTACAAAAGACCTCAAATAACTCACGGAAATTCCCCCCCCTCCGCTCAAGTCATGTAACTCCAGCATTTCACCTAAAAGTAAAACCCCAAATAGCGCATGCAGCGCCTAGAGGGTGCGTGAGTGTGCGCGAGGGGAGGAGGGGAGTAAGGGCTCTGGTCTGGTGGCGTCAGACACCGACTGTTGCAGCCTTTGATTTACTGCGCAATCTGCAAGCCTGGGCACATATAAAATGAAATAATAATATTACAGACTAGTTCCAAAAGTACACAGTTGTGGAGGACAACATTTTCTCCTGTCAGAAGCAGTAAACTTTGTTAAAAGTAACCGTTCCTCTGGCGCCCTCCAGTGGAGAAAGGTCTGACATGCGCTTCATTCCTCGGCGTCTTATTGATTTATCTGATAATAACCAGGGCTGTAGCTTTGAAAAAATATATATATATATATTGTAAAAAAATAATATCAGGGGGTATAAAGACTGAGACTTCCCAACAAGCAATGCAGTGTACCCAACTAAAACGGACAGTGGGTGGCCGGGGGCACGGCTTGCGTTGGGGCTGGGCCATTGGGATTTGTTTGGTGTTAGGAAGGAGAATTCTTGGTACCATTATTAAATACATACAACCATGAACTGGCAAAACAACTTTGTGCCTCAGAATATAACGTTGTGCCCCAGAATATATTACAAATACCACTTAAATAATAAATCAATGCTTAACTATTGGATAAGTCAAGCCCATGACACAGTGTTGCTTTTACAAAGTGGCACAATGCAATACTTCAAACATTCAAATTGTGAAACTGGGCAACTCGCTCTTGCGACCAATCAGCGTTCTCCAAGGGGGTCCCTGTAGGAGAGTAGGGTCTGCTTTCCTATGGTCACACCACTTTTTGCTTCACTGGTTTTCGACTTAATGTGGCTGTGGGCCTGCTAATCAGACCTACAGCCCATCTGTGCTCTCTCTAAATTCAATACAATGTACTTTAGGTACATTACCAATTGGGAATTGGGTCACCTTATGAGCCCCTGTACAGTGTACTATAGGTACCCAGGGCATAGGTGCATCCAAGGCCTACTAGGGGCTGCAGCATATCTTTTGCCACCCCTGGCTGGCCAGCCAAACTGACACAATTGGCTGATCACTCAGCTGGGGCAAGGTTGTGTAATCATCCCTTGCTTAGATATAGTATTCCTATATCTAACCTTATATCTAGACACATATACACCTATAAGTCACTCCTATGGCAGGCCTTAACAATCCTGAAGGCAGAGTGCTTGGTTTTATGTGAGATGAGGCTCTAGCATGAGCTGAACTTGTCTGCAGCTTTCGGAACCATGTCCTTATAGCTGTTCTAGGATATAGCCATACCATATACTCTTAAGTGCATTATGAACCTTGCGGTTAAATGCTAACTCTGGTTTGGCTTTATCAAAACATGACGTGTAAGGTGTCATACGCTTTGGAATACTATCCCCTCACCAGTTCTGGCGACGGGGGTAGCATTCCATCCTTCTAGAGGGGGAAGACATGTTGTTCCTACTAATCCCGGTTAAAGTTAACCAGAGCCTCAGCATCACAAAATGGATGCTGCTGCCACAGACACAAGTCTGACCTCCTGCTGCTGGGAGTCTTTCCAGCGAGGGAGGCTTGGACAATAGGTTTCCTGCCTCGGGAGGTGCTAGCACCATTCCAGACAGGCTATAGTGTATTGGGGCAGGGAGGGCTGAAAGAAATGAGACACTGCCTGGGGCACACAAGGTGTCCCGTGCATAGTCCAGTTCAAACCGGTGCTGGGGCACTCCAGCCCCAGCTCTGGCGCGAAACTGGACAAAGGGAAAGGGGTGTAACCACCCCCTTCCCTGGTCCCACCCATAGGAGGGACCTGGCAGGTAATCCAGCCCCAAGATTTGGTATATAGGTAGGAGCTGAGTCCCAAGACTTTAGATTAATCCTGACTGAAGCTTGTAATGAAACTCTGGACCTTTGACAATCTACTTTGCAAGAAGACGACTGAAGAATCTCCCTTGTGGTCAAGGAGTGACCACCCTGCACAAGCAGGCACCATCAAGCGATCAACGGTTTGCTTTGTCGTCGCTCCCGCCGGAGCCCGAACACAGAGCCTGACAAGACCCAGACTTCCAGACTTCCTTCAGCCCGATCCACAGCCACAGCAAAGCTGAGACCCGTGGAGGCGACGTGAGACGTGGGACCGGCCCTCTTGGAAAGCCAGCGAATTGCTTTCAGTGCAACTTCTGAGGCACCCTCGAAGTTGTGCATTGGGGATTGAGAAGCCCCAGCCCCGAGCATCTTCTGCACCAAAGATCATCCCTCCACACTCCTCCAGTGCTGCGTGGGGCCCTTTTGCATTTTCCTGCTCGATGCGTCTGTCCGGTCACTTGCCGTTGGCTAGTGGCCTCTGTGATGATGAAAACTTGAATCTACACCACTCGTCTGGTTTCTCCAGACTGGCCCTTGCTCCCCTGAAAAGGAGCAGCCCATCAGACATTGCTGGTCTATTAAGAAGCCATCTTTGATTCCTGCGTGGGTTGACTTAGCCAAGGCTTGTTGACTCCAATCGGGAAGCCGACACCGCCGACAGCAAGAACCTTTGTGGGACAGTCCGTGCCTGACTCCTGGTTGTCGTCAACGCCTGCTGGTCCACGTGGGTGCAGAGACAAGCGTCACAACTTCACCTGATTGCTTTGCGACATCGCCTGGTTCCTTCCTGGTCATTGGCTAGTGACCCAGAGTCTGTCCCCTCTGCTTTCAGGTACTCTTCATCCTCGATCTGCCCTTGGATCCAACCGGACACTTCTCTCCTGGTCGCCTGCAGCATCTTTCTCCAAGGCTCCATAGGATTCAGCGACGAAACCCGACACACTTTGACACCTATGCACCCGATTCCTGTGGGTGAGGTAACGCGAGTACTCCGGTGCTCCTGTGGGTATTAACTATCCTAGTGTCTAACTTTCAAGCAGCTTTCTCCTAGTCCATCCGGAAGTGACCTAAAAGAACTAGTTTCCAATTCTTTCCTTCCCATTCTAACTCTATGGTAACTTGTGTGAGTGTAAAGACACTGCACACACCTCCCGTGGGCCTCCTACTTCCTATCCTTTGGTAGTTCAGTGTAGCCCCAGCGATTCCCTAGGGCCTAGGCCTTTCCTTTGTTTGTTAGCGTATATTTAACAAGGACCTCCTGAGTTCCTAGAAAATAGATTCCTAGACCAGGGAAAGGTAACCATTTGATATTTAACAATCTAGGCAACCATAAGAGACAATCAAAGAAGTTTTAATAAATGGAAGGGAATTAAGCTACAAAATGTTTGTACAGAAAACAATTTATTTTTTGTTTGTGACGTGGTTCTTATACCACTATTTTAATATATGGTTTGAAGTGCCCCTAGGGCTCTACTGTATTTTGTGCAACTTATTGTATGATAGTTGAGTAACTTGTTATGTGCTTGTGCCTCTGATCTCATAAAGAGCTCAGAGGGGTTGTTTAGAAATAAATACAAATATATTTTATATAACCTGTGTGGTGCCCTTTCATTTGGTATTCAAGGGGTTACGTATGCTAAAACAGCTGGCTTTACATGCCCTCTGAAGTTTTAGCCTAAGGCTGCTTTGTCCATGCTACCACTAGGATAGCTGGTCTATAAGGTTGACTTTCCAACCACCACCATAAGGGTTGTTTGGACTGACACAGGGTGCCCACTAGAATAGTGGACATCACATATCAGGCCAACTTCTCACAGTCCCTCAAAGCATAATCCTCTCCCCATCCTTCTTTCACCTCCAACTAGAATCTCTTTGTTTGGGATTCTTTTCCACCTCTATGCCGACGACACCAAAATATACTTGAAAATCTCATCCCCTTGAATCCCGGGACAAAATGATCAAGAGACCCATGTCTGGGAAAGTTTCAGCGCTCCGTCCATCATCTCCTTGTGTTTGCTTAGTTCTCCCTAAGTTGGCAGGGTATGCCCAGACATGGATCCCTTGCTCACTTTGCCACTGGATTCAAGCTATCCTGGCTGATGAGGAGTGTTACCCCAAATCTGGTCCTAGGATGCTTGATTCCGGTCTAGGGAAGAGATGACTTGGCAGTTCGGTCTGGACTGTTCTCATGAGGAAAAGGGTCAAGACTGATTTGCATATGGCTGGGTCTGAACATTATGGATTCAAATAGTGACTGGGGGAGAGTGTCTGAAAAATATCAGTGCTCTGTCCCATCATCTTATTGTATTTGCTGGCATTTACAGGCTCCAGATATGAACAGGGGCAAACTTAAATTAATGCACGTTGAGGCCTTTTCTCTGATGCCCACACCCTGCGCCAGCAATCCACTGCACAAATCCTAGGTATTGAGTTAGGCATTCAGTCCTCCTTTATAGTAACCACAGAAGTATTTGCTGGCTGGACAGTGACCTCATCTCTTTCATGGACTTAACAGAAGTCCACCTCCATGATCCCAGTCTGAGAGTAGGCTGGCTAGTTTTCCCAGGGCCCCATTGAGATAGTCTGAATGGTGGATGATGTTGTCCACTCCAGCCAAGCCCTTGAAGATCAGGACAGTCTGACTGTCCTCTCAGGGTGCTTGAAAAGCAGCCCAGAGCCTTGAGCTCTATGGGCCACATGCATCAAAGTCCTTAATTGCGATGCGCAAATTGCGAATCACAATAAGGTATTGTTTCCCATTCATTCCTAAAAGCCTAAAGGCCCATAGGAATGATAGGAATAGCATGCGCAATTTGCGAGTACCAAATAGGTACTCACAAATTGCGTATGCAATTTCAAGGGTGCAAGGGTGCGAAAAGGACATCCTGTTGCCCCCCTGAAATTTAGATGTTACCACATGTTGCGCACATACATGCCCCAAGGGTATGTGTGTGTCTAACATAAAACTTTGAAAAATACACTTAGTGCATTTTTCAAAATTTTTGCAAATTACCATCAAGTTCAAATTGATGGTAATTTGCAATCCCTAATTGCGAATTTGCAATTTGGAATTGCATCATGCATTGCATTTAGGAAATCGCAATTTGAGATTCCCTAAATGCATTCGCAATTTATGTAATCTCAAATGTTATAATCACTAAAATTGTGAATCTGCATTTGGGTTGATGTATCCCAAATGCAAAAATATTGGTTGCAAAGGGAATCTGCCCATTTGCGATCGGTATTTTTGTTGATGCATGTGCCCCTATATCCTTGATGACCATGTACCCATATTTTTGTGACGCTGTTTGGCTGTTTCTTAGAGTGTCATAGACGCTGAGGTTCATGGTTGTTACATAAAACAGGGCAATCTTTGCAGATAATGTGGCCCCTTCCTTTGAAAGGCTGGGCCAGATTCACAGAACTAACTTGAGAAAAAATACTAAACTTACTATCATTTTGGTATTCCCAGAAGGCACTTACTAATTTTGGTATTCACAGAAGGCACATACAGCTAGATTCATCAAAGTCCCGATTTGCGAGTCCTTAATAGCGATTATTAAGGAATCGCTATTAAGGACTTGAAAATCGGGATTCATGTAGAAATCGCAAAATAAATTGCGATTCCTACAGCCTCCTTATTTGCGATTAGCAAATTGCTAATTGCAAATAAGGAATAACTCCCCATTCATTCCTAAAGGCCCATAGGAATGAATGGGGAGTCAAACCTTATTTGCGATTAGAAATTTGCTAATCGCAAATAAGGATGCGATTTCAAGGGTGCCAGGAGTGTCCAAAGGACACCCTGTAGCACCCCTGAAATGTCAATGTAGACTGATGTTGTGCACACACATGTCCAAAGGACATGTGTGTGTGTAACATGCAACTTAGAAAAATGCATTTAAATGCATTTTTCATAGTTTTTCGCTATTTACCACGAGGTTTGACTTCGTGGTAAATAGCGCTCCAAAATTGCGAATTCGCAATTTTTAAATGTTTCATGAATAGCATTTAAGAAATCTCTAATAGAGATTCCTTAAATGCTAATCCTCGCAAATTTTCGAATTCTTTATTAGCGATTTTTGCATTTGGGATGATGAATCCCAAATGCAAAAATTGCACTCGCAAAGGGCCAGATTCTCAGAATCTGTCCCTTTTGCAAGCGCATTTCGCTTGATGAATCTGGCTGTTACTCATTGATGAGTAAGTGCCTTCTGTGAATACCAAAATGGTAGTAAGTTTAGGATTTTGTCTTAAGTTAGTTCTGTGAATCGGGCCCGCTGTTTGCAAGGTAGGTGGAATGATAACTTTTATCCTGTGTTTTATACCAGTTAGAAATCACGGCCCCTAGCATGAACGTGGCCATTAGCATTAATGCGATATTCACCAATTTATATTTTGAAAGTATGTGGTTTTGGTCTTAATATTTTATTCCCATGAGAGTTCAGCAGTTGCAATTGGCCAGTTGCTGCTGATGAAACTTCAAAGCCTGATATTTTGAAAATGAGTAGAAAAGTAGTGGGTTATGCACCCTTCTGCTTAGGTTCACTGGTTTTCAAGGCAAGAGAACGTGGACTCTCTAGAAAGGAATCCTAAATCTCTTGTTCAGGACTTGAAGGGGGTCCCTCGTATTGTACTTTATACTATTCCTAAGTTTTAATAAAACCCAACGTGTCTTCAGACATCTTCAGAGCCCACCATGGGGAAGATCTCAATATGCAGACATGATAGCCAGTATCTGTAACTTGTATCGAGATTGCACCGCATTCCAATTCATGTACAGTCAACTTAAATAATAACCAGTCCATTTTCATGAGATGGTTCAGATGTCTTCTTTTATTATTTTTTTGCTTTCTCTCTCTTTTAGAAAAACAACAGCCAACGCGTTTCGTTCTGTAAACAGAACTTCTTCAGGGCATTTGTGAATTCCAAGATGTCATTTAAATCGGTTAGTGTCGCTACCAGGTGTATCTTTCAGTAATGTACTCCTTTGAGTCTTGTATATTAGCTTTATTATTTTCGTATGTCAGGCAAGGTTGATTGTAGGGTGTAATGACGTGATCTGATAGTCACTCTAATACTCCAGCCCAGCGCCTCGCATACCTTACTGAGGCCGCCAATTCACTCAAAAACTCCCCTGCATTTCACAGGTCCTGGCCGATGTTCATATATACACGCCCAGGAGTTTTTGAGTGACTATCAGATCACACTATTACACCCTACAATCAACCTTGCCTGACATACAAAAATAATAATAAAACTAATATACAAGACTCGGAGGAGTACATTACTGAAAGATACACCTGGTTGCGACACTAACCGATTTAAATGACATCTTGGAATTCACAAATGCCCTGAAGGACTTCCGTTTACAGAACGAAACGCGTTGGCTGTTGTTTTTCTAAAAGAGAGAGAAAGCAAAAAAATAATTATTAAAGAAGACATCTGAACCATCTCATGAAAATGGACTAGTTATGATTTAAGTTGACTGTATATGAACTGGAATGTGGTGCAATCTTGATACAAGTTACAGATACAATTGACACTGAGGAATAAGGATGGTGCCTTAGGACAGAGGGCACTTTCGAAGTTTGCACACAATATTATTTCTCTGTTAAAAATATTCGGTATACCTTCTGAGTTGGTGCCTATGGCAGGCTAATTGGTCCACTGTCCGGCTTTGTTTTTTTTTTTTATGATAGCCAATATGTTGGAGTCAGATAAGGAGACTGTGGTTCAGTACAGGAAGCTATTTGGGAGTGCAGAACGAATGGGGTTATTTATAGTTCAGGGATGAGGGGCAGTAATCTAAAACTGCCAGATGTCCTGCCCACCCTATTTTGGGTGTATAGAAATGTAAATACTCTTTTGTATATAACTAAATACGGCGGATGGAACATCTGACAACATTGGGCAAATATTCCACATGCACCAACCTCGAAATATCCTATGTTTCTTTTGTTGATTGAGGAGAGAAAGCTCTCCTGACAGTAGCTACTCTAGAGCTCATCACCTGGTCCTCTGGATCAGCTGTACACCCATCACTTTCTTTTACCCAGGCAGCATCTGCAGACTCCAGCGTGTAAAGTGCAATGGCCATTCGTATCTGGAATCTTCACCTGGTGCCTTAAATTGTGGATGGTTCTGTCACTGCAGTCAGACCAGTGACCCTCTGGGAAGGACTGCGTTCCATGCCTCAGTGACTCACAAGGAGCTTTGCCAAAAGTATTTTGATACGCATTGCCCCATACCATTGTCCCATACTATAATCGACATACGCACAGAGATGCAAATGTTAATGCATCTAGCTCCCCACTTAAAGAAACTATTCACATAGCCATTCATCTCAACTTTTAACTTCTGGGGGCTGCACTAGCCATGGTGCCAGACACAGGCACTCACACACGTTTGTGGGCACACACACCCGCTCATGTGCACTGACACTCACATGCACAGGCTCTTTCCACACACACATGTGTATTTGCAAAAGCACACATTGAACCTTTGAGGTATCTTGGCACTGAATAAAAGATGTTTATTGTTACCCAACTTAATAGAACTCATTTTATCAACCTCAGAAGGATGAAAGGTTGATTACAACCTGCTGAGATTCAAACAGATTTCTGCACACACACACAGGTGCATATACACACGCATGTACACATCCAATCATGTTCTCGCATGTGCACACACTTGTGGGCATGGACACTCATGTGCACACATATACTTGCAAAAGTGCATATTTACCCTAACTCAGTGATACTCATTTTATCCACCTCACAGGTTTGAAAGACTGAGTGAAGCTGCTGAGATTCAAACACAGATTTTTACACACACATACTCACACACACTTACAAGCATTCACAAGCACATACACACTCATATACACACGTACAAAATATACTTGTGCACACATCCTCATGGGTACACTCTAATGCACAAACTCAAGTGCAGGATCACCTGCTCACACACGCTTTAATATGTACCCACTGCCATAGACACCCTACTGTGCATACATAAGTGGCATAATGAAACTTGTGTGTGTGTGTGTGGGGGGGGGGGGGGCTGCCTGCAAAGTTCATGGAGGGGCCTACAATGGTACGTTACCGGAAGAGCGCTGAGCTCCTCTGAGGCAAAACAAGTGATTGTTCCCTGTGTTAAAAAGGTTAATTGGGGTGGCTGGAGTATGATCAAATGTGCCGCAAAGGCCTAGAACAGCTTACCCCTGTACCGCAGAAACTCTACCAAGTGCCTTTCCTTCAGGAAGGGGTTGAAAACCTGGCCCTTTTCCTGAATAGTCATGTCATCTCTGGCAAGCAATTAGACAGTGCTCAGCACCAGGACACCCTAGGGTAACAGCGCGCTCTAGAAGCTTCATTAACATAACATAACAGGATCCTGTGTGTGCACAGCACTGATTTCAGACAACAGCACTGCCATGCCCTGAGCCCATTCATAATATCATATTCTGCAACAGTTAAACACTCACCCTACATATACCAGACCCAAGCAGTCAGCCGTCTGGGGCATGTTACCCGACTGACAGTAAATATTAGGGGGGATATTCCACCCCACATAACCTCCCTTAGCTAGCCCCGAGCTATTACCACGAACCTTGTACCAAAAGATACCGAAGCACACACTGCAATCCTTGATAAGAAAGTCCAATGTAGGCGCAGATGATATTAGTTATTTTCTTTTTTGTCCAAAACCAGGTTCTGGACTTGATATGATTGGTTTCGCCCCAAAAAAGCAGCCAGTTTTCCAGCGGTGCCCAGGACGCCCATAGATTCATGTGGCTGTAGCCTGTGTGTTTGTGAAATCCACCTGGTTTTGGAGTGACAGTGACAGGCTGTGCTGAGAGGCCACAGCCTTTTAATATTTGTTTTTATTTTTGTTAAAGTGAAATAATATTAACAACAACTTAGCTAGGGCCAGGGCATCACCAGAGCGAATATCCCCTCTCAACGTCTGGGCGATGTTTGCCTGAGACTACAGTGCACAGCAAGCGCTACCAGAATAAGGTATTATTGCACAGAGCTGCCTGCAGCACCTCGTCGCACTGCTACGAATTATGAGTGACTACGCATTTTAGTGCGGCGATTCCGCCACCACCACGAAAATGCATTAGTCAGATCCTTATGCGTGGTACTTGCCAGAATTGCATACGAACGTAATACCAAATGCATTTGTTGCACGGATGTGAGGGCCTTGCACTTAGTGACGAGGCAGTGTCATGGTGTTCTCCCAAACTTCTTTGTGTCAGCAAGGTCAGTGTTTCTTAGAAACTAACCCAAGTGTCACACACACAAATGTGTATCAAAAGTCGATGTGACAAAGGGAAGGCAACTTTAGGAAAGAACTGTGTACAAGTAAATTGGCACTATTTCCTGCCAGGCGCGAACTTGGGGTTCGTGACAAAACAAGGATGAGATAAGAGAGGCACAACACAAGAAGGGAAGACAAAGCAGGAGAAGGGCAGTGTGAGAGAAGAGACAAAAGAAACAATGGATGGAGAATGATATTGAAAGGCTGATAAGGGCTCAAAGAAAATGAAGCGATATTGGGGTAGTGGAGAAAGGGAAGAGAGTTTAGAGGGAGGAAACTGTATGAGGTAGATACGAGGAAAATAGTGAGGAGGGAAGAGGTGAGGGCAAGGGAAGAAGAGTTGAGGGAGAGATGAAGAGTGCAATAACGGAGAAAAAAGGATGGAGAATGGGAAAACACCAGAGGGAGAAGATGAAGGGAAAATGTAGTTTGAGTGATAGGAGAAGGAATACATTTTTGGAAAAAGTAGACGGAAGTGGAAGGGAACCTAAAATTAAAAGAGTAGGGTGAGTGTTGGACAGGCCACAGGAAGGGCTTGCTCCCTCCCCGCATGACAGGGCTCGAGCCCCGGCCCTCCAGGTGTTACCCACAGAAGTACCCCGCACCCCGTCTCATACGGGACTCCTGCCCCCGGACATCTCTGTATCATGGGGCCGAACCACTACCGGCCCTCGCCCGGCCCGGCCGCCATCTTGGACACTGCACCACGAGGCCGCGTGGCCTCAGATCAACCCTAACCCTGGGCCTGGCCAGGCCCCGACATCCCGGCACCACCATCCACCCAGGAGGTGAACGGACCACTTGGCAGGTCAATGGGAGAAAGAAGTGTCGATGGCTCTCCCCCTCCAGGTGCCGATCGCCCCCCAGCTCCCCCGGGCGCTGGCTCCACCCCCCTGCTGAGTGTCTGGACTCCCTCATCCCAGACCTCCCGACCTCCAAGTGCGAGGGTCCGGACATCAAAGGGCGCCAGACCTATAACTGGGGCAGCCCCAGAGCAGGAAGGGAGTTGTATCCTGGAGTCGAGAGACACTGTGAAGAACTCATCCTTGACAGACTACTGGCGCTGCCGTAGTCCTGCCTTGCGAACTATCGTCCTGCCTGCTGGCGCTGCCGCAACCTTCTGCATCCTTCATCCTCGTCGGGACCTGCTGGCGCTGCCGCGGACCGTTGTAACTACCACCTTCACCGGGACCTGCTGGCGCCGCCGCGGACCGTCGCTACCTACGATCATCTCGGGACCTACCGGCGCTGCCGCGGCCCGTCCATCTAGAACGCCAAGCTCGAGGATTGTGAGCTATTCATCATATCATCGCATCTACCAGATTGGTAATAAGACTGTCCAGCTACCCCCTTCCCATCCAAGAGACTAGAATCGAGGGGACCCGAGTCCAGACCTCCTTGTACCATTCTACCGTACTTAAAGATCACTTATAAAGAACGTTAACCCTTATCTCTGTGTGGTGTACGTCTGTGGGGGGGAAGTTACTTGTCTGTACGATCGCTGGAGGGGTTCTCCCTGGAGACCTCTCCCATTGTCCTCGGCCGACCCTCCCGGTCCGTCTAACATTGGTGGCCAGCGGACCGATCCAAATCAACGCGTAATCGTACAGAGAGTAGCTCACCCCACGACGAAAACACAATGACAACCAAAGAGAGCGGATCCACCGAGAAATTCCAGATGGAGAAATTGGAAGAATACAACCATCGTGAATTGAAACAATTCTGCATTGAACTAGGCATTGCTACCACCGGTCTGAGTACTAAAGATGATTTCAAGAACGCCATTGAGTCATGGGCAGAAACCGGGGCCGTCAGACCCCCGGACCAAAACGTTGCAGCATCAGAGAGGAACACCACGTCTCCCGAGGAGCGAAGAACGGGTCTCTCGCAGGAAGAGATCCAAGAGAGAGAAAAAAGCAGACTGCATGAGTTAGAAATGGCCCGACTCAAAATGGACAGTGAGCTCAAATTAGCCGAACAGAAATTGAACCTAGAACATTTGCGGCTCCGAGAAGAACGGGAAGAAAAACAGAGGCAGAGAGAGCTTGAAGAAAAAAGATTAGCGTACGAATACGAGCGCAATCTAGCAGAAATAAACCTACGGAAACAGAACAAAGAACTGGGGGTGCCCGAGTAACCGCGCACCCCAGGAACGACAGAAAAGAATGTACACATCCCCAAGGATGTCGTTTGAGAATATTTCCTAGATGACGACATACAACAGTGGTTCAAGGCCTACGAGATCTCCATGACCTCCCACCGGATTGATCGAAGTGACTGGGGAGCCGGTCTATGGGGGAGGTTCGTCAATGAAGGCCGCAATGCCCTGTTACAGCTCCCAGACCATCTGATGACCTCCTATGACCACATGAAGGCGGCCCTCCTCACCCGATATGGGCTCACACCCGAAATGTACCGCCAGAGGTTCCGAGACTGCACCCGGATCCCGGGTACAACTTGGGTGGAATATGTAAACTATTTCAGCCGAGCCTTCGAGGGTTGGATCAAGGGAAGCCATGTAACAACCTACGAGCAACTTTTTAATCTCATGGTGTGGGAGCACCTCTCTAACAACTGCTTCGTCGAGCTCAGGCAGCACCTCCTCGACAGTAAATTGACTGACCCATGGCAACTCGCCGCCGAGGCTGACCGGTGGGAGAGCACTCGAGTAGGCCGGAGTGGGCCACACGAACAGAACCGGAACAACCAAGGTCAGCACCGTCCCCGAGGAGGAGGAGGAGGCCAGGGACGAGGAAGAGACACCGTCCCGGCCGCTCCCGCTGCAAGCACCCCGCCCCCGGCCAACCGGGGCAACCCCCCCGGTGCGCCCGGGGTTCCGAGCCAATGTCACATGTCACCGATGCCAGCGAGTCGGCCACTACGCCAACGACCTGAACTGTCCACAGAACCAGACTCCGAGACCCCGCCAGGTAGCTGCCGCCGCCCTGGGGGCAGAACAAATCTCCGAAGAACAGGAGGAGTGCGAACAAGAACAACAAGAGTGGGAACCGGCCGCCATGGTTCTAGCGTGCCTAGGGGGAAGAGACATGGTCCCGCGGGCTCCCCTACCCGCCAACACCAGAAAATATGGTCAGTGGGTGAACATTAATGGGCGCAGGGCCGAAGCCCTACGTGACACAGGGGCCAGTGTGACGGCCGTCCGCTGTCACCTGGTGACCCCAGAGCAGATCCTGCCGAACATTCTCTGCCCCGTCCGTTCAGCCGACAATTCGGAGAGTCTATGTCGGATGGCCTGCGTCCCCTTCGAATGGGGAGGAGTATCCGGCATGTTGAAGGTGACGGTCCGAGATGACGCCCCCGTGGACTGTCTCCTGGGAAATGATCTTGAGAGTTCCCCGTGGGCCGCCGTAGAAAGAAGAGAACACCTGGGGACGTTGGGCCTCCCGGACTGGGCGTGTGTAACCACCCGGTCCATGGCCGCCCGTACCATCCCCCGACCAGAAGAACCCGAATGGCCAGCACCCCCTCCCCCGATCGCTCCAGTAGAGGACACCGACCCCCCGGAACAAACTCCCGAAGGGCTCGCTCAACCCCAGGACCTTCCCAGCCTGGCTCAGTGGTGTCAAGAGGGGGGGCCCACCCAAGAACAGTTCCGTCAAGAACAGAAGACCTGTCCCTCCCTAGAGGGACTCCGCCAGCAAGCCCTCGCCCAGAGCGCAGGGGACACCACCGGAGCCCATTGGATCTATTGGGACAATGACTTGTTGTACAGTGAACAGAGAATCGCGGAGTTAGGGGCCAGTCGAGTGCTGGAGGTACCCCTCCGTTTTAGAGACTTCTTGTTAAATTTGGCCCACGATGTCCCCCTGGCTGGACACCTGGGTCAAGACAAAACCTACAGTCGCCTGGTGACCCACTTTTTCTGGCCCAAGATGAGAAACGACATCCTCAACCACTGCCGGTCCTGCCCCACGTGCCAGGCCAGCGGGAAAAGCGGCCGCAAACTTAAAGCACCTCTGCAACCCCTCCCAGTTGTCACCACCCCGTTCGAGAGGGTGGGCATAGACATTGTGGGGCCCCTGGACCCCCGTACAGCACAAGGACATCGGTTCATCCTGGTACTGGTGGACCACGCCACCCGCTACCCCGAGGCTGTTCCCCTGCGAACTGTAACAGCCCCGGTGGTCGGCCGGGCCTTAATGGGGATCTTCTCCCGGGTGGGCTTTCCCCGAGAAGTCGTCAGCGACAGAGGCACAAACTTTATTTCAAAATATATGAAGTCCCTCTGGCAACAGTGCGGGGTCACCTACCGATTCACGACCCCCTATCACCCTCAAGGAAACGGACTCGTCGAGCGGTTCAACCGCACACTCAAAGGAATGATTGGGGGGTTGGAAGAGCCCCTCCGTCGCCAGTGGGATGTGCTACTGCCGTGCCTCCTCTTCGCATATCGAGAAGTCCACCAGAAGTCCCTCGGCTTCAGCCCGTTCGAACTCCGGTATGGACACCCGGTGCGAGGGCCCCTCAGCCTAGTCAAAGAAGGTTGGGAGATGGCCCCCCTAAAGACCCCCCCAGATGTCTTCAAGTACCTCCTGACCCTACGCAATCAAACCAGGCGATTCCGAGAAATGGCGAAAGCGAACCTGGAGGCCAGTCAGGAGGACATGAAAAAATGGTACGATCAAAATGCCTCCTCCATCGAATTCGAACCTGGCCAACAAGTGTGGGTGATGTCCCCCACCGAACCATGTGCCTTGCAGGACAAGTGGACGGGGCCCTTTAAAGTGGTCGAGCGCAAGAGCCCCGTCACCTATCTCATCGATATGGAATCTCCACGGAACCCCCTCCGGGTCCTCCACGCCAATAGACTCAAACCCCACTTTGTGCGCTCGGAGCTCAGTCTCCTGATGGCTACAGACAGCGGAGCGGAAGAAGACTCCGAGCCTCTCCCTGATCTCCTAAGGACCGGGGAAAAAGATGGTTCCGTGGACGGGGTCCGACTCTCAGATGCCCTTACCCCGGAACAGCGCCAAGGCTGCCGGGACCTCCTGCTGCAATTCGCGACCCTGTTTTCCCTCACCCCAGGGGTCACCCCCTGGTGCTTGCATGACGTGGACACTGGGGACAGTCCCCCTATCAGACATCGGGCGTACCGCGTACCAGATCGGGTACGGGCCTGCATCCAAGAGGAGGTGTCAAAGATGCTCACGATCGGGGTCATCGAGCCTTCGGACAGCCCCTGGGCCAGCCCGGTCGTGCTGGTCCCCAAAGCTGCTGCCCCCGGCACCACCCCTGAGCTCCGATTCTGCGTCGACTACCGGGGCTTGAACGCTGTCACCAGAACCGACGCTCATCCCATCCCCCGAGCAGATGAACTGATCGACCGCATGGGGGCTGCCCGCTACCTCAGCATCTTCGACCTGACGGCGGGCTACTGGCAGATCGGTCTCACACCCCGGGCTCAAGAACGATCCGCCTTTTCCACTCCCGATGGCCACTACCACTTCAAGGTCATGCCGTTCGGCATGAAGAATGCTCCAGCTACTTTTCAGCGACTGGTGAACCAGGTCTTGGCGGGGCTCGAGGAGTTCAGCGCCGCCTACCTGGACGATATCGCTGTGTACAGCCGCCACTGGTCCGACCACCTCCACCACCTCCACCACCTCCGAGAGGTCCTGCAGGCCCTCCAACGGGCCGGCCTCACAATCAAGGCCAGCAAGTGCCAAATTGGTCAGGGGTCCGTAACCTATCTCGGACACCAGGTGGGAAGCGGTCTGGTGGCCCCTCTTCAACTCAAGATCGCCGCCATCCAGTCCTGGCAGCCTCCCGTCACACAGACCGAGGTCCGAGCCTTCTTGGGGCTCACCGGCTACTACCGGCGGTTCGTGAAGGATTATGGCAGCATTGTGGGGCCCCTCACGGAACTCACATCCAAGAACCACCCGAAGGAGGTCAACTGGACCCCAGACTGTCAAGCGGCCTTCGAGAAGCTGAAGGCCGCCATGTGCACTGCCCCTGTGCTCCAGGCCCCCGACTACAGTCGGGAATTCATCGTACAAACGGATGCCTCCGACCATGGCATTGGGGCGGTCCTCTCCCAGTTGAACCCCGAAGGACTTGACCAACCAGTGGCCTTCATCAGCAGACGTCTCCTGGCACGAGAACAGCGCTGGAGCACCATCGAGAGGGAGGCCTTCGCAGTGGTGTGGGCCCTCAAAAAGCTCCGGCCCTATCTCTTCGGTACCCACTTCCGGGTGCAGACAGATCATCGGCCCCTGCAGTGGCTAATGCAGATGCGGGGGAAAACCCCAAACTATTGCGTTGGTCCATCTCCCTGCATGGGATGGACTTCACTGTGGAACATCGACCTGGCCAAGACCACGCCAACGCAGATGGCCTGTCACGCTTTTTCCGCCTCGACGAGGAGAGTCCCCAAGAGGATGGGTGACTCTCCCCGCCTTCAGCTGGGGGGGAAGCATGTTGGACAGGCCACAGGAAGGGCTTGCTCCCTCCCCGCATGACAGGGCCCGAGCCCCGGCCCTCCAGGTGTTACCCACAGAAGTACCCCGCACCCCATCTCATACGGGACTCCTGCCCCCGGACATCTCTGTATCATGGGGCCGAACCACTACCGGCCCTCGCCCGGCCCGGCCGCCATCTTGGACACTGCACCACGAGGCCGCGTGGCCTCAGATCAACCCTAACCCTGGGCCTGGCCAGGCCCCGACATCCCGGCACCACCATCCACCCAGGAGGTGAACAGACCACTTGGCAGGTCAATGGGAGAAATAAGTGTCGATGGCTCTCCCCCACCAGGGGCCGATCGCCCCCCAGCTCCCCCGGGTGCTGGCTCCACCCCCCTGCTGAGTGTCTGGACTCCCTCATCCCGGACCTCCCGACCTCCAAGTGCGAGGGTCCGGACATCAAAGGGCGCCAGACCTATAACTGGGGCAGCCCCAGAGCAGGAAGGGAGTTGTATCCTGGAGTCGAGAGACACCGTGAAGAACTCATCCTTGACGGACTACTGGCGCTGCCGTAGTCCTGCCTTGCAAACTATCGTCCTGCCTGCTGGCGCTGCCGCAACCTTCTGCATCCTTCATCCTCGTAGGGACCTGCTGGCGCTGCCGCGGACCGTTGTAACTACCACCTTCAACGGGACCTGCTGGCGCCGCCGCGGACCGTCGCTACCTACGATCATCTCGGGACCTACCGGCGCTGCCGCGGCCCGTCCATCTAGAACGCCGAGCTCGAGGATTGTGAGCTATTCATCATATCATCGCATCTACCAGATTGGTAATAAGACTGTCCCGCTACCCCCTTCCCATCCAAGAGACTAGAATCGAGGGAACCCCTGCGTCCAGACCTCCTTGTACCATTCTACCGTACTTAAAGATCACTTATAAAGAACGTTAAACCTTATCTCTGTGTGGTGTACGTCTGTGGGGGGGAAGTTACTTGTCTGTACGATCGCTGGAGGGGTTCTCCCTGGAGACCTCTCCCATTGTCCTCGGCCGACCCTCCCGGTCCGTCTAACAGTGAGAAATCAAAATAGAGAGAAATAAGGCAACAGAGTGAGGGGGTGAATGGTTAAGCAACATATGGTGAGGAGTGAAGCAGCAGCAAATGTTTTCTCATCTGTAGTAAGAAGGGAAGAATAAATAGTACCTACATGTTATATTAGTTCCTTCATCACAGGGATAGTTTGGCAGGGGAAATACCTTTGGTAGATTCTGTGTCAGGCAGTTCAGCCCTTGAATGTCAGGAGCTCCTCAGTGCTCTTCCCATGGGAGTAGCTATGAATGGTGCAACAGCCGTGGTTGAACCAGGCACCTGGGAACTGATGGTCAAGTGAATCATGATTAGTGTGGTACACTATTACCAAAGGGGGCCCCTTTTCCTTCCCTGCGCTAGGGCCAATGGCTCCTTTACCTCTTTATCCTCCATACTGTGACTACCTGTGGTACATGGTGTAGATTGTTGCACTCTGTTGCTCTGGTATAGCAAGACAGTGATCACCTGAGTGTAGCTTTCACAGGCTAATACTGTGAGTGAGCTTCAGGAAAGAGATATGTGCTATACCTGAGCACTATCAATGTTATACCTTTAAACTGCACTTTTAAGGTGCCTTTTGGACCATTTCAGAAAACTGGCTGTTTCTGAAATTAAACTCAACAGCCTCATCTGCTCATGATCGAATGTCGCTTAAAGTATCACACATAATGCACAGAAATGTCACACTTGAGAATGTTGAAAACATAGAAACTGTCACACATAAGCCAAATGAAAACTTGGCAGCTATGGTGTGTGTCTTTCTCGCTGCATAAACAGTGCTGCAAGGTAACTACTGTGTTGCGGCAACACCTGATGGACAGAATGCTAAATGAATCAAACGTTCACCCCCAGTCAAGAGATCTGGGTTAAATACATTGTTCTTTTGCTATTTACGCCACCCCAGTTTGGACCCAGTCCTAAGAAAATTAGTCTTGACCCTGCTCCTCGTGGAAACAGTATAGCTCGAACTGCCAAGCCAGGTCCTCCCTGGACCGGTAAACAAGCATTCCAGGACCGGTTTTGGGTTAATACCCCTCATCAGCCATCCTTGCTTGAATCCAGTCGCTCAGCAAGCTAGTGTGCCACATCTGGGCATACCCATCCCACTTAGGGTGAAAAGTGCTGCAGCAACTAATGATGGAAAGAAGGTGTTAGACGGAGACCAGGAGGGTCGGCCGAGTACAGGGGGAGAGGCCTCCGGTGAGGGCCGTCTCCGGCGATCGTACAGACAAGTAACTTCCCCCCCCCACAAATGGACACCACACAAGGATGCGATCTGCACACTTTATATAGGATTCTTGAGGCAAGGTTATCAACAATACAGTGGGGGGCAGGACACGAGGATCCTCCCAATTCTAGTCTCTGTAGGGTAAGGGGTAGCGGGACAGTCTTGGTACCGGTTCGGTACTAGGGCGGCCAGAAGGAGCTCACAATCCTCGAGCTCAGGGATCTGAAAGGTCGGGCCGCGGCAGCGCCAGCAGGCTAGGATGATAGTTCTCGGCAAGGAGGGCCGCGGCAGCGCCAGCAGGCTAGGATGATACTTCTCGGCAAGGAGGGCCGCGGCAGCGCCAGCAGGCTAGGATGATAGTTCTCGGTAAGGAGGGCCGCGGCAGCGCCAGCAGGCTACGATGATGATTTCTTTGCAGAGGGGCCGCGGCAGCGCCAGCAGGCAAGAGCGATGATTCACAAGGGTGGGCCGCGGCAGCGCCAGCTGGTCCAGACGAAGATGCACGTTGCAGAGGGCCGCGGCAGCGCCAGCAGGCTTCGGAGTTGGTTCACAAGGCAGGGCTGCGGCAGCGCCAGCAGTCCGTCAGGGATGAGTTCTTCAAGGTGTCTCTCGACTCCAGGATACAACTGCCTTCCTGCTCGGGAGCTGCCCAAGTTATAGGTCTGGTCTCCTTTGATGTCCGGACCCTCGCGCTTGGAGGTCGGGAGGTCCGGGATGAGGGAGTCCAGACACCCAGCAGGGGGGTGGAGCCAGCGCCCGGGGAGGCCGGGGGCGATCGGCACCTGGCGGGGGAGAGCCATCGACACTCCTTTCTCCCATTGACCTGCCAAGTGGTCTCTTCACCTCCTGGGTGGATGGTGGTGCCTCGATGTCGGGCCTGGCCAGGCCTAGGGTTGGGGTCGAGCTGAGGCCACGCGGCCTTGTGGTGCAGTTTCCAAGATGGCGGCTGGGCCGGGGCAATGGTGCTGTGTGGCTCACTGGTTAGAGGCGGCAGACCTGAGAGCAGAGGACGGCCCGGGACCAGGGTTCGATTCCCGGCGCGGCAGGCTTCTGGACCAGGGTCAGTGGACTCGATAATTCTCTCGCCTCGGTGCCCACTCTGATCAGCGATCACACTCGGCAACTCTGGGCATTAGCTTGCCTCATCTTCACTAACGGCCCCACCAGACCGCCGGGGATGCCTGGTCTCACCCTGGAGATACCCATTAAGGGACCATCTCTCAGGGAAGCCAGGAAGGGTTTCGCAGCGGTCGAAGCGCCTTGGGACCCTCCGGGTAAGTAGTGCGCTATATAAATGCCTATACATTACATTACATTACATTACAGAGGCCCGGGTCAGCCGATGCTGGGGTGTTCGGGAGCAGGCGTCCCGTTGGGGACGGGTTGCGGGTTGCCTTGGTGGGTTGCCGGGATGGTTCTTTCTGGGGACACAGGGAGAGCCGGCGTTCGAGCCTTCTCATGCGGGGAGGGAGCGGGCCTTTCACGAGGCCTGTCCAACATGCGTCCCCCCCAGCTGAAGGCAGGGAGAGTCACCCATCCTCTTGGGTACTCTCCTTGCCGAGGCGGAAAAAGCGTGACAGGCCGTCCGCATTGGCGTGGTCCGGGCCAGGACGATGCTCCACAGTGAAGTCCATCCCCTGCAAGGAGATGGAACATCGCAACAGTTTTGGGTTCTCCCCCCGCATCTGCATCAGCCATTGCAGGGGTCTGTGGTCTGTCTGCACCCTGAAATGGGTACCGAAGAGGTAGGGCCGGAGTTTCTTGAGGGCCCATACCACTGCGAAGGCCTCCCGCTCGATGGTGCTCCAGCGCTGTTCTCGAGCCAGCAGGCGTCGGCTGATGAAGGCCACTGGCTGATCGACTCCCTCGGCATTGAGTTGAGAGAGGACTGCCCCAACGCCATGATCTGAGGTTTCCGTCTGGACTATGAATTCCCGGCTGTAGTCGGGGGCCTGGAGCATGGGGGCGGTGCACATGGCGGCCTTCAACTTCTCGAAGGCCGCCTGACAGTCCGGAGTCCAGTTGACTGTTTTGGGGTTTTTCTTGGAGGTGAGTTCTGTGAGGGGCCCCACAATGCTGCCATAGTCCTTTACAAACCGCCGGTAGTATCCGGTGTGCCCCAGGAAGGCTCGGACCTCGGTTTGGGTGACAGGGGGTTGCCAGGACTGGATGGCAGCGATCTTGAGCTGAAGGGGGGCCACCAGACCGCTCCCCACTTGGTGTCCGAGGTAGGTCACGGACCCCTGGCCAAGCTGGCATTTGCTGGCTTTGATGGTGAGGCCGGCCTGCTGGAGGGCGTGTAGGACTTCTCGGAGGTGGTGAAGGTGGTCTGCCCAGTGGCGACTGTACACAGCGATATCGTCCAGGTAGGCGGCGCTGAATTCCTCGAGGCCCGCCAGTACCTGGTTCACGAGTCGTTGGAAGGTAGCTGGAGCGTTTTTCATGCCGAATGGCATCACTTTGAAGTGGTAGTGGCCATCCGGGGTAGAGAAGGCGGATCGTTCTTGGGCCCTGGGGATGAGGCCGATTTGCCAGTAGCCAGCTGTTAGAGCGAAGATGCTCAGGTAGCGGGCAGCCCCCATGCGGTCAACCAGCTCATCCGCCCGGGGGATGGGGTGAGCGTCGGTTCTGGTAACGGCGTTCAGGCCCCGATAGTCCACACAGAACCGGAGCTCGGGGGCAACGCCCGGGGCGGCAGCCTTGGGGACCAGTGCGACTGGGCTGGCCCAGGGGCTGTCGGATGGCTCGATCACTCCTAGAGCCAGCATTTTGGTGACTTCGTTCTGGATGCAGGCGCGCACCCTATCTGGCACTCGGTACGCCCTGTGTCGAATAGGTGGACTATCCCCAGTGTCCACGTCGTGAAGGCACCAGGGGGTGACCCCGGGGGTGAGGGAGAACAGGTTTGCAAATTGTAGCAGGAGAGCTCGACAGTCTTGGCGTTGCTCCGGGGACAAGGCATCGGAGAGTCTGACCCCTTCCACTGAGCCATCTTTTTCACGGGTCCTCAGTAGGTCAGGGAGAGGCTCTGAGTCTTCTTCCGTCCCACTATCTGTCGCCATCAGTAGGCTGAGTTCTGAGCGTACGAAGTGGGGTTTGAGTCTGTTGGCGTGGAGGACTCGTAGGGGGTTCCGGGAGGACTCCATGTCTATTAGGTAGGTGACAGGGCCCTTGCGCTCTATCACCTTGAAGGGTCCTGTCCATTTGTCCTGCAGGGCACAGGGTTCGACTGGAGACATCACCCAGACTTGTTGGCCTGGTTCGAACTCGATGGAGGAGACATGCTGATCGTACCATTTCTTCATGTCCTCCTGACTGGCCTCAAGGTTGGCTTTGGCGAGTTCCCTGAAACGCCGGGTCTGGTTGCGGAGGGTCAGGAGATACTTATATACATCTGGAGGAGTCTTCTGGGGGGCCATCCCCCATCCTTCCTTGACCAGGCTGAGGGGGCCTGAAGGACTGGGTTCTTTTAAGACCCAGCGGTGCCAGGGGACAACACCTGAAACCTTCGTGGGTAACCTGTTCAGGCGTACAAGTGACAGAGACACGGGACACTTCCTTTGGCGTCAAAGATTCGAGGTTTATTACTGCAGGGAACACAGAAGTCACAGCAAGTACAACACGTGCAACTTGGGGAGACTGCTTCAAATTGCTGCAAGTGGGTCGCTCCTTTTATACATGTTTCTCCCATAGGGTTACATGGTACACAAAGGTTTACAACTCGGTTCCCATAATTATCCCCAAGAGGGGTCATTTTAGTCACTTTGATACATTCAAGGTCCGGCACATAAGTGCGGAAACATTTGGCGGTTCCCAACTGTAAAAACCCATCTTCCCACCATTAGTACATTCCAATCGGCAGTAAAACAGATCGAAGACGGAACAAGGACAGGTGCAGAGGAAGATGGAAACAGTGGGGAGATCGAAAAGGGTGTAAAAGAGGAGGTATCGGGAAACACGAGCTACCGGCATCAAAGGGACGTGCCTAATGGGATGCACGGCTGAGACAATAGACCGGCACGGCAGGATGAGCCTCGAGCGGGGCCATCTGCCTTATAGTATCATCCCCCTCGTCATAAAGACACTTTCAGAGGAAACGTGTCTTCCGCTAATGTCTTAGGAATCCCAGGGTCGCGAAGCGGACAACGTCCGTTCGCTGGCTACTTGAGGGCAAGAAACAAAATGGATGCCGTATCTAAGATGGAACCCGTGGGTACAGATAGAAAAACCCACAAAACAGGCGAACGGTTTAGGTTAATACAGCGAAACTGCGTACACCCACTAAACTCGTCATTTACGGTTCGTAGATACCAGACTCGACCATATTCGTGCAAGTCGAAAACACCACTTACAATTGTCACGGAACCTCAGACGCTCCTTTTGCCCTCATGTAGGCAAGCACTAGTCGGAATCATATTCGATATTCATCAGACCAACTAGATGTTGCTGTAACATCACTCTATCCAACCGAGCACCTCTGGTAACAGGTGGTTGTCTTATACACGTCGTAGCACAGAGGCCACATAAGGCAGGAGCACACTGTACACAAAGGCAGCACGTGAACAGGAATGCCACAACAACTCCGATAATCATCAGAATCTTCCAACCCCAAGTCGACATCAGGCCCCAAAACCACCCAAGCAGCGTCCAATCCCCTACGTCCACGTGTATGGACTCAGAGATCTTATGCAGCTTTGAGATGGCTTGATAGACGGTCGGAGCATTATCTGGAATGAAAATACAGCAGCTCGAATGGATCACCTTACATACCCCACCTCGATCTGCTAGGATCACGTCTAAAACCATACGGTTTTGTAACGTCATAAGCCTATCCGCCTGAAGTTCTGTGGTGATATTACCAAGGGCACTGGCAGTAATATTAGCTGTCGATTCCACCACTCGAGTCAATTGTCTCAGGTTCCTACTATTAGCCATAGGCCCCCAAAACGGGAGGAAACCCTTGAAAAAGTCTCCTGCCTCTTGACCGGCAGTGTCCTCTTCGCTAATTACGCCTCTCACAACTCTAGTCTTATGATAATCTGCATCCACAGTGAACGTCGGAGGCAACAGATTTGCGATAAAACATGAGCCCACAAAATCGGAGGGCAACCATGCATACGCACGATCATGGCAGACAAAGTATGTACCCTTGGCAGCCAGAAACACAGGGGACGAGACCATCGGCAGAATGTAATTTTCGGTGCAAGCACTCTCTCCAAGTCGAGCTTTCGATCTTCGGCCACGACCCATTAGACAAAAATTACCAATGTGGGGTACGACCCATATCGGAGGCGAGCTTCTAAGCTGTTTTTCACTCGTGAGCGCACTATACTCGACCTTACTCAGGACCCTATAGGCTTGTACCTCTTCCTCTGGGATGAGCGACGGCTCATAGATATCTCTATCTAAATCTTCTATCGCTATAGACAAAGGCTTATGATACGAGCCAGGGCCAAAGTAGGGAGAACGTGGCTCTCGACTGGGGTAAGAATCTAGTGCACTTCGAAACATTGTTTGAAATGCACGAGCTGAACCCTGGGAACTATACGGTAAGACCAGATATGGAATTCCCTTATCCGTGGTATGTGGCATCAGCCCACACACCCAACAATTAGTAGTGTTAACCACTAACTGGTGCTGATGAAGGAGCTGAATAAAGGAATTATTTCGGAATTCTGCACGTCTAGCCTGCTCGTGTTCGGGTAAGATATGGAAGGAATGAGGGGATGCTGTGGAGGTAAGTTTAGGGTCGGAAGTAGGAGTAGGTATGGCAGAAGGTAAGAAGTAAGACATCATGTAATACACCCCACCCGCCAATAGTGCAGAAACAATCAAAAGCAATACGAACATTTGAAACATAAAACATTTGGTACGAATAAGTTGTTGCAGTTTGAATCTTTGCGCCTGAGCTTCTTCCAAGTCCATCAGCTTTGAAAACGCCATCCCCTATGACCGTCCGCAACGTTTCTTGACGCACTTCGTTCTGTGTAGTAATAGTCAATCCCTAGGAGTTCCCAGGAACCGACGGTCTTTAACCTAGCGTCAAGACCTACTAACCAGAAGGAAGTACACGCGCGGCCCTACGGCCTTTATTCACAATGTATATGCAAAATGTCTCTCAGCTGTGGAAGCAAAAATACGAGTAGAACGAAACTCAATACATACAAAAACAATCACAATAATACGGGTGTTTAGACTGAACAGTAGCAACGTTGGGGGTAACGTAGTATGTCAGGGGGAGAATCAAAAAGTATGAATTTATTAGTCTTTAACGTTAGAACGGAGAAAATAACGATGTCTCCCAGGACGTGTCTGTTCTTCAAACAACTGGTCCGGTGGCGAAACAGAGTTCTGTGGATCAGTTGAATGTTCAGATCTTGAGTTTGGTGACAAATGTTCAACAATATCTTCCTGCTGCACTGAGGTATTTTCGACAAGCTGCGCGTCACTGAAAGGGACAAACTTCGATGCTGTTTCGGTCTCAGATGAAGCAATGCTTTTCTTCACCCACGAGTCTGCTGGTAAAGGTATAGGGACCTTTTTAGTATGGGTGGCGTGCACCCAATGTTTACGTCCCTCCAATCGAACAGCAGTCCTCGTGGTCAACAAGACTTGATGGGGTCCAGTGAAGCGGGGTTCCAAACTGTGTTTCCGGCTAAAGTTGCGCGTCACCACCCAATCACCAGGTTGCAGCTGGTGACCTGGACCCTCCGTCTGCGTCGGCAGTGCTTCAAAGACCTGTTGATGAATTAACCTCAGTTTAGCAGTCAGATCATGAAGATAGTCAATCAACATGGGGTACTCAAGATGAGAAAACAATTTAGGTCTAGGGACCCCCCAAACATTTGCAGGACGACCGAACACTATCTCGTAGGGACTGAGCCCTACTCGGGAGTGTACTGTCGCCCTTGTTGACAATAAAGCTAAGGGTAAAGCGTCAGGCCACGAAAGACCAGTCGTAGCCTGAATCTTCGCTAGTTTTAGCTTAGGGGTGCCATTATACCCTTCAACCAAACCAGCTGACTGAGGATGATTGGCGCTATGGAATTTTTGATTAATTCCAAGGCCCTTACACACACTCTTCATCACACTCCCCACAAACTCACTTCCGTTATCAGACCATACAATCCGAGGCATTCCATACCGAGGAAAGTATTCCTTCAGTAGGATTTTCGTAGTCGACAGGGCAGTGTTGTCTTTGAGAGGGTAGGCTTCAATCCATCGGGAGAACGCGCAAACCACAACTAGAACGTATTTCAGGTTATTGCATCGCTCCATATGGATGAAGTCCAACTGAATCACCTCAAAAGGACATGATGGGGGAGCAAAATGGCCAGGAGGTGTTGGGGTTCCCTTACCAGGATTGTACAACATACACACCATACAATTCTTAACCAACCGTTCAGCACATTTCGTGATACCATCATTCTTCCACACAGGAGACAATAACTTACAAATACCTTTCACACTAATATGTGCTAACCCATGTGCCATCGTCACAACAGCGAGCACATACGCATCTGGCAACATCCATCTCTTGTGTTCCGACAGATCAATCCAACAACCATTCGCATCCAACTTTCCCGTACTTTCTTTCCACTTCGTCTTTTCAGTCTCAGTGGCCTCATTCTGTATCGTTTTCACACTCTCGATAGTATCCTCACACATGCTCGTCTCTGTAGGCCACCTAACCGAACTCGCCACATACATTCGAGTGCTAAGGTTCCGGGCAGTCTCCTTAGCAGTCTCATCCGCAAATGCATTACCACGACCAATATCATCCGTCACCTTACGATGTGCACTACATTAAACAATCGCTACCTGCTTAGGCAACGTGAGTGCATCCAAAAGATCATTCACAAGCTGTCCATGCTGAATCTTAGTACCATGCGATGTCATAAAACCTCTCTCTCTCCACAATCGTCCAAAGCTATGAGCGACGCCAAAGGCATATTGGCTGTCGGTAAACACATTCACACGTTTCCCTTTCGCTAACGCACACGCTCTAGTGAGAGCAATCAGTTCTGCAGCCTGGGCAGAGTTCTGATTCAATCTCGCAGCTTCCACAACAGTATTCAAAGTTACAACAGCATACGCAGTAGTCACATCACCATTCGGCAATTTGAAACATGAACCATCCACATACAAAGTTCCATCTGGATTTTCCAAAGGAGTGTTTTTAAGGTCCACGCGACCTTTTGTTTCCTCTTCAGTCCTCAAATAACAGTCATGTTCTGCTATTTCATCTGACTCCGTGCTAATTGGTAACAAAGTTGCCGGGTTCAGAACATTGCAACGTTTTATCTGAATATGACTTGCCAACAGTGTCAGCTCATACCCAGACAACCTTGCACTCGTCAAGTGCTGGGTTTTCGTACGATTCAAAAGAGTGTCAACTGCATGCGGAACCATCACCGTAAGCATATTATCCATGACCAATCCTGCTGATTGTCGGATGGACACCGCAGCTGCCGCTGTTGCTCTCAGGCAACTTGGCAATGCTCTAGCTACCGGGTCCAAGGTCAAGGAAAAATATGCACATGGACGTTGCTTTCCACCAAAAGGTTGCGTTAAGACACTCAAAGCACAACCTTCCCTCTCGTGAACATATAATGTAAACGGCTTGCTGTAGTCAGGGGTACCTAACACAGGAGCCGAACACAATGAGTCACGTAATTCAGAAAAACTCTTCTGACATTCTTCCGTCCATGGTAAAGGAGTTGAAACATCCTTGCACGTAAGAGCCACCAATGGTTTCGCTAACAATGAAAAATTCGGGATCCACTGCCTGCAGTATGACGTGATGCCCAGAAAGGCACGCACATCTCTTTGGGTTGTTGGCACAGTCATTCGCGCGATTGCTGCAATTCTCTCTGGGGTCAACCGCCTTCCCTCCTTTGACAATAAGTGACCTAGATAGGTTACTTCTTGACAACAATATTGGAGTTTAGAAGGTGACACCTTGTGATGTAAGTCGCAGAGATGTTGCAGCAACGACACCGTAGCAATTCTGCAAATGTCCTGAGTATCTGCAGCCACCAATAAGTCATCGACATATTGTATTAAGGCCGCACCAGCCGCCAACATAAGCGCATCCAATTGACTCTTCAAGGCTTGACTGTAAATGGATGGACTCTCACAGTAGCCTTGAGGAGCACGTTTAAACCGGAAGCTACGACCACCAAGAGAGAAACCGAAAAATGTCTCTGCTTTCTTCGGCAATCGGAATGCTAAAGAACGCATTCTTCAGATCGATCACCAAAAACCAAGATGCAGAAGCTGGAATCAGAGTCAGTAGCGCCGTGATGTCAGGCACCACAGGGAACTGAGGAATCACAATTTTATTTACCTCCCGTAAATCAATAACAAAACGATAAACAGGCTGTTTCGAGGAATCAGTACGTTTTAAAATAGGCAGTACAGGGCTATTGCACACGTTTCCCCGAGTTTCTTCAATAACATCTTTCTCGATCAGATCGTAGATGATCGCTAACAGTGCCCGTTCACCATCAAGAGATATTCGATACTGGGGAATACGTGGCAATCGCACATTAGATTTCAACTGAACAACATAAGGGGAGATATCGAGCAGGCCCACATCATTGGGACCTGTTGCCCACAAAGATGCGGGAAGAGAACTCAATTCCGGTGGAAGCTTATCGAGAGACAAGTACATAGGAGAGACAACCCTCTCGCCTAACGTAAGCTTTACTCCCGCAGGAGAACAATACAAAGTCGCATACAAACGTTTTAGCAAATCCAGGCCCAAAAGATTTTCACCACAACCAGTAGTCAAAATCAACGGAGCTTCGAGCTCACGTGGCCCAATTGCAAGGGGCAAAGGGCGCGAAACTGGATTGCTAACAGGGGCGCCAGAGAATCCAACGGAAACATTTGTTAAGCCAGACAAAGGTGCGCCAGGGAGTTTCGAATGCATTATAGAACTTTTCGCTGCACCAGTGTCCAACAGAAAAGGCTCAACGACGCCCGATGTAGCAACTGCGACGTAAGGCCCTCTCTGATCAACCGGAACTGATACCACTCCCTCTCCTTGTCTATGGCTGTCCTAGTAATTACTGTCATCAGTTCCCTGATCGACATAATAATCATCTACATTGTACTGTGCAGATCGTCCTTGCGAGGATCCACGTTGATCAAAACAATTATTGGAATTCGATGAATTATCTGATCGATCATTCTGAGCACCACGACCCCTACCACGTGATGTCTGCTGGGAACCACCACGACCTCCTCTAGAGGAGTTACCACTATTACGATCATTTAGAACAGGACAGTTGAATTTTAAGTGACCCTCCTGTCTACAATAGGCACACTGATTGTACCCTAACGAAGATCTTTGGGAAGAGGAATCATTTCGAGATTGCAACCTATTCGATTGCGGCTGCGATCGATTTTGCTGTGAAGCATTCTGATTCGAACGCGGAGGATAGGCCTGCTGCAACAACACTTTGGTTTTAAGTTCTTTCGTCTTTTTATCAGCGCGGTCGTTCTCCTCTTTCTCTCTGTTCTCATAATACTGTGCCGTAGCCAGTATTTGAGCAGAGGTAGAAACAGCCCACGCACTCTCAGAATTCTTTAATTTATTGCTCAAATCGGGCAATAAGTTAGAGACAAATTTATCCACAAACAACCGCTGACCACCCTCAGTGCCCATATCCTGACCACTATGATCGATGAATGCCTCCTCAAATCTCGTAAAGAAATCAGAGACACTCTCGTCCTTTTTCTGTTTACAAGCTGACAATTTGTCCCAGTTCACCCTCATGGCTGGCATAAGTGTTTTCATTAGCGTAATTATTCTCTGTGGGAGAGCCGTAATGAGCTGTTCGGGCTTAGCCCCACCAATTTGTCGTGTATCTGCCGCCGTAAGGGCAGCCCAATCACCACCCAATTCGTTTGCATGATCTTCCTGACGAATCTTATCCCATACCGGATGCGGTACGACATTGCCAAACAGCATATCGATATCGGCAAGATTCATTATCGTAGCGTCTACGAGCTGCGATAATTCTTTATAAAATCCTGCAGGATTTTTGCGAGGATCAGGCAAAGATTGCTTCACCTGTAAAACTTCCGATCGTTTCCATGGGAGATGTATCCATACTCTCTGGAAATGTGGCAGAATAATAGGAACAGCAGTAGCATCGCCTGGCATCCACACTGGTGGAACTTCCCGCATGGGAAACTGACCAGACACATCTAACTGTCTCTCAACGTCCTCAACAAACAAGGCTTGAGGTATAGGAGTGGGACGGAAAGATAACAACCGCTCAACAGCGCGTCGAACGTTGGTATCCACTATCAGTCCGTTCGAGAACTGAAGCTGCAGATCAGACAAAGCGGTCAACACATCGTCAGGTGCATCGGCCGATATCTGATCGCGCAGAACCTTGCACATTTCTTCGAAAACGTATCTCTGTGTCGGGATATTAAATTGACAGAACGTATCAAGTACAGCACGTGGAGGATTTCTAAGAGGATATGTCATCCAACCCATCGCCATGTTATACAGCGCGGCACGCTCCCTATTACCGGGAAGCTGGCTACGCCTTTGAGGACCGTCCGAACCAGCGAACCCAAGAACAGGTCCAAGAGAATTAAAGAAGCTAGCCGCAACAGGAGAGGTACGACTTCGAGTAGATGGAGAAGTATAACATAAGGGGTTAACAAGAGAAGGAGTAGAAACAGAAGAAGCAACAGGAGTAAGTAGAGCAGGAGCAGTAGCGGGAGCAGGAGTATGTGGAAGTACAAGCGGAGGAGCAGTAGGAACAGCAGTAGACAAAGGAGCAGGAATAGTCGGAAGAACAGGTGCAGGTTGAGGAACAGGTTGAGGAGCAGGTTGAGGAGCAGGTTGAGGAGGAGGTTGAGGGGGGACCACAGGAGCCGTGGTACCCTGTACATACGGAGGTGGCGACTTCATAAGATAGGACAGTAAAGGATCCTCAACTAATTCTTCCTTTTTGTCCGACTCCGTAGGCAAAACAGGATAGCATTTATCTATCGACATACGCTGTAGCCTATCGAATACTTCCTTTTCCTTATCCTCCTTATCACGCTGAAACTGCTCTGCTTTCTTTACAATGGTAGCCACACCGTCTCTCTGATTACGTTTAGTCTGTTTAATCTCCTTCTGTCGGGCTTCTTTACGCCACAACCGAAAAGCATCAAACATGGCCAGCCTTGACTTTTTCTTAAACAATTTTGCCTCGAGGTTATCTAAAATCGGGGTCTCGAAACTACCATGAGGTGGCCAACTAAGGACACCATCTTTTTTGGTGTAGCAAATCCAATATTCATTAAAAGTAATAGGACCTAGTCCGTGCTTACTGTAGAGCTCATAAGTGGGAGTTCCAACCGGAGGTATCGGACACGAGTCCTCCAGTCGGGAATCCGTACCACAACGTCGGAAACAATTAAACAAAGTACAGCGACCAGGCATCTTGCACACTAGCCGTGTTACACAAACTTCAAGGGTTACGGGATTTACCAAGTCCCAGCAAAGAGCAAAAACCCTCGGTTTTTGGCGGCTGCAGTCGTCAAATATCACAACAAAGTACCAAGAACCACAAATGCAATGGAACCATGCAACAACTAAGCAACCACAACCACGAACTCTGGGAGCGACCCACAAATACTTAACTCAAAGATCGATGGCGTCACCAGGAAGGCCCGTCAATCGTCTCGCTATACCAAGGTCTACGCCAGGCGCCAAAACAGGTCTACAGTCAGGGCAGCAGTCCGTCGCAGCCGTCAGGAGGCGGGAATCTTCGCGGGAAAAGTCTTCGGGCCACTTATTTCGCCAACAGGATCGATGAAGCGGAGTGCACCTTCCCTCGGAGATTTCACACGAAGTTCCTCACGATCGTCGGGCTTGGACCGGTACCACTGATGCAGCCCCACGTGGGCGCCAACTGAAGGACTGGGTTCTTTTAAGACCCAGCGGTGCCAGGGGACAACACCTGAAACCTTCGTGGGTAACCTGTTCCGGCGTACAAGTGACAGAGACACGGGACACTTCCTTCGGCGTCAAAGATTCGAGGTTTATTACTGCAGGGAACACAGAAGTCACAGCAAGTACAACACGTGCAACTTGGGGAGACTGCTTCAAATTGCTGCAAGTGGGTCGCTCCTTTTATACATGTTTCTCCCATAGGGTTACATGGTACACAAAGGTTTACAACTCGGTTCCCATAATTATCCCCAAGAGGGGTCATTTTAGTCACTTTGATACATTCAAGGTCCGGCACATAAGTGCGGAAACATTTGGCGGTTCCCAACTGTAAAAACCCATCTTCCCACCATTAGTACATTCCAATCGGCAGTAAAACAGATCGAAGACGGAACAAGGACAGGTGCAGAGGAAGATGGAAACAGTGGGGAGATCGAAAAGGGTGTAAAAGAGGAGGTATCGGGAAACACGAGCTACCGGCATCAAAGGGACGTGCCTAATGGGATGCACGGCTGAGACAATAGACCGGCACGGCAGGATGAGCCTCGAGCGGGGCCATCTGCCTTATAGTATCATCCCCCTCGTCATAAAGACACTTTCAGAGGAAACGTGTCTTCCGCTAATGTCTTAGGAATCCCAGGGTCGCGAAGCGGACAACGTCCGTTCGCTGGCTACTTGAGGGCAAGAAACAAAATGGATGCCGTATCTAAGATGGAACCCGTGGGTACAGATAGAAAAACCCACGAAACAGGCAAACGGTTTAGGTTAATACAGCGAAACTGCGTACACCCACTAAACTCGTCATTTACGGTTCGTAGATACCAGACTCGACCATATTCGTGCGAGTCGAAAACACCACTTACAATTGTCACGGAACCTCAGGCCCCGGATGGGGTGTCCGTACAGGAGCTCAAAGGGACTGAAGCCGAGGGATTTCTGGGGAACTTCTCGATAGGCGAAGAGGAGGCACGGGAGCAGCACGTCCCATTGGCGACGTAGGGGTTCTTCTAGGCCCATGATCATTCCCTTGAGAGTGCGGTTAAACCGCTCGACCAGTCCATTTCCTTGCAGGTGATAAGGGGTCGTGAATCTGTAGGTGACCCCGCACTGTTGCCAGAGAGACCTCATGTACTTCGGGATAAAGTTTGTGCCCCTGTCGCTGACGACTTCCCGGGGGAAGCCCCCTCGAGAGAAGATCCCCATCAGGGCTCGGCCTACCACGGGTGCTGTCACGGTCCGAAGAGGAATGGCCGCAGGATAGCGGGTGGCGTGGTCCACCAGGACTAGGATGAACCGGTGCCCCTGGGCCGTTCGGGGGTCTAGGGGCCCCACAATGTCTATTCCCACCCGTTCGAACGGGGTGGTGACGACGGGAAAGGGTTGCAAGGGTGCTTTGATCTTTCGGCCGCTCTTCCCGCTGGCCTGGCAGGTGGGGCAGGCCCGGCAGTGGTTGGAGACATCATTTCGCATTTTTGGCCAGTAGAAGTGAGTTACCAGGCGGTTGTACGTTTTGTCTTGCCCCAGGTGCCCAGCAAGGGGGACATCGTGTGCCAAGTTCAAAAGGAAGTCTCTGAAGCGGAGGGGCACCACCAGCACCCGACTGGCCCCCAGCTCAGCAATTCTTTGCTCACTATAGAGCAGGTCATTGTCCCAATAAATCCAGTGGGTCCCTGAGGTGTCTTCTGCGCCATGGGCGAGGGCTTGCTGCCGGAGTCCCTCGAGGGAGGGACATGTCCTCTGCTCCTGTCGGAATTGTTCCTGGGTGGGACCACCCTCTTGACGCCACTGGGCCAGTTCGGGAAGGTCCTGGAGTTGAACGGGCCCTTCTTCGTTTTGCTCTGGAGGACTGGCTCTTAGAGCGGCTCCCTCTGGGACGATAGGGGGAGGAGGCTCTGGCCATTCGGGTTCTTCGGGACTGGGGATGGCACGGGCGGCCATGGACCGGGTCGTTATGCAGGCCCATTCAGGGAGGCCCAACATCCCCAGGTGTTCTCTTCTTTCGACGGCTGCCCAGGGGGAACTTTCGAGGTCGTTCCCAAGGAGGCAGTCCACTGGTGCATCATCGCGGACAGTCACCTTCAACATTCCGGACACTCCTCCCCACTCGAAGGGGACGCAGGCCATCCGACACAGGCTTTCTGAGTTGTCGGCTGACCGTACGGGGCAAAGGACGTTCGGCAAGATCTGATCCGGGGTCACCAGATGACAGCGGACTGCCGTCACACTGGCCCCGGTGTCGCGTAGGGCTTCAGCCCGGCGTCCATTAATGCTGACCCACTGGCTGTACTTCCGTGTATTGGCGGGTAGGGGGGCCCGCGGAATCATGTCTCTTTCCCCTAGGCAGACCAGGGACATGGCGGCTGGTTCCCACTCGGGCTGGTCGGCCTCGTACTCTTCAGGATCTTCTGGGGTTTGCTCTTCCCCCAGGGCGGCGGCAGCGACCTGGCGGGGCATAGGGTTCTGGTTCTTCGGGCAATTAGGGTCGTTGGCGTAGTGGCCGGGTCGCTGGCTTAGGTGGCAAGTAACGTTGGCTCGGAACCCTGGACGCATTGGGGGGTTTCCCCTGCCGGCCGGGGGTGGGGCGTTGCTGGCGGGAGCCACCGGGACTGCGTCTCTGCCCCGACCCTGGTCTCCTCCTCCCCCTCGGGGGCGATGGGGTCCTTGGTTGGTTCTGTTCGGTTCGCTGGGCCCGTTTCGGGCAACTCAGGTGCTTTCCCATCGGTCAGCTTCAGCGGCGAGTTGCCAGGGTTCAGTCAGTTTACTGTCGAGGAGGTGCTGCCTGAGCTCGACGAAGCAATTGTTAGAAAGATGCTCCCACACAATAAGGTCAAAGAGTTGCTCGTAAGTTGTCACCTTGCTGCCCTTGATCCACCCCTCGAATGCTCGGCTGAAAAAGTTCACGTACTCCACCCAAGTTGTACCCGGGATCCGTTTGCAGTCGCGGAACCGCTGGCGGTACATCTCGGGCGTGAGTCCGTATCGAGTGAGGAGGGCGGCTTTCATGTGGTCGTAGGAGGTCATCTGATGGTCCGGGAGTTGCAGCAGGGCGTCTCGCCCTTCGTTGACGAACCTCCCCCATAACCCGGCTCCCCAGTCGCTTCGGGGAATCCGGTGGGAGGTCATGGCTACCTCATAGGCTTTGAACCATTGCTGGATATCGTCGTTCCGGTAATACTCTCTGACGACATCCTTGGGGATGTGGACTTTAGGGTCTGTAGTGACAGGAGTGTTCGGACGCTTGGGAACCCCGAGATCTTTGTTTTGTTTCCGAAGCTCTATTTCTTTTAGGTTGCGTTCATGTTCGTAGGCTAGCTTTTTCTCTTCTAACTCTCTCTGTCTTTGTTTCTCTTCCCGCTCCTCTCGGAGCCGCAAGTGTTCCAATGTTATTTTTTGCTCCGCCAATTTCAGTTCTCCATCCAACCGAAGTCGAGCCAGCTCCAATTCATGGAGCCTGCTTTTTTCCCGTTCTCGGATCTCCTCTGGGGAGAGACCCGATCTTCTTTCTTCCGTCGGAGTGGTGTTCGTTTCCGGTGCCTCGAGGCTTTGGTTTTGGGGTACGGCCGTACCCGTCTCTGCCCAAGATTCCAGGGCCTTTTTGAAGTCTTCTTTCGTGCTCAGTCCTGTGGTAGCAATGCCTAGTTCTATGCAGAATTGCTTTAGTTCTCTGTGGTTATACTCTTCTAGTTTCTCCATCTGGAATTTTTCTGTGGTTCCGCTCTCTTTTGTTGTCATTGTGGTTGTGTCGTGGGGTGAGTTACTCTCTGTACGATTACGCGTTGGTTCGGATCCCGCCGCTGGCCACCAATGTTAGACGGAGACCCGGAGGGTCGTCCGAGTACAGGGGGAGAGGCCTCCGGTGAGGGCCGTCTCCGGGGATCGTACAGACAAGTAACTCCCCCCCCCCCCCACAAATGGACACCACACAAGGATGCGATCTGCACACTTTATATAGGATTCTTGAGGCAAGGTTATCAACGATACAGTGGGGGGCAGGACACAAGGATCCTCCCAATTCTAGTCTCTGTAGGGTAAGGGGTAGCGGGACAGTCTTGGTACCGGTTCGGTACTAGGGCGGCCAGAAGGAGCTCACAATCCTCGAGCTCAGGGATCTGAAAGGTCGGGCCGCGGCAGCGCCAGCAGGCTAGGATGATAGTTCTCGGCAAGGAGGGTCGCGGCAGCGCCAGCAGGCTAGGATGATACTTCTCGGCAAGGAGGGCCGTGGCAGCGCCAGCAGGCTAGGATGATAGTTCTCGGTAAGGAGGGCCGCGGCAGCACCAGCAGGCTACGACGATGATTTCTTTGCAGAGGGGCCGCGGTGGCGCCAGCAGGCAAGAGCGATGATTCACAAGGGTGGGCCGCGGCAGCGCCAGCTGGTCCAGACGAAGATGCACGTTGCAGAGGGCCGCGGCAGCGCCAGCAGGCTTCGGAGTTGGTTCACAAGGCAGGGCTGCGGCAGCGCCAGCAGTCCGTCAGGGATGAGTTCTTCAAGGTGTCTCTCGACTCCAGGATACAACTGCCTTCCTGCTCGGGAGCTGCCCCAGTTATAGGTCTGGTCTCCTTTGATGTCCGGACCCTCGCGCTTGGAGGTCGGGAGGTCCGGGATGAGGGAGTCCAGACACCCAGCAGGGGGGTGGAGGCAGCGCCCGGGGAGGCTGGGGGCGATCGGCACCTGGGGGGGAGAGCCATCGACACTCCTTTCTCCCATTGACCTGCCAAGTGGTCTCTTCACCTCCTGGGTGGATGGTGGTGCCTCGATGTCGGGGCCTGGCCAGGCCCAGGGTTGGGGTCGAGCTGAGGCCACGCGGCCTCGTGGTGCAGTGTCCAAGATGGCGGCTGGGCCGGGGCAATGGTGCTGACGGAGGCCCGGGTCAGCCGATGCTGGGGTGTTCGGGAGCAGGCGTCCCGTTGGGGACGGGTTGCGGGTTGCCTCGGTGGGTTGCCGGGATGGTTCTTTCTGGGGACACAGGGAGAGCCGGCGTCCGAGCCTTCTCATGCGGGGAGGGAGCGGGCCTTTCACGAGGCCTGTCCAACAGAAGGCTTAATGAAGCAAACATTCACTCCCTGTCAAGAAATCAGGGTTAAATCCATCACTCCTTTGCTCACTACGCCACCCCACTTTATTCTCGCTGTGCCACTGGATTCAAGGTAGCCTGGCTGAGGAACACGATTTTTGAAAGCGAAATGGCTTTAGTTTGGCTGTCTCCTGCCTGAAATTGACTGTGACTCAATAGAAGTCAATGGGAGAAATTAATTCTCCCGAATATACATACATATGTGCTTTTAAGATATGTTTTAAGATATGTTTTTATCGAAATAAAGCCTTATTCATTCAAATACAGATATATATATATATATATATATATATATATATATATATATATATATATATATATATATATATATATATATATATATATATATATATACATATACATATATATATATATATATCACCAAAGTCTTAAGAATTCGAATGAGCACTCAGAAAGAGGGTAGATAAACACCAAATTTTAATCCTGGTTACCGCTACGCGTTTCGAGTCCCGGCGGTCTCTTGATCACATGACACCTGGCAGTCATCTTGAAATGAAGCCTGCTGCTACTTTTTAGGTTTTGCCTGGCGTCCACTGCGCAGCAGTGTTCGCGCAGGCGAAATCTTTTGTTAAGCAGTACGGGCCTTTGTCCCGCCTGTCTCTTCCATTGGCTAGCTCCATAAATGGAGGCTAGCCATTGGAAGAGAGATGCGTCAGTCATTGTGGGAGCAGATTTGTGGGCGTTCCAGTGATTTTTTCGCTCTCCGCCTCTTTTCGTACGTCATGCAGCGGTGGGCAGTTGTCTTTTTTTAAATTTGTCTCTGCATGTTTTTGTCATTTCCAACGTGCGCTTTGCAGGGGTGGGCTGTGCAATTTCACTTTCCTTGTTTGTGTGTGTGTATGTGCATGTCTATACAAAATCTCACAATAAATTGTATTTCTGGTAGATTGCTGGTATGTTAATACAGAGGTGTTTATGCCCGCTGCAGCCTGATCGCTGTGTCAGAGGATTACTGATCCTGCAGCAAGCTCGTGCCCTCCCTCCCCCCGGTTCAAACTCTGGGCCTGAACCCCTCGTACATTGAGGGCCGGCGCAAGAGCGGCTTCAGCCCCTTCCAGCCGAGGGCGAGCCGCGCTGTGCCCGGCATATTTACACATCAGAGTTATCTCCGCTGGTTCACACAGAGCCTCAGCTTGGAAGGAATTACTTTCCTAGCCCCGACCTTTGACCCTTCCTTGGCGTACCTAAAAGGCAGCTGGCTGGCGCGATCAGCGGAGTTGTGTTGTTAGAGCCAAGGGCCGTAATGTTACATTTTTTAACCGTGTCTGACTCAGGGTTGGCGTGGAATGGGCACCCGGCGTGATGACCTCCGACGGTGCCCCTTTCGCTGCAGTAACCGGGCCGAACATGGAAACACCACCAATGGAAGTGTAATCATATTGTTTGCATTAAACAACGCATTCTGACTTCTTGCTCTCATGGGGAGTACTTTATGGTGTTAGTAGTTGATGGTTCCGAGGCAGATTTTAAGACTAGAGGGCCACGCTGGGTGATCACAGCCCGCCTTGTATTCTAAGTAAGGGCGTTGAGCATTAGTCCGTCTTCTATTGAGATGGCTGGCGTCTGTCATGGGGGGTGGTGACATCACACGGGGCTCTGCCAGGTACTGCAGCAGCAGCGGTGTACAGACAAAATATCGACTCCAAAATATCGACTGGACATAATATCGAGTTTTAAATATAGACTGGACAAAATATCGACTGGACATAATATCGACTACAAAAATATCGTTTTTCAGGTAAGTGAAGTAATATCGACTGTATAAAATATAGATAGCAAAAATATCGAATTTTTAATAATATATAATATTTTATAGTGTATTTTTATGTAATAATATGTGTGAAAAGTGTCTTAATGTTATAAAATATTAGCGGGTTGTGGGTTTATAGGGGAATAGGGTGGGAAGTAATTTAATAATAATTAATTAATTAATATATGTTTGTTAATATTTTTAATTAATAATTAATTGATAATTAATTAATATTAATTAGTTAATTAATTAATATAATTTTGAACATATGTTGTATTAGTAATTAATTGGTAATTAATTAATTGTAATTAGTTAATTACATTAATTAGAGTAAAATTTTAATATATATAAGTTTGTGTTATTTTTAAGTAATTAATTGGGAAAAAATAATATTAATTATTAAAATAATTACAGCTAATGTGCTAATATATTTACTTTATTGTTATTGTTAATTAATAATTAATTGGTAATTAAATAATATTGATAAATTTTGGGTAAAGGAGCATTTTTAGGGTTCAGGGTCAGTTTTCAGTTTTAGGGTAAAGGGGTATTTTTGGGGTTCAGGGTCAGTTTTCAGTTTTTGGGTAAAGGGGCATTTTTAGGGTTCAGGGTCAGTTTTCAGTTTTAGGGTAAAGGGGTATTTTTAGCGTTCAGGGTCAGTTTTCAGTTCATGGGTAAAGGGGTATTTTTAGGGTTCAGGGTCAGTTTTCAGTTCATGGGTAAAGGGCTATTTTTAGGGTTTAGGGTCAGTTTTCAGTTCTTGGGTAAAGGGGTATTTTTAGGGTTCAGGGTCAGTTTTCAGTTTTTGGGTAAAGGGGCATTTTTAGGGTTCAGGGTAGGTTTTCAGTTTTTGGGTAAAGGGGTATTTTTAGGGTTCAGGGTCAGTTTTGGGTTTTTGGGTAAAGGGGTATTTTTAGGGTTCAGGGTCAACAAATAAGATTGTAATTTTTTTTTTATTATTTTCATTTATTATTTAATTATTATAATTTAATTTAAGTATTTTTAAGTATATTTTAGTAATTAAAATTTAATATTAATTTAATTTAACACTGTTTTTAATAAAGTCTATATTTTTTACATCTATATTATTGTTAACGATATTTTGTACTCGATATTTTTGTACTTACCTGTTTGTAGATACAAACTCGATATTTTGACTGTCGATATTTTGTCCACGATATTTTGGCAAGTCGATATTTTGTCCCTCGATATTATTTCAGTGATCCAGCAGCAGCATGTCTGTGTGCAGAGCGTGGCTCCGAGTAAACTACTTAAGGGTTTACACTCACTGCTTAAAGAGGAGGAAAACCAACAGGGCCTGATGAGCACACCCTGGCCCGTGCCTGCCCTGGGCTGTGTTGACTGGAGGCTCTGTGTAAATAACTCCGGGTCCCCGTGAGAGGCAGATTGGGGGGGGTCCCGTTGACCCCCGTGCCGTGGGCGGAGGGCCCTTTCAATGGGAAGCCATGAAGCGCAAACACAGCTGCACGGGCGGGCGGCCGCTCACAGAAGGCATCGATGTTTGGCTCTAGCCGGTACCGTCATTGTTAAAGAGGTTATTTGGAGATGTCACCCCTTCCCGAAATGGAACACGGCGGTAATAAAATGTCTGTAGTCTACTTGTAATTGGATTTGGATCGGCATGAATAGAATTGTAAACGTTTTCAGCGTCCTGGCGTAGAGACAATGTACTCTACATATAGTAGATAATGTGTCTTCGAATGCGCATGCAAATCTGTCAGAAAATAAAACCAGCTAGAACTACTTAACAAACATGGCGGTGCCCCGCCCCCCTCAGCTGAAGCTTTAATGCTCACTTCTTGCTGAGGGTATGGTATAGGCGGCTGTACCCTGTCTCCGTTGTGCAACTGCTCGGCATTCCACGGTGGTAATCTGCTCTACACTTCAAAAGGTCTGCCTCACACCACATTGTGAGGACCTGTATGCTGTGCTTGCTTCCCTGCCCCCTCGGTCTGCGTCCAAACCTGGGCCTGTAGTGTTCCTGGATCCAAAGCACAGTGGTATGCAGTAGTGTATGAGGTTGTTATTCCTCCACTATAGTTGTACGCCGTCTTCTTCCCAGTTCTGTAGCGAGCGTCTAGTGTTGCACGTCACGTAGGTTACGTGACGCGCTGGCGGCGATGTTTGGGCTGCACGCGCAGCGAGGCGGAAGCGCGAGAGCCGGCAACAGAAAGACGTGCTCGGCGCTCTTTAGGGCTCTAAGTTAAATAAATAACAACGATCATCACTGTGGCTCCAGTGCATTATTTGGGGTGAACCCGACATTACAATGGCGACGAGGATGGAATAGCAGACCCCCCACCCCCCTCACAGCACCGAAGGAACAGCAGTGCCTGCAGAGCCAGATAGAGACACAGTACCAGTCCACCAGAAGAACAAGGGGCCAGAAGAAATCGACGTGACCCCACACGATCACCCTAAAGAGCGTGGCAGAGCCACTAGGAGCTCAGAAGAGCAAGAAGAATAACCCACAGTGAGTAGACCGGCTGGAACCGCGGCAGAAAGCGCGCCAAAGCGAGCCACGACCCACAGGTCAAGGGGGACCGCGCTGGATACCTCACATAAGCAGGAAGGGGCTGAGGCAGACAGTCCCCAACCCCAAGTGAACGAGAGAGACCAAGACAACACGCCAGGAAGCCCGAGAGGTCAAGGAAGCGTGCAGCCAACGGTCAAGAGCGAGAAGATGAGCGCGCAAGCTGGATTCGCAATGGCGCCGGTTCAGTTCCTACCCAGGCCCGGAGAACTGCTTATGAAGTGGGAGGACTGGAAGGAATACATCGATAATTTCATTGGAGTCCTAGAGGATGAAAACGAAGAAAAATGTAAACCCCCAAGGAAGAAACGCATCTTGCTATTGAATCTAGGCCCAGAAGGCCTGAGGATCTACAAAAGCCTGGTTCCAAAACAGAGAGCGACCACAGACGATGATGTATACGCCCATGCGATTGAAGACTTAGACGAGCATTTCAGACCAACGGTATGCGTCTCAGTGGACAGATTCAACTTCCAACAGAGGAAGCAACAGCCAGGAGAGACGGTAGAGGAATACGTGGTGGCACTGAGGAAGCTGGCATCCTCGTGCAGGTAAGCCAACTGGGAAGATGAGTTCATAAAGGACCAGGTGGTGATGCACACCACGTGCACGACCGTGCAGGACAAATTATGGGCTAGTGGTGACACTACGCTCAAAGAAGTGCTAGTCATCGTCAGAAGGGCCGAACTAGCGCGCCGATGTGCAGTGGCGACTCGAAAAGAAACAGCGCCCAGTTTCATGGTGAACAAGGTGGACAATGAGGAGCATCGAAGAGACCACCAGAACAGGAAGTCGTCAGAGAAGGGACCAGGCAAATGGCAAGGCAACTCAGGCCCCCCAGGAAAACAAGCGGGAAACAACAGAAGGCCATGTTATAGATGCGGAAGCTGGTCACACGAGGCGCACAACAGGAAGTGCCCAGCATTTCGCGCCAAGTGTATGTTTTGCGGAATAATCGGCCATTACGAGAAAGTATGTTGGAGAAAGGCCTCCAAGGGAACCGTGAAGTTCGTTGGTCAAGAAGGTGAAGAACAAGAAGACGGTGCCGAGGAGGAGGTTGTAACGGTACTCTGCATCTATGACGAGAGATTGAGTGTGGAAGGCCAAGTTCTGGGGGTCGACGGCAAAAGGACAATGAAGCCGGTCCTGGAGATGTTGATAGGAGGAGTTACGATCCAAGTGGTGGCAGACACCGGCTCACCTTACACCATCGTCCAGAGAGCGGTGTGGGAAGAGAAGTTTGCACCGCAGCTGGGCCCCGAACTCGAGAAACTGGACATCCGCCCAGTCACTTACAATGGGGACCGCATACCAATGGCTGGATTCAGGCCGTTAAACTTTGAATTCAGAGGACGAATTGCTTATTGCAAGCTCTACGTGTCAGAGAAAGGCCCCTCAGTCCTAGGATGGCTCGACCAAGGCGACTTAGGCATCAAGTTGGACCCCGGAGGTAAGGAGCAAATCCTACTAACAGAACTGGAGGCATGGCCAGACCTCAACAAATGGATGAGCAAATTTCCAAAGGTTTTCGGAGGCACGGTGGGAAAATTGGAGAAGTTTGCACACAAAATCATTCTTAAAGAGGGCGCGGTGCCAGTGGCCCACAAAGTAAGGAACATTCCGTTGGCGGTAAGGGAAGAAGTGAAGATCGAACTACAGGAATTAGAGAAGAAAGGGATCATCGAGCCCATCACGTGCGCCGAGTGGCTGGCGCCACTGGTGGTGGTTAAGAAACCCAGCGGCAAGGTCCGGCTGTGCGTCGACCTGCGCGAATTGAACAAGAACATAGTGGTAGAGAGATTCCCCCTACCCAGAATAGAGGAGATGTTGGCCAGCACCAGGGGGATCAAATGGTACTCCACCATAGACTTGACTTCCGCCTACCACCAGATCGCCCTACACCCGGAGAGCCGCAAACTCACCTCATTCATCACCCCATTTGGGTGTTATCAGTTCCGCCGCATGCCGGTCGGGCTGGCCTCGGCGGCAGCCGTGTTCCTAAAACTGATGCACCAATTGTTTAAGGACACACCCGGCGTCCAATACTTCCAGGACGACATACTGGCAATGGGGCGAGACAGACCCGACCACGACAAGAAACTCGGAGATGTACTAGGGATCCTGGAAAAGAAGCACAGCAGAATGGGCCAAATGCAGAATTGGAATGGAGTCGGTGACCTACCTCGGACACGACATAGGGGTGCGAGGAGTAACTCCGAAGGCAGAAAACGTGAAGGCGATCTGTGAGGCGCCCCCGCCATCCAACAAGGAAGAAGTAAGATCATTCATTGGAATGGCAGAGTACTACGGAAAATTTGTACAGCACTTCGCCTCCAAGACTCACCACATGAGGTTACTCACGAGAGAAAACACAGAATTTCACTGGTCGAAGGAAGCACAAGAAGAGTTCGATATCATCAAGAAGGAAGTGGCAGGAGCAATACCGCTGCAAGGGTACGATCCCCACGGAAGAACAGTGCTGACCACCGACGCCAGTGATAAGGGGCTTGGAGCAGTTCTCATGCAAGACCGAGGCCAAGGAAGATTGGAAACACTAAGCTTCGCTTCCCGTACACTGAGTGACACAGAAAAGAAGTACAGCGTGATCGAAAAGGAGATGCTGGCAGTAGTGTGGGCGACGACCCGATTCAGACAGTTCCTATGGGGCACAAGGTTCCGATTGAGGACGGACCACAAGCCCCTGCTGAAAGTGCTTACGTCGAGTGGACATGCCGACGCAACGCCACGGATCTCAAAAATGGCGCTGAAACTGCTGGAGTTCAGGTACAATGTGGAGTACATCCCAGGGAGCAAGAACAGAGTGGCAGACTATTTAAGCAGGGCGGCAGCCATGGAGCCTAGCGAGGAAGACAAATCCGGGGCAGAAGAATGGGTAGCACTCACAGAAGACCAAGAGACGGCCATTAGTCACCAGGAGTGGAAACAGGCGTACGAGGAAGACCGGGTGCTAGAAGAAGTGAAATCACACGTCACTAGAGGATGGCCTGACAAGAAGCAGACCCGAGGGGAACTCAACCCATATTTCGAGGTCCGAGAAGAACTGTCCATAGACGACCAAGGCGTATTTGTGTTTAGGGGAGAGAAAGTCATACCCCCAAGCAACATCATCCCCAAATTACTGGACATACTGCATGAGGGACACCTGGGGATCGGCAAGCTCAAATTGAGGGCCAAGCAAAACTACTGGTGGCCGGGAATGGATATAAGGGCCGAGAGGCATGTCAGGGAATGCACACGGTGTCAAGGCGCAGACAAAACACTCAAACCACTGCATCCGGCACTAGGCAAATTCGACCCCCGAGGAATCCATGGGAGGAACTGTCCGTAGACATCCTAGGCCCGATCCTAGATGCATATGGAGTCCAGAAATACATCTGTGTCATAGTGGATCGATATTCCAAGTGGCCGGAGTTGAGGATAGATGAAGCGATGGACACAGAGACTATTGTAAAGTTCCTAGCCAACACGTTTGTAAGGGAAGGCATCCCAAAATGCATCCTCAGCGACAATGGCCCCCAATTCAGGTCAGAAAAATGGTCCCAATTCATGCAAAGGAATGGCATCATAGCGAAACACACTTCCATCTACCACCCGGCTGGGAACGGGTTGGTGGAACGTTTTAACAGAGTGGTGATGGGGTCGGTTCAAGCTGCCATCTCGGACAACAAAGACTGGGAAAAGGAGATATGGCATATGGTTTGGGCGTACCGGATCACCCCCACAGGGACTGGTTACAGCCAATTCCAGATACTGAGAGGCCGCGAACCATTCCCCCAAGACAACAGGGTATGGAAGGAGAAAATAATCCAGAGCGAGTGGTCACCAGCAGTGGTGCGTGCCAACTTGGAGAAAGCCCAAACCGTGTACACCAGACACTACAATACACGAAGAAACGTGAAGCACACAGGATTAGAAAAAGGAGAATGGGTGCGAGTAAAACTGGCCACGCTACAAAGGAAAGGAGAGAGCAAATACAGCAAGCCCATGCAGGTGAAGGAAGTAATGGGCAGAGCGGCCTTGCTGAGCGACGGGAACGTGTGGTCGCAGGACCGCATGGCCAGGTGCAATAAGGTTCTATGCTGGAACAATGATGGAACAGAAGGAGGAGATAAAGTAGGAGGAAATGCCCCACATGAACAGTGGGAGGAAGAACCTGATACAAGAAGAGAACAACAAAAAGCAAAGACTGGTGAAGCCAACCAGGAGTAGTTGATCGAAGAGGACCGGAGTGACGGAGAAGCTAGCGCGGCTGCGCTAGAGAGTAGAGACAGAAGCAAAGGAGCGACCGCCACAACCCCGGTGAGACTGACCAGGAGGGGCAGAGCGGTGGTCAAGCCAGCGAGATTCAGAGACTATGACATGAGTGGGGAACTGTAAGTTTAATTGTTTGCATTGGGAAAAAGGGGAGATATGTAGCGAGCGTCTAGTGTTGCACGTCACGTAGGTTACGTGACGTGCTGGCGGCGATGTTTGGGCTGCGCGCGCAGCGAGGCAGAAGCGCGAGAGCCGGCAACAGAAAAACGTGCTCGGCGCTCTTTAGGGCTCTAAGTTAAATAAATAACAACAATCATCACTGTGGCTCCAGTGCATTATTTGGGGTGAACCCGACCTTACAAGTTCAGTGGTATTTTTCCCTCGCAGTTACAATTGCAGCATCTCTTGTGTAGTCAGGACATAATGTTTCTACTTCTGAGGTTTCATTTAGCTATTTAAGGTATTCTGGGAGTTGTTTTTATTTGAGTGGCAGGCCGGATACCAATGGTTTGTTCAGAATAGCCAAGCACTGGAAACATGGCTGTGCTTGCTTCCCTGCCCCGTGGCTGTGCTTGTGCCCCCTCGCTGTGCTTGCTTCCTTGCCCCCTCGCTGTGCTTGCTTTCTTGCCCCCTCGCTGTGCTTGCTTCCTTGCCCCCTCGCTGTGCTTGTCATAAAATCTTGCCTGTTTTCTTAAAACTTGTACTTTACTTTTGAGTTAGGATGGTATCATTTTAAATCCTATTGTGACACTAAACCATACGCATGAAGCAGCGTTTCCTAGTCATGTGTTTCGCTAGGCTATATATATTTGCACATTAAGTGTTTTCACTTTGTTATTGGAAGTTTTTCCCACTGTTCCAGCTCACCCCTTCTCTCCCCGCCTGTCAGGCGGAAGGCTCCCATTCCAAGATGGCCGCCGCCGCGCAGCCGGACAGTGGCAGGCGTGGCCCTGTGACGTCGGTGGTGACGCGTGGTCACTGACGTGGAAGCGGCTCTTCAGGTTTGTTGATGTTTTAGGCTCTTGGGCAACAGAGGCGGCTTCGAGGCACCTGAGAGGGGATAAGAGGGGCAACAGAGGCGGCTTCGAGGCACCTGTGCGGAGGTAAGAGGGGCAACAGAGGCTGCTTCGAGGCACCTGTGCGGGGGTGAGAGGGGCAACAGAGGCGGCTTCGAGGCACCTGAGAGGGGGTAAGAGGGGCAACAGAGGCGGCTTCGAGGCACCTGAGAGGGGGTAAGAGGGGCAACAGAGGCGGCTTCGAGGCACCTGTGCGGGGGTGAGAGGGGCAACAGAGGCGGCTTCGAGGCACCTGTGCGGAGTTAAGAGGGGCAACAGAGGCGGCTTCGAGGCACCTGTGCGGGGGTGAGAGGGGCAACAGAGGCGGCTTCGAGGCACCTGAGAGGGGGTAAGAGGGGCAACAGAGGCGGCTTCGAGGCACCTGTGCGGAGGTAAGAGGGGCAACAGAGGCTGCTTCGAGGCACCTGTGCGGGGGTAAGAGGGGCAACAGAGGCGGCTTCGAGGCACCTGAGAGGGGGTAAGAGGGGCAACAGAGGCGGCTTCGAGGCACCTGTGCGGAGTTAAGAGGGGCAACAGAGGCGGCTTCGAGGCACCTGAGAGGGGGTAAGAGGGGCAACAGAGGCGGCTTCGAGGCACCTGTGCGGAGTTAAGAGGGGCAACAGAGGCTGCTTCGAGGCACCTGTGCGGGGGTGAGAGGGGCAACAGAGGCGGTTTCGAGGCACCTGTGCGGAGTTAAGAGGGGCAACAGAGGCTGCTTCGAGGCACCTGTGCGGGGGTGAGAGGGGCAACAGAGGCGGCTTCGAGGCACCTGTGCGGCGCTAAGAGGGGCAACAGAGGCGGCTTCGAGGCACCTGAGAGGGGCAACAGAGGCACCTGAGAGGGGCAAAAAGGGCAGGATAGAGGGGGGCTGCGGGGTGCGAGGACAGGGGGGCTGGTATGGGCATATGATGGTAGGTGGGGAAGGGGGCTGGGGTAAAGGAGGAGCAATAGGTAAGTGGGTACTGGAAGGTGGGGAGCAGGGGGGGCTGGTGTATCTGAACAAAGGACTGGGGTTATGGCAGGGGGCAGGACAGAGAGGGGGGAGCGGCGTGTGGGCTCGGGGGGCAGAAATTAGGGGGATGGGGGAGGGAAAAGAAGCTACAAATTTTGACTCAAAGAACTTCATTGGCTCACCATCAAGAAATGCATTATGTTTGAATTTTTGGTCACTGATTTCCGTTTAAAAAAAAAGAAAGCTTCCCTTAAATACATGACAAATGCTGTGTCAGTATGTGCCTACCCTTCCTCTTAGATCAGAGAAGGCCTTACTCTTCAAGACGCTGAGGTTACAGCTCAAGAGATAAGGAGGCAGCTCTATCACCTACTTTGATTCCTCTTTCCCTCTGTCAAAGTACCAGTTTAAGAAACATTTCACGACCTGGTTATTCAGCCGAGCAGTCTTCTTCTTGGTGGTTTCCCTTCCTTGCTTTTAGCTCACGACCTCTCAATGGCAGCTGTGTTAGAGTGGGAGAGCCATGCCACGTAGAAGAAGTGGTTTACTTGGGCAAAGAGCGTTTAAAGTAAGAACATGTAGTGGGATAGAGCTGCAGATTTAGCCAAAAGTCTAGAAGGTACAAAAACGATGTGGGAATGGCAAATAGGAAGAGTATGGTAAGTGAGGAAAAAAGGAACACGTGGGGAATGAGGGAGCCAATATAGATTGATGTATCAGTTTGGTATTGCATGTATTTGACAGCAAACAAGGGCTCGAGATGTAATCGAGCACACCCAGGAGAAGACTATTAAAGGTGATATATGGCCTTAGTGGAAAAGAAAAGCTGATAAGATGGTAAAAATAGATAAGTAAGACAGAAGAACGGTGGAGCCAAAAGGTAATGAGAGACTATAAGCGTGGGTATATGGCCAACAGTTAAGGACAGTGGCCTAGAGATGGGGCAAAAAGGGATGCAAGAGAGGGTAGATGGAGTGAGGAACATGTTAAATGGCAGTACACAAGCTGATAAAGTGGGCTTAGCATGGGTTTAAGGTTGAGATAGTAGAGAGCAAAGGGTGAGATGGACCACTGGTGACCACGGGAATTAAAGCCGGCTCTAGGGGACAGAGGCTCGAAGGAGAATACTGGAAGCCAGGCAGTACCTCAGGTATAAAGCCTGTGAGAGGGTTGTTGCTGGAGGTTGAACGCTTTTTGACTAGGCAGAAAGACAAGAGTAAGAATGAGGTAGAGAAGACCCAGGAACATAACAGATGCTGCATTTGTGCATCAAAACAGAATGTTGGGGGCACTTACAAATATTAAAGGTAAAGTGAACTGGCGTATTGTGCACTACCTGAGGGCGTTGGATCCGGAAAACTGGTAAGACACTGGAATTGGCCAGTCTGGATAGAATGGAAGCTTGAATTGCAGTTTTATGGGCTTCCCACGAAGAAAGATTAGGCAATTTTTGAATCACTTCATGATCCTGAAGCAACTTTTGACTACAGAGAGAAGTTGAGACTTAAATGAGAGTTGGCTGTTAGAAATCACCCTAAAATTTCTAGCTGCTCCAGTGTGCAATGTGAGGGGACTAAGGTGTCATTTGTCTGGGATCCAGGCCAGCTCAAACTGGATTAGGATCGAAAAAGCTGTGACTTCTTCTCGTCATTCTTCTGTTAAGATTCTTGCATTTGAAAACCCTGTCTGAACTTTTATTGGGTGAAGGACTTCCACGAGAAGAAGTATGGTTGCTGAATCCTTATTCCAAGGGTTCGCCAGTTTGACTTACTAATGTCCTTAGGTGGCACAAGAGAGGCATACATAGCCAGGTGAGTCAAGGTTAGCTGTGACATGCATTGGCATAATGCTGGGGCTAGTGATTGCAGAGACTTGTAAGGGTGAGGCACAGGAATACCCAGGTAGGAGTATGACAACAAAAAATCAAAGAACATATTCTGAAGTCCCCTTTTATGATATCATTACTCAATAGGCTATGATGCCTACGGAAGTACAAGTTTATGACACTTGTTGATAGAAATATAGATGAACAAAAATCAAATGGGGAATGAATCACTCGACCTCAGTAACCAGGGCTAGCAACTTTTGTAATGAAAAGCCCTCAATCACGTTTAGTAAGGTCGTGTGGCGGTATATCTTGGTTCTCCGCTAAAATCTAGAAACGTGTAAGCGTCATCATTGGGCTCCCTTTTTGTATTTCGCTTACCTCCACCAGGAGGAATACCACTGGTTATTTCAGTAGTGATTAGGGATATAGTGAAGGTGCTCAAGTGAGGTGAAATTCTAAAAAGCTTGTAAGTCCTTGACAAAAAATTGTAATAAGTCAGGAATCAAGTATTAATAAATAACAAAGTGGTGTGTGGACGAGTTACTATTCCTACGCAATACTAGGGTCCGGTGAAAAGGTCGACATGTTTCAGCCCTGCATGTACGCCTGAATGGTCGATGGGGCTTTAGTTGTAAACTGTACTCTTAAACTTCATTTTTTTACACTTACCTTCTGGTGTGAGAGCTGCCAAAGTTCCAATTTTTTCTAGACTGCCGAATACAGGGAGAACTCTGAGGAGACAAATATTACCTCATACCACTCTGAGCCACCATTCTGTAAACCAGCACTTTAGGATTGTCATGATCAGCAGTGATGAAATCATATCTTCGATAAGGGATATGACCTGGAGTTTTAAGTTTCTGCAGGCATTACAAATGGGAAGACAGATTTAGCAATGGAGTTGTCCTCTGCGATGAGATGCATTGATTGGAGAGTGAAAGGTATAGGTTCAGGAAGAAAACACATGGGTAAAGTGATCAAAGGTTGAGTCAGTGTAATCAGAGCCTGAAATGGAGAGGGAAAACCTTGAAGAAGTAGCTAACATCTAGGGGGAAGTTCTTAAGCACTCAGCAAATTCATGAAGGGAGGAGCACACTTTAGGGGATGAGGAGTGGAAAGAATTTGAATAGCTAACACTTGCAGATTATGGCAACAATGAAGGGGCAGTTATCTCTCCAAGGATAGGCTTTGTGCTTGCTAGGTGTGGGGAGAGGAAGTCATTACAAGATTTAACCCCTTTAGTGGACTTGATTGCTAAGTTCCATGGCATATGACATATTCAAAGAAGCCAGGAAATCCAGGTGCCTTCCTAGTACTGGCAAAACATTGGTCTCTGAGGGTCTGTTCTCATCTCTTTTTTTTTCTCCACAGCACTGCTGACTCCTTTCTCAGCTTCTAAATACAGTCCACCGTCGTGGTGGGCAGTAACTTCTCCCACTACTGGGTATGGCTGCGAAACCCTTGGACCCCTTCAGTTCTGAAGCAGAAGAGGAAGTCGGTGGCATCATGAACAAGTAAACCTCTTGTACTTCTCTCTCTCCTGTTAGCAGGATCTTGTCGATACCAGAGACTTCCAGTTGCATTTGTATTTGTTGTTTCTGCATCTCGTATTCATAACGTTTATCTCCACATAATAATAATCCATATTTGTAAAGCGTGAACATATCACCCCTTAAAGTTGCAAGGCACTGTGGGCCGTTGGAGAGAGCAAGGGAGTTATTGCTCAAAGCCACATAATGCTGCGCTGCCGCCGGGGATCGAATTGTGATCTCTGCGCTCCGGAGTGAACCGCTCTGACCGCTGCGCCACACCTCACCCACATCATTACATGCTGGTATTTCTCAGTGTGTTTTTGCAGATAAATTGTGGTGCCCCAAAGTGCCTGTCTAGATTGTCACTTTAGTAAATGGGTAGAACTCTGTTGATATTCAGCTACACAATTGATTCAGGTGGGAAGGGGTGCTTATGAAAGTTATATTAATTTAGAACACATTTTCTTTGTTTTACTGTTGCGGACATTATCTATTTTCTCTTGGCTTCATGCAATATTTGTTTTTAGAGGGAATTGCCTATCTTGTGTTCCTGTGAACCCATCACAAATGAAAGGCTGTCTGTTTTCAGCTACATCGACAGCTGAGCCATAGTTTTTATTGACCACCACTGACCTAGTTGAGACATCCTACTAGTACGTTTGATCAATTAAAACATTTTAGGTCTGTAAAGATGCTGTCAGAGCTACCCTTCTAGTCCGTTTCCATTCACGTTAGGAGAGTGGAACTAGGCAGCCTCTTTATTTGGAAAAGTCAGTGCTCCCTCTGAAGAACTTCACGTTGGCTATTCACCCATCCCACAGATGAATGTGTCCCAACAGAGCAAAGGAAGAACGTTTTTGTATAGAGGAAAGGTCTGCATCTACAATCGTGGTAGCGACAGTGGGAAAGACTTTTGAAAAAGTCTTTGCTGAAACACCAGAATTTGTTTTGAAGACAACCTAAACTCCACTGCTGGATATAGTGGTCATGAACCCCCAAAATACATCTTACCTTGTGTTCCATGTTCTTTTGCAGTCACAGTTGTCGCCTGTATATTCTTTACTTCATGGCAGGTGAGTCTGAGAGCTAGGATTCCAGACAGGACGCCAAGGCACCAAACTGTCTTTCAGCACATCACAAAGATACCCAATATTTCTAGGGTCCCCACGCTACCCCTCTGCTGCCTTTTAAAGGCCACTAAACATCTGTTGAACACACAGACCAGTAAGCGAGATACCTTAGCTGGCTCTAAAATAGATGCAAGAGACCTTCACCTGTCCCATGCAGAACACTAAACTGTCACCATAGTCATCCCTTCATGTCTTGCAAATTCTCCTCCACTGAACTCTGAGTGGTACTGGGTTTAACTCTACACCATTTTGACATATCTTCTTGCTAATTCATCTAATGCACTCAAATACTCTTGGGTAATGATACCTACGTATTTGAGGCTTGATGCTATGTTTCTCAATTCGCCATGCTTTTTCATACAACAAAGGCAGATCAGGGCACAGTGGAGAGAGGACTTAAGTCTGGTCAAGGCTGAATTCACTAAGATGTTTGTTAGATGGGAGGAGCTTAAGGTCCTTTTTAAAGGTTGCTAGGCAGGTGGTTACCCCTATTTAGGGAGGCAGAGAGTTCCCGATTCTAGTGGCACCACCAGAGAGACTTATTTGGGCATCGTTCGTGACTGAATATGGGGGTGTGAGGTTCCAGGAGCAGGGACTTGGCATTTCTGGAACCCCTGTTTGATCCGGAGATTTTCATCCCCTCATTTAGATAGGAGGGTGAGGAGGAGTGCAGCGTTCTGGGTATTGCAAGCAGTTTTGAATTGGGCCGGTGCTTCAATGGGGAGCATTTGAGGTTAGCAGGGTAAGGTCAATGTGGTCAAATGTCTTGAGACCTAAGACAAAGCATGCTGTAACCCGTAGTGTTGCTCTCAGTGGGCCTAGGTGAACTTTGGGAATGTCTGAAAGCAGGGCAAATCCATAGTCTATCCTAGAGAACGAGGGGCTGCACCACTGTTTTGAGGTCTTGTTCCGAAATTAATTTTCTGACGCCCCAAAGTTGGTGTTGTGCACTGTTGACCTTGGATGCTATGTGGCTGTGAAGATTGAGTCGAATATCAAGGGTGATGCAGAGTGCTCTGGCACTCAGGACAATGGTGGGGCAACCATCCAGGGCGGGAAATTTGACCATCCATTCTTGTACAGGAGTTTAGGCTTTTGGAGGTGAGATCAAAAGTAATTCTTTGTTAGTAGGGTTGAGTTTTAAATGGTGGTTGTGCATCCAGATTTGAATCTTCAAGAGTGTATTTGATGCCAGGGCAGCGTCTTCTTGGGATTACACGCATATTTTGTTTTCAACGTAGAGGTGGATGAGAATCCCAGAGTTTCTGAGAATTGCACACGTACTTTTACATTTTACATGACCTGGTAGTGAAAACCCTTACCATTTTTTTGCTACTGCAAGGCCCCTCTCACTCATAGGATTACATTGGAATTACCTTATTACATTTTATACATGTAAATTCTAATTGGGAAGAGATAAGACCTCCAAGTCTGGGATCCCTAGAAACATAATTTAAGAGCACAACTATTGGTGAAGTCTCCTTTTAAATTGCCATTCTGAAAATTTAAAAATGCCACTTTTAGTTTGACTTGATGGGCATCTTGGGAGACACGAGGGAAGAGGTGGGCACAGCCTCACAGGCACACATGAATAGGCTGTGCCCTGTCCGCACACAAAGGGCTGCATACTCCGCTGTAGTGAGTCTAGAGCCAGGGCTGGAACGGAGGACCTCAGTGTGCTTCACAAACCATCTTTGAAGTCTCACCCACTTCAAAGGCACAACTGGGTATGAGTACTGGACCTCTGACACCATGACTTTAGTCCTCTTCTGGACCTGAATCCACTCTAACAGGAAGAAGAACTGTTGTGTTAAAGGGCTATCACTCTGATGATCTGGAAGACTACTGCATTGCTGTGTTGCCCTGCTTCTCTCTTTCACTGGGTAAAGACTGGACATCTATCGCTTGCACCCAGCGTTACTCCAAGGGCTAGCTGACTATCCTCCTAATTTGAAGTTTATGGGATATAACACTTCCATTCCTGCTACTTGACCATTGGAAGTGGGTCCAATGTGCTTGCTCTAGCGGTACCGATATATCCTCTGCTGCGAGAGCTGAATCAACGCATTGTATCTGTTGCAGAAACTGTACCGGCGTATCGCACTCTGAAGCATCAGATCACCATTGGAACCACTGCATCGTGGCTACTTCAGAGAGATGATCATCGCATCCCCTTGATTGCGTGGAGAAACCCGGTGCATCGTCTTCGAAACTGGTGCATCACCATTGTTGCATGTAGAAAATCGATGTAGCACCTCGACTGCGGGATCGACACCAATACATCTTTTAACTTCCCCTGCATCTTTGTCGTTGCAACCAGGATCAAGGCACTTTTGTTCAGCAGGCCTTGTGGATTCCCTTTATCCGGTCCGCTCTCCATTGTGGTTGGCCTGAACTTTTGACTTTGTCCTGGTCCAGAGAGACCAGATATCCCAGATAGGCGCTTATTGCTTCTCAGCTTTATTTTCACATTTATCCTCTAAAATTCATATCTCGACTTCAACTTTTTGGATGTTTGTCATTTTGATTTTATTGATTAAATCAAGAGCTATATTTCTAACTTGACATGGAATCTTTTTGTGTGACGTTTACACTGTTTTTGAAGTTTTGTACAAATACTTTACACTTTGACTCTTAAATTAACCCTGACTGTTCTGTGTAAATCTACCAGAGGGTGAGCACAGGATAATTTAGCATGTGATGTGACTTACCCTGATTACATTGTGGTTTCTGCTTGTACAGGGTGCATACCTCTGCCAACCAGAAACCCAATATCTAGCAAGAATAATATAATTGAATTTTAGTTATGGGAATATTAGAATGACATAATTGTTTTCCACACTCTCATATCGTACATATAGTTCCTTGCTGCAACTTTCATTGGTTGCTTTTTTGTCCTGCTAGAGGCCCTTTCTTGTAGCCACAGTGCGGTCTTCTGTGGTCAGTTGGTAAGCCCGTTCATCCTATTAGGTGTTGTGTATCTATGTGAGAAAACGTAGCACACCTTGTAAGACCTAAGGTGGCTTAGTGGACTAATGCATCCACTGCAGGGACCTGTGTTTGACCTGATGGTCACAGGTTACAATCCCGGCGGGTCCATTCAGCCTTTCATCCATCTGATAATGAGCACCATTGAGTTGGGTAACAATAAACATCTGTTATTCAGCGCCTTGAGACCCATGGGTGATAAGCGCGCTTTACAAATACACATGTGTTTTTTCTCTGGTCTGTCCCTTGCCATCACAGCGTACTGATCTTTTGATTTGAGTTTCTGTGACCAGAAAGTGGCATCTCTCGCCCTTTCTTACAATCTATGTCCCTCTAGAAATGTGTCTACCTTACACCTGACAGCTCACCTTTGCCTCCCAAATCCCCTCTTTTCTTTTTCTCTAATTTTTTTAGCATTTCATTTTCTCCTCTTGTTTAATCTCATTTCCTTTGTCTTTTTCTATATTTATAAGTCAAGACTACTCTGTGTCTAGTTGCAACAGAACTATTGTGGGCATACCAAGATCATGTAGGAGTTTACAACCTACCCGTTAATTACCACTGGTTGATTTTATTGTCCCGTTCAGTTGCTTGTTTCTTATTAAATGGATTTCCTTATCACAGCTTGTGCTTCTTGTGCTTGTACCTCCCCTGGATCGTAGCCTCTCTACCATCTCTCTGATTGGCTGTGTTCCTTCCAGTGCTTACTTTTAGGGAAATGCTTTTTCCTTTTTGTTTCGGCACTCCATAACAATGCATACACTGACTTGTTGTGTGCCCCCCCCCGCCCCCCATCACCACATTCCATGTTGCTTTCTCTCTCCTGTGTGATAATCTCTCGCCCTCCATGTTGCTCTTGCTCACCTGTGTGCTTATCACTGCCCATGAACTCTTGAGTTCTGCGCTCTCTCATATGCTTCTGCCCTCGTTCCTGTGTTTTTATCTCCCATGTGTGCTTCACCATCACCTTCTGTGTTGGTCCCTTTCTTGTGGGCTTATTTTTTACTCTTCCCTTACTCACCTTTAATTTTATTTCTACCCCCATTCTCTGTTGCTTCCTTCCTCGGTGCAATAAGCGTTTTCACACATAAAAATCCTTTTAATCAATGATCTATGTGGTTCCTGCCATCCTGTGATATATATTTCAAACAGGTTTTCCCCGATCCCGGGGATGCGTGGAGTCGCAGATAAGAAACACGACCGTGACCAAGACAGCGGACGCTGTCGAAACGCGTCGGATGTTTTTTGTTTTGACCCCCCATGGATTTGTGAAATAAACACCACGAGTAACTAAACCAAGCGATTGCAGTCTGTTTCTTATCTGCGACTCCACGCATCCCCGGGATCGGGGAAAACCTGTTTGAATTGTTAGCGGTTGGCTCAACCGCAGGAGAAACGCGATCAGGGAAAAGCAGCGCCTAACGAGGGGAAAGGGAGCCAAGCGGAGGATATATATATATATATATATATACACACACATATATATATCTCCTACTGACAGTCACCAGTACTTAGTTCTAGGTAGAACCTAGTTTCCATAGGAAAAGCATTTTTTTACTTGCCTATAATTTTGACGTTGTTTGATCAATTGTCATGACATTTTTCCCAAAAAGTTTCAAGATAGATTCTGGTGGTCATGGAAAGTTTGGGAATGGTCCGTGCAGTGGGGACCGAGAATTTGAGGCGCGAAATAAGGGTGCGTTTGTAATGTTAATTCCCATAAGAACCTTTAGCAACAGCTACAGCCCAAACTGCTTAACGGATTAACACCAAATTTTTCAGGGAGGTAGATGTTGGTTCAAGGAAGTGCCTTTTGCCTATTCGGTGTAAATACGTTCAGTAGTTGTTGCGAAATGTAAGTTTAAAATTATAGTGAGATCTCTGGGAGCAAAGTCTTCGCAAACAAAGACGAGCTTATGCAGAGAAAATGCACTGGTCTGATTGACTGCCAACACTACAACCAGGAAGTGTTGGCAGCCATCTTGGGACTCTGCTTCACTGAGTCCCCCCCCCCCCCCCCCAAAATGCGAAAATAAATAAAAGGGGGCAGGGTATTTGAATTTCTTTTTATAGAGTTTTATATAGTGCAGACTTGACCAGAATCGGGTCTCAGAGCGCTTTTCATAGCACCAGTTACATTACATGAGGACACATTAATTTTTGTGAGGCACAGGGAGATGAAGGGATTTGCCCAGAATCTCAGGATGTTTAACGTCATTGCCGAGACTCTAACCCAGTTCCCCAGATTCGAGGTCAACCGTGAGGCCAACTCCTCTTCCAAGCCTCTCTCCTCCAAGCCATGATGTGATGTAATATGTGAGGTCAGAAGCAGTGCATTGCAGGGGTGTAAGTTGGCGTTAGCTCATGTAACTATAACTGCCGAATTTCGCTGGTTTTGTACGAGTGAACTCTGACCCTATCTATAACGTCTCTGTAACCTTTAGTTTTTTCAGTGAATGGGGATATATATATAATGGCACGCACGTCATCACAACCTATTTTGTATATATTTTTCAAATTCTTTATCCATAATGCTGCACAGCACTGGCAAAAGTATTTTGCTTATATCCTGTGTTGGAAAGAATCAACAAAAAGCATTGGCAGGCGAGACAGGTTGGCAATGTCAGTGGTTATTGTATTTGCATTTTTAATGTTTTTTTCTTTCTTTGTTTCTTAATCCTTTCAATTCTTTCCTTTTGCTCATCTTCCATTTTCATCTTTAAAAAAAAAAAATAATTAAGTATCTTTTCTTTTTTAGTTTTGTTTTAAGGTAGTGTATATAAAGTTTGTAAGATTATGCTGCTGTTCCTCATATCAGAAATGAGACGGTTCACTTGTATTTCATCATTACTTTCTTATTTCATTACATTCGTCACACATATGTCTGTTAACTGAACTCAACCACAAGAGTATCCACAGACTGAAAAGCAGTGCATGTTTTCTGCTGGTGACCCCTTTGCCCTCTTCTATTTCTTTTCTGTCTAGATTCACCCTGCCTAAAATCATCTCCCAAGGACCAGCCAAAGAGTGGATTGAAAAACGGCGCACCACCATCCGCCCATGGGGTAACTTTGTGGATCAGAAGCGCTTCTCCAAGCCCAAGAACTTTGGGGAGCTCTGCAAACGCATGGTGAAGAATGTAGAGCATTTCCAGAGCAACTATGTCTTTGTGTTCCTTGGCCTGATCCTCTACTGCATGTGAGTCTGACATAGAGGTCCACAGGCCTTTGCCCCTGCATGCAGATCTGTCGTCTGAAATCCACAGATCTCCAAATACTACCTGGTTCTGTTTGTATGTAGTGCAGGACTCTTTGTGCCGTATGCCTCGTTCTGCAGTACCCTGCGCTTCTACCTCTGCTGTCATTGTGGTTCTCTATCTGCTTTCCGACTGTGCTGCATTGATGTCTTCATTTACCATTTCTCTGCACTCCTTGCTCTGTACTCCCTTTTCACTTTTTTCTCTCCTTTTATGTATATACAATCTTTTTCTGCTACGTAGCTGGACTTCGCGTTACCATTTAGGCTCTAAACTCATCCCTCTGCCTCTCTGTAATCCTCTGTTTACAGTCCTTCCTCTGTGCTATGCTGCTACGAACAGCAGCTGTTACTATCCCATCCCTAACTTTCCCATTCGTTCCCTGAAACCACATGCCCCTGTTTACCATGCTCGCTGTGTTTTCTTCCCACTGTACTCCTGTAGTTATTCCCCGGACTTCACCGTCTGCCATACTGTCTCTGTGCCCCATCGCCTGCTGTCCGTCAGCTCTGCTCATTGTCAGTCTCTTCCAGTCCCTTTGTTCTCATCTTTACAGTCCCTTAAATGCGGCGGGCCTCATTGCCATCGTGGCTCGGTGCTCCTCTACCTCCCCTTCACTTCTGTCTCCGGCTTCAGACTTGGCCAGCCAATGTTCTTCCTTCTTCACTTCTATCACTGCCATCCAGCTTCGGTGCTCTTTTGTCAGCCCTCATCAGCTCTGACCCCAATGTATTCTCTGCCATTGGGTTTGTCCAGCTCCGTCAGCACCCAGTGAATGTCCTATGCATTATCTGGTGCCACCCAGGCACTCTATTCTTCCCTCCGACATGCTTTAAGGAAAACTGTGTCTACTCTGAGTAAGCGTGCTTTCCCTATGATGATCATTTTTCCTCCAACACTTTAGAGTGAAGCTCCTCTCTTCACTGTGTTATCTTTGAATGGGAATATTTCATTTTTGAGCCAAAGTTGCTCCCACACAAGGATAAGCTTTGTGTAGACTCTTTAAAGAGACCCCTCTTTAAAACAGACTCTGAACTGAAGACCTGCTCATCCTAGACGTGATGTGATTGATACTCCACCTTCCTAAAACCGAAGTGTTAGAGGAGTTTCACTCATAAATGTAACCATACACACTATCCATACTGTACATTTGCGAACTTCCACACAAGAGGGACACTGTGAAGGATTTGTAAGCTACAAGAGAATAAATTAATAAACAAAGTCTCCCTTGTGCTGTCTGTAGCTTTTAAATATTTCTAAGCAATAATAACTCATCTTGGACCACTCAAATTTACTTACTAACACAGCTAAATATGCTATATTTACCCCCCCCCCCCCCTTTAACCTTGGGATCGCTAGAAATAATGCTGGAGAGAAAGAAGTCTAGTCTTCCATGCAAGCTTTGACAGATAAATAATATCTCTGAGAAATTATTGGTTCATTCTGGGTAACTTGGCTCAAGAAGAAGGCTTTTCTCTTAGAAAGTACAAGTGATCAGTATAAACTGACCAAAGTAAATCTAAAAATAAAAAATAAAGCAACATTTTAATGAAATAAAATGAATCTCCATAATTATTTGTTATTGATGGGTAAAGCCAGAATTATGCAACTATATTGGAGTTTCTTTCTCAGAACAGTCTTTGGGGATCAGGAGTGCATTTATTTTGAAACTGAAAGGAGGTAAAACCCCACAACTGCTTCTACCAGCAGTACTACCAAACTAGCAGGAAATAGTTATTGATAAACATTAATTACATTGATTCCATAGTCTTCAGAGCATTGTCCCAGTGCTGCCACCCCTCAGGTCCAGACATCCCACACCTTATATTATTGTCCACAGCAACATGCACAGCACCAAACTGTCCTCTGGATTTCTCTGCTGCAGTAAGAGTCCTCTGACCACAGTACCTTCTGTACGCTTGTCCATAGGAAAAAGTTCCACAGGGGTATGCGGCCAAAATGCCGGCTGTAGCTAACCAGTTGGTTTCTTCCAGACGGCCAGGCAATAGTTTTGTCTGCTTCTTGACCTTGTACACCCATCCTCCCAGGATGGACGTCCACGGTGGCAAGGAGCTCTTTGGCAGGATCCTGGACCTCTTCAGCTCTCTAGGATCAGAAGTAGGCTAACAGTGCTAAGTCTGGGCATGAAGTCAAGGCTCAAGGTTTCCAAGTTTGAGTCAACAGCTGCAGACACCCATTTTCAGGTGCCTGAGAGGCAGGATGAAGTTATTCAGTGTTCGTCTCTCTACAGTATCCCATCACCACCATTGCTTTTGTATCGGTATCTCCCATCTTTTCTCTGCAGTATTGCCCTCAACAGTATCACATCCCCTGTCAGTGCTTTCTCTCAGTATCCCCCTCCTTCTCTTTAAAATATCACATCATCTGTGCTTTTCTCTCAGAATCTTCCATCTTTCCCCAGAATATCACACATTCATCAATGATTTTCCCACAGAATCTCCCTTCTCCCCCCCGCAGTATCACATCCTCGTCAGTGCTTTTCTCTCAGTACGGTTTCTCCCTTCTCCCCTCTGCACTAACACATCCCAGTCTGTGCTTTTCTCTTAGTATCTCCCATCTTCTCCCTCAAGTTTGCATTTCTTTCAGTGCTTTTCTTTCAGTCTCTTTTCTTCCCAGCAGTATCACATCCTCGTTAGTGCTTTTCTTTCAGTGTCTCTTTTCTTCCCAGCATTATCACATCCTCGTCAGTGCTTTTCTTTCAGTCTCTTTTCTTCCCTCTGCAGTATCACATCCTCATCCGTGCTTTTCTCTCGGGATCTCCCATCTTCCCCCCTCAGTATCGCATCCCAACACTTCATTTCTTTCAGTATCTCCCTTCTTCCCAGCAGTATCACATCCTCGTCAGTGCCTTTCTCTCAGTATCTCCCATCTTCCCCCATCAGTATCACATCCCCATTACTTCATTTCTTCCAGTATGTCTCACCTTCCTCCCACAGTATTGCATCCCCGTCACTTCCTTTCTTTCAGTATCTCCCTTTTTCCCTGGAGTTTCACATCCCCATCAGTGCTTTTCTCTCAGTGCCTCCTTTCTTCCCTCCGAAGTATCACGTTCCCATCAGTGGTTTCTTTCAGTATCTTCCAGCTTCTCTCTGCAGTGTCACGTCCCCGTCAGTGCTGTGCTTTTCTATCCGTATCTCTGTTCTTCTCTTTGCAGTACCCCATCCATCCAGTTGCTTTCTTCACTGTCACCTTTGTTTTTGGCAGTACAACTACCTATCAGTTTTTCCCCTGTACCCTTCTTCTTCTCTTTGCAGTGCCCCACTGCAATTGCTTTTTTAAGTGCCTCTTCTCTTCTCTTTGCAGCATTACATCCCCCATGCTACTCATCGCCTTGGCCATCTTCTTCGGTGCCTGTTACATTATCTACCTGAGGACACAGCAGTCAAAAATGATCATGTTTGGTAAGAGGTGTTAGGTATTTATTTCTCCCTGAAACGCATGTGTGAGAGGGCTGGAGCTGCTGTATATCTTGGAACAAGAGCTTACAAAACTGATAGCCGCATTTAAAATACCATGAGGTTACTGGTGAAGGGAGTGATTCTTGAAGGAATTACATCCTTTTGAATATTACCCAACCAAGGCAAGTGGCCCAGGGGGGTTGTGTGTTGATGTGAGGGTGTGTTGTAAAGCTGGTGTAATATATGACAGATACTAACAATACTACTGTAGTAGCAAAACATCACAAAGCTGATTTGCACTCACGCTTGTGGTACAACCCCTTGTCTCCATGTTGCCTTTTTTTGGCTTTTTAGTTCAATTTACCCATAGCATGCCACCCCACTGTTATGCAGAGTTCTGGCCTAAATTCCCATGGCCTCTGACTTTGAACTTGCATCATTGAGGCCAAGCCCGCTAAGCATAGGGCCTGTGGCCTAGGTGCTCACACAGCTGTGCACCGGGCTTATCCCAGAATTTCCGATGGGGCCTCTGGGCTTGTTAATTTGGGACTTGCACCTGTCCTAGCATGCACAGAGCTTGCACCCAAGACAGTTATGTGGCCTTTCTTCCAACCTTCAACAGAGATGAATGGTTAATTTCTAAAGTAAAACAAGCATTGGAAATGCAATAGGTCTCGCATTAGGAAAGTTTGAGCTATTGGTATTGTAAATGACACTTTTTTATTTATGTGTTGGTTTTGAAAGTAGCAAAATTAATAGCTTTGTCAGTTACAATGTCAATAGTTTTAACTTTTGAAAATGTGACACCTATAGCATTTGTAATGCAATGTGTGTTGTATTTACGTGACTTAGATGTATTGATATTACAAATAACAATGGCTTTTAATTTTGTAAATAATTAATACTTAAATAAAATTTATTGTAATTTATAATGGCAATAGCTTAAACGTTTGTAAATAACTTTTGTGAAGATTATGTTCAGTGGGTGTGGTTATGGTGGATGCGGTGGTGGTGGTGGATGCGGTGGTGGTGGTGGTGGATGGGGTGGTGGTTGTGGTGGATGTGGTGGTGGATGTAGTGGTGGTGGGTGTGGAGGATGTGGTGGTGGTGGTGGTGGATGTGGTGGTGGTGGATGCGGTGGTGGTGGTGGTGGATGGGGTGGTGGTTGTGGTGGATGTGGTGGTGGATGTAGTGGTGGTGGGTGTGGAGGATGTGGTGGTGGTGGTGGTGGATGTGGTGGTGGTGGATGCGGTGGTGGTGGAAGTGTTGGTGGTGGAAGTGGTGGTGGATGTGGTGGTGGTGGATGTGGTGGTGGTGGATGTGGAGGTGGTGGATGTGGAGGTGGTGGATGTGGTGGTGGTGGATGTGGTGGTGGTGGATGTGGAGGTGGTGGATGTGGTGGTGGATGTGGTGGTGGTGGATGTGATGGTGGTGGATGTAATTATGTGGCGTGTAATTATGTGGCACTGAGTAGTATTTGGAGTGTATGTTGCATTGCGTGCAGTGTAATTATGTTGCATATAAGTAGGTGGCACTGAGAGGTATTTGGAGTGTATGTTGCATTGAGTGCAGTGTAATTATGTAGCATATAATTATGTGGCACTGAGTGGTATTGTGTGGAGTGTGTGATGCATTCAGTAGAGTGTAATTATGTGGCGTGTAATTATGTGGTACTGAGTGGTATTTGGAGTGTATGTTGCATTGAGTGCAGTGTAATTATGTGGAGGTTAACTATGTGGCACTGAGTGGTATTTGGAGTGTATGTTGCGTTGAGCGCAGTGTAATTATGAAGCATATAATTATGTGGCACTGAGTGGTGAGAGGGTTGTGATGGTGAGAGGGTGTGAGGGTGAGAGGGTTGTGAGGCTGAGGGGGTGTGAGGGTGAGTGAGGGGTGTGAGGGTGAGTGAGGGGGTGTGAGGGTGAGTGAGGGGGTGAGGGGTGTGAGGGTGAGGGTGGGTGAGGGGGTGTGAGGGTGTGTTAGGGTGTGGGGTTGAGGGTGTGTGAGGGTGAGGGGGTGTGTGAGGGTGAGGGGGTGTGTGAGGGTGAGGGGGTGTGAGGGTGAGTGTGAGTGAGGGTGTGTGAGGGTGAGGGTGAGTGAGGGGGTGTGAGGGTGAGGGTGAGTGAGGGGGTGTGAGGGTGAGAGGGTTGTGAGGGGTGTGCGGGTGAGAGGGGGCTGTGATGGTGTGTGAGGGTGAGTGAGGGTGAGTGGGATAGGCAAGACCTAAAAATCTATCCAACAGCTGTACTGAATGAGTAAAGTGAAGTGCAAAAACCAATCAAATGTCAGAAGTGATCCTTCTGGTGTTCATAATCTTTAGGAATTCATAGTTCTTGAACATGCTGTAGAGCACCTTCAAAGCGCAAACAACGTTTTTACCAGCTTAATCGTTGTGATCAACAATGGAAAATGCTGCATAACCAATGAGTCACCTCTAGATGCACAAAGGCATTAAAGGGCTTTACCTGCAGAGCGTTGCGAACTGCAGTGGTAGATCAGCTGCTGCAGGGGAGGAGGAGAGGTGGGCTGATCACCGTGGCCTCTGCGGCTATAGAGGGGATCTGGGAGAGGCTGACCCCGGGCGGCCGATGACGAAGGGCACTCTACTTAACACGGAAGTGGGGGTGGGAGGAGTGTAGATTTTGGTGTTAAGAGGGAGGGCACCAAACGGGGAGAAATGTTAAAGGTCAATGTGATTAAACAAGTTTTAAAAAAAAGGTACACTGGGGGGAGGAGAATCACCAAAACGTGCACTAACCCTCTATGAATTTCACGAGCCTGCATTCTGGCGTCATGGTGTACCACGGCATCCCTGCCAAAAGACTCCCCATTCCGCTCCCCCCAAATGATTAAGCATTTGCTAATGTTTTGTGACATAAAACCGGGAGATTATTATTTTTTTCCCTGCCTTAATTGAAGGAAGCATTTAGTGGAGATGTACCCATTATTGGCTCTCGGCGCGCGTGCAGCGCGCTCGCGCACTCTGGAGCAGGTTTGGACGAGCTTGCAAGATTTATGCGAATGGGCCTGAGGGGAGAGGCAATTTGTAGCCGAGACGGACAATTACGTGGCCCATGAGTGCAAGAATGACTGCGCCAGGCGGCTAATGGGTAGTAAGGCTGCGCCGGCAGACATGAGCCGCACAGCGGTGTAACAGTCAGCAGAGCACCTCTGCACACTTTGTACTATCAATAACAAAATAGGTGCTCGATTACTCTTCCACCTCCCCGGGGACTCTCAAAATGGCTGCAGGTGACTGGGAGCAGGTAGGAGACGGTTTGAAAACTGGTGTGGGGTGGAACTGTAGTGCCGCCTGTGTAGCACACTGGGAAGGACGGCCAGAGGGGCGCGATGAGAGTGCCGCGAGCCCGTGACGACAGGAGCGGTTCTGTACGAAGCCGGTCACATGTTCCCTGGAGCCACTAAGTAGAGCAGGGAGCAACTCGCTGGTGGGTGGGTTGTATCCTTTAACTTCCGGGGGCGGGGGGATGCGGTTGTGCCAAGCAGTAAATAAGACTGCGGGTCGCGCTATTCCTCTTTGCTAATATGGCTGTGTATTCCCTGTCTCTCTAGGCACTTGTGACTTTCCAATACTTGTGGAAAGAAGGGAACGTGGGTGCCAAAATAAATATTTCCAAAACGCGTGGCTTATGTAATAAAGAGCTTACCTTGAAACTTGTAAACTTAAACAAGACGGAGGGAAGAGAGGGGAGGGGGGAGGAGAAATGCGACACGGCGGGAAGGGGAGGGGGCGGAGCGGGTACAATAAACAAGACGGAGGGAAGAGAGGGGAGGGGGGAGGAGAAATGCGACAGGGGAAATGCGAGACGGCGGGAAGGGGAGGGGGCGGAGCGGGTAAACAAAGACTGACGTGCACGCGCTTTTAAGCTCAATGCGCATGCGCATTGAGCTTAAAAGTCACGGGCACTGCAAGGAATCGCCACGATTCCTTGCAGTGTGGATAAAGAGTGGATAAGTCCCAATACTCTCGCTTGCTCGATGCGCATGCGCATCGACAGGCGAGACCTAAAAAGAGTAGGGTCCTGTTTACTGGGCTAATGCAGATTGGCATTCTAGTCGCCCATTTCACTGCAACTCTCGCTCCAGTGCCAGTCTGTACCTTGGGTGGTAGACCTTTATCTTCAGGGTCTACTATGCTGTCCTCTCCTACCCCTTTATTTTGGGCCGGCTTCCATCCAGAATTTAGTGGATTAAAATTGTCAAAACGTCATGTTATATTGCACTGAAAGCAATATATTTATATATTAATTAAAGTTACATATTGCTGTCTGCTCGACTGTTGCTCTTAAATATTTCAGCTGAAAAAAAGATTACCTAAAGTTAAGAAGAATGTTTTGTCAGGAAACTTTCTAGTAATTTTTAACCGTACATTTTCAGTTTAACTGGGAAGCTTGGCCATGATGCACTAAAGCCCACTTTCTTATATATTTTCTGGTATGGATTTTTCTTTTACATTTTCTAAAGGAGAAGTTCAGAAGTGCTTTGTGCTCTGCCCCACATACATTATTTAGTAGATCTGAGCCTTTCTGACAGCAGTGAAACCGCATCTCTCATTAGTACGTGGGAGAGGACCAACTCCATCACGGTATCTCAACCATGTCGCTAAACAGTGTGAATTACTTTGAAAACTGCCTTCATGTGTTGCTGGCCATTTTTACTCTGATTATTTGAGACCTCAGACAAGGCACCAAGCGTCAGAATACAAGAAAATAGGAAATGGAAGAAGCCTGATATGTGCATTTTAATCTTTTTATATAACAATGTCTTTGAAAGCAGTTTGCTGAGTAACACCTTCATCATAAAATGAAAAAACACTCTTCCTTAGACTTCTTGAAAATAAAACAAAAATAATGCTACTATTCCTACTAATGTTAACACTCACAATAAGACTTTGTGTCTTTAAGTATAGAAACATTCAACTACATCTTTCAATCTAATCCCATTCAAGAACATTCTAACACTGTCCATAGTGCCAGTTAAGGACAAACATATTCTTGATTGTTCTCAATACTTGTTTCAAATTGATTGTAGTTTGTAACACGAATGCCTTTCTGCTAGTGCATTGCGTTCAATTCGCACACTTTGCCTCGCGAACACTGAGAAGCATCTGGGATAGTTGTACATTGCCGCTAATTGCCATGGGTGCACCCATTATCACTTTAGAAAAGATGACCTGAAAATGTTCAATGCTGAGATGAAACTGTTGCACGGCTATCGTGTGATCATTAAAAAACTTGGCATTAGAACCTGAGTCCAGAAGAAGTTGGAAGTGAAAGAAACACATTGGCTTCAAGTCATTTTTGTTACACGATACGGCCAATTTGAAAAAAGGACAATAAAGACAATGTTTTTCCTAATCTGGAAGTATGGCTGTATTATAATTTCATCAATGGGTTTAGATTGACATATTAGAATGTTACTATACATAAAGAACCACATATGATTTCTTACTGCTAAGAGTTTGTTGAGCATTGTTTTTTGAAGTCTCTATGGAGGATAGAGGCTAGTTTTAGAGGTCTTGCGTGGAGACGGTGGAGATTGACTCCCTTTTTCTCTTGCATTTAAACCAGCCAAGCGCATTAACCGTATAGACAATTATATGTGCTGTACTATACAGGCACCCCGATCACCATTTGCAAATCATCTGTTAAGTTGCTCTGACTCTAGTCTTTGTGATTCAGTGACTCGATTCATTGAGTACCTCCTAAAGGAAAAGTGAGGAGTCCTCGTGGAAGTGGTTTAAGATGGGATGTTCACTTCAGACAGCTTACCAGGTCTAGCAAAGTAAACTTCACACCTAGCTACTGTGTACACATGCCATGGAGTCTGTGTGAAGTGTTCTTCTTGCCTAAGATTGATGTCATTGACCCTGCAAGCTCCCTGTTCAACAGATCATCTTTATTTGGACCTCAGGGCGACGAGGAAATCAAAATTATGACATCAGAAGCTGAGACCATAATCTGTTGTGCTAGAGAAGAGGGAGAAGTTTCCTCTCATACAATTTAGATCCTTTCAGAAGGGTAACATGCATTCACACATTCCTTTCTATAAAAGTCAGCACCTGGTGCAAAAACAGCAGCACGTGCTTGAGGACAAGATAGCGGTCAGCAGCCTTCTGCTGCTTCAGGGAAGGCCCCAACAAAACGAGGCCTCCATCATCGATCAGAACCCCAGTAGATAGAAGCATTTCCAACCATCTCCTTGCATAGCAGGAATTTACAAAATATATGCAGGTACTAAATATTGTGCAGAATGGGTACAAAATCTCATTTTGTAGCGACTTCCTCCACATAAGATTCTACCAAGGGTTATAAATCTTGTGCCGAGAGGTTTGAATCATGAGGTCTTCTGAACCATCTTGTTCTCGAGACCTTGACACTATTGCAGAAAGGGGCAGCAGAAGCTGTGACCAAACATCAGTGGAACAAAGGAGTATACTCACATCAGTTTCTAAGTCCCTGCAAAGGTTCCCATCCCATTTTCTCGTTGCAGTATGCAAACAAGTGGCTTAAAGAAAAAATCAGGATGCTGGCTTTTCATTTGGGGTGGGCAATGAATTCCGCTCCACCGGCGACATTCCGCGAAAGTAGAAAATCTACTTAAGTTGCAGCAAAGAAGCAGAGCCCTCTGGTGTATCTCTTGGTGCCGCCTGCGTTGATTTTGCAGCCCAGAAAAAAATTCTGTCACTAAAAATCAGCACGGGCAGTGCAATGTACAGTCTTGCGGAGTTCTTGTGTAACTCTGGATTTTCGTGGAGTAAAACTCTGCGAGCTCTTCCCACCGCTACTTTTCATCCGTTTTTTCCACATCTTTAGTAAAGAGACTGAATGTGGGCTCTGGCTTTGCAGGACACTTATTTTCATGTATCTACATACACAAGTCGGAGTTTTGTCCTAAGATTTAAGACTGGGAAAAATCACTATCTAGTCAAAGTTCTTTGCTCAAGACTGATGTTAGCTCCCAGTACTTTTTCAATGTTGTGGCTATAGTACTAGCATACCTCTGCATGAAATGAGTATATATCGATAAGTTTCTCCTCATCAAAGCCTCTTTAGGAGCTATGTCTGAGGGTAATCCGTTTCTCAAATTAGGTCCTCATCTTAATATCAATAAGTCGATGTTAGTTCGTACACAAACAATTCCGTACTTTGGCGTGTTGTATTTAGACATGGAAAACGGGCACGTGTATGTTTCTTGAAAGATTTTGCCCTATTTGCCTGTAAGTCTTGCCTCTTCATATAGTACAGCATCTTTTTGTTTGTCAAGTGTTCTCTTCTCAGGTCTGTTTCCTTTTGAATCTCAGTAGTTTGAGACCTCTGCAGGAATGCTTGGAGGATCAGTTATGCCAGGGAGTTGGGATGACATGGTTCCCCTGTCATTTCATGCCCCCAGTCTTTGAGTTGGTGGTGAAAGAGGAAGAGCCTTGTGGCTGGTGCCCCCCTCTATCCTTTGATTCCTTCAGACTGTGGTGACAGGAGCCTCTTTAGAAGGATGGGTTGCTCAGATCAGCAGTCTTACCGTCTTACCGCTCAGAGGCTGTGGTGACCAATGCGGAAGCGATACCACCTCGACAAGTTGGAGCTCAGGCAGTTTTGCCTTGCTCTGAGATCTTTTTTGCTGGGGACCAAGCTGGCCCTTTCTGCTTTGGATGGACAGTGTGTGAGCGGTGTACTTTTAAGCAAGGAGAAGGATACTACGTCCACCTGGCTTTCCCAAAAGGCGCAGTTGATTCGGCGCTGGGTGTGTACGAGAGGACTTCCATTGAGGTGGATACCTTCTCCAACACTGCAGGACACAAAACCTTACGAATAGAGTCTACATTTATTAAAGAAACATGAGTGGGAACTGAATGAGGCGTTAACGCTATTCTGTCCTTAGCACTTAGCACTGGAAGAGGCAAGGGTAAAGCTGAAGACTACATAAGGTGTGTGGCTTAAGAAATGGTCTACGTTGGCCATACTCAGCCGGGCCGCAGTCCTTTCCTTGTCCCATGCTTGTATGGAGTGATGTCTATCAATCGGTTTATACTCCAGCCCCCTCATTGTGACGTCCTGATGTATCAGAGACCACACTCCTTACCTGCTGTATGGTCTGGATTACCTTATCTGGCATTTCCTATGATGTCATTGTCAGGTTAAAGTTCATGTTGTGCAGTTTTTACTGTGATGCCACCGTTATGTTAATTTGCATGTTAGAAAAGGGAAACATCCTACCTGTTTTACTAAAAGGTTGGCAAGAGTGTGGTCTGCTGCTTTGTGGTCTCCATCTCCGCCCTGCGGTCAGCGACCTCCACCCAGTATGGAGAAGGCGGGTTTTAAGGAGACTTAAGGACTGCCAGACCAACAGCCACTGTTATCAGCAGGTTGGGCCTTTACCCCTTGCAGGTTTCACTTGGTGCCTCTGCAGTTACCCTCTTCACCCAGCGGGTGGCGGTACAGGATATGCTTTGTGCATAGGCTGGTAATTTGAAACAGTCTTTCTTTTGTTTATGTCGTTGAATGAGAAAACAAAGGTAAGTATTAAAGTCTTCAGACAAGAAAGGTTGGTATGAAGACAGCAGGCGTTAACTCAATGAGCCCATGTGCCTTCGTGACATGAATATTTTCAAGGCACGTAGAGGTGGAGTTTAGAATAGTACATCTATACTTACCTATATACACTTACTTTCTCCATATTTTTGACACAATATTCTGGCACCACAATATTTTGCCGTCGATATTTCGACATACAGCTGTTTCTGAAGTGGTGGCACTAGTCTCCTTGGTTATCTTCCATGTTTCTTCTACCAGCTCATGGTAGGTTGACTCGATTCCCTCCAAGCCTTGATTGTTTACACCTGCAAATGAACAGAAAGCTATTTTCCATCTGCACTTCTTTCCTACCCTAATTCCCAAAAAGTTGTCTTTCTGTTAAGTTACAGTACACCAAAGACCAGAGACAAGGCAAAAGCATATTTGAATTGGCGTGAACATGAATATCGACTATACATTATAACCTGCAGCCAGAGGCTGCAGTTGTTCTTGCAGTCTGCTGAATCTTCGACTGTGCTATAGACATACGGCCAGATTCATCTAAGCAAAATCGGCTTGCAAAGGGCCAGATTCTGAGAATCCGGCGGCCCTTTGCGAGCGCTATTTTTGCATTTGGGATTCATCATCCCACATGCAAAAATCGCAATTACAGAACTCGCTAAATTGCTAAGAATCGCATTTAAGGAATCTCAATTAGAGATTCCTTAAATGCTATTCATGAAACTTTTATAAATTGCGAATTCGCAATATGGGGCCACTATTTACCGCAAAGTGTAACTTCGTGACAAAAATAGCGAAAACTTAGAAAAATGCACTTTAGTGCATTTTTCTAAGTTGTATGTTACACACACACATGTCTTTTGGACATGTGTGTGCGCAACACCTGTGTACATTTGCATTTCAGGGGTGCTAAAGGGTGTCCTTTGGACACCCTGGCACCCTTGAAATCGCATCCTTATTTGCGATTCGCTAATTGCTAATCGCAAAGAGGATTGACTCCCCATTCATTCCTATGGGCCATTAGGCCCATAGGAATGAATGGGAAATCGCATCCTTACTTGCGATTAGCTATTTGCGATTCGCAAATAAGGAAGCAGTAGAAATCGCAAAAAATATTGCGATTTCTACATGCATCCCGTTTTGCGAGTCTGTAATAGAGATTGCTTAATAATCGCTAATACAGACTCGCAAAAGGGGACTTTGATGAATCTACCTGATAGTTTTCTAGACACTTTATTTTATTTTAGAATTTCTCCTGGACCTTATGGATCAAATCATGGCGCTGCAAAATTGCTGGAGAAGCAAACTCATCAGGACAAGCTCATAGGGTCTCTGTGCAAGGCACAAGAAGAGGGGAGAAAGCAGTCCATGTCTGCCCTCCCGTTGATTGTTGAGACTGCTACTTACTGATTTTGAATCTTATAGATGCTCTTCTGTCTACTTCAGGTCGAGAAATGAGCACCGCCCATCAGTACGGCATTGCAGGCGGAGTGTCCTTCCCCTTCTTCTGGCTGGCTGGAGCGGGCTCGGCGGTGTTCTGGGTTTTAGGTGAGTTTTGTTTACATTTTAAAATATGCTCTGATTTCTGATCCGGGTTTACTTATGCTGTGTCTTTAAGATAGTTTATGTACGTTTTACCATTTCTCTGTGTTAAAATATTGACGTTTGTGATGCACATAAGGCTCTTGCTCAGCTACAGAAAAGGCTGCCCCCCAACTATGTATGCTGCTCCCAACCTGTCAGTCACCCATTCCAGCTGCCAGTGTGCACCCTGAACAGCCGCCCAAATAGTGCTCCTTCCCTTTGAGCCCAGTGCTTTTCTACTTTTACTCAAGCCACCTATTGCCTGTCTGAAATGTTTGTCTGTCTGTCTGCTGTAGCTACCGCTCTGAACAGATGAACCCACGCTCCCACCTTCACAATCGCACCCAGACAGCAGTGTCCGTGCACTGCTGTAGGAGGCTTCATTGTGCAGGGTAGGGTTGTCCTTTCAGAGTTAAGATTTTTTTGTCTTCTTGGCTCACACAGGCCACTGCCCCAATTGTCTCGTCAGTGAGGAAACCAAAAGAATCCAAGAATTCATCCAAATGACCACTAACCCTCTCCGCCCCTTGCCCCCTCTAAACTGCTAGCATTGTAAGATAAGTTTACATTCACTTATTTACTGCTCCATTTTTTTGATCAACACCTGCGAAAACATTTGCTTGGAAGCACAGGACTTGGTTTGCTGTGTCGGGGTGAATTTGGTAATAGTAAGAATCAGAAATAGCTCCGTCTTGTGAGTTTTTGACATTCCTGTGAAAGGTATACCAGGAAGGGTGACCGGTCTTTATAAAATGCTTTCCTTCTATTCCAAGTATGCATCAACCCTCACCATCACCCCCTCCCCTCAAAAAAAGTTGGGTACTCCTTCTGTGTCCCAGCTTGCCCACATATGTTTTTTTGCTGCTGCAGTGGCTAGTGTCAGTTGTTTCCATGTTTGTTTTTTGCATGAGCCTTGGTTTTGAAGGGCCAGCAGTATCTCACCAGAATTCCAGGGTAACTCCAGCCCAAACGTGTCCCACTGCTTCTGGTACCCCCACTCTGTGTCTACTTCGCTTCAGACAGTGCCATAAATAATGTCAGGAAGCCTGTTGCTTCACACCCCCTCCAGCAGGTCCCTGGCTTCACCTTATGCCATCCATGCAGCCTTTCATGAGCTTGGTAAAGTACACCCTCATTCTGTGCATAGTTGACTGCCTTGTACATTTCATACTCACACTTGTGCCGTCTCAAAGACCAATTCCCATTACAAAGTTCCCTGCCTAGCTCCTTTTCCCACCTTTTCTCTCCTGAGCTCGTCACAGCACCCACACACTCCGCTGGCCACACCCTTGACCCCATCTTTTCAGCGAGCACCCACGTCTTCGACCGCACCACCGAACTCCACTGGACCGACCACCGCTGCATCAACTTCCCCTTCCGGAAACCCACTACACACCACCGCACCCAGCAGATGCCTCGCCGCAGCTAGGGCAAGATCACCGAGGACCAGCTAACTGCAGTCCTTGCCCAGAACCCACCCGCAGACCCAACCGACCCAGACGCCGCAGCCTGAGACAATAGATCAACGACTGCGCCAACACCCTCGCACTGCTCAAGAAACCCTACACCGCTCAAATGCCCGAACACCCACACCAGCAAGAGAGCCAGCTGGTTCACCAAAGACCTCTAGGCCTCCAAGCGAACCTGCCGAAAACTAGAAAAAAAACTGGAGCCGTGAAAGAACACCGGAAAGCTACACAGCCCACAGGAACGCCACCCGCCTACACCACCAACTCATCAGATCTTCCAAAAGAACTGCCTTCAGAGACCACCTAGACAACAGCGCACACATCAGCATCGTGAAGGAACTCTCCAACCCCAGCTCCAACACCAAAGACATCCCACTGTCACAAGACCTTTGCGACTCGCTGGCCACCTTCTTCCATTGAAAGATCAGACATCCACGACACCTTTGACGCCGTCACCACCCCGGCAACAGCCCACTCCCCGCTCCCATGACCACCACCCGCACCAACCGCCTGCGCGCCTTGACCAACATCAACGACAACAACACCATCAAGATCATGAATACCATCCACTCCGGATCCCCGGACGACCCCTGCCCACACCTCATCTACAACAAAGCCAGCAGCACCATCACACCCCACCTCCGGAAAACCATCAACATCTCCTTCGAGACCGCGACCTTCCCGGAGAGCTGGAAGCACGCAGAGATAAACACCTTACTAAAGAAACCCAAGCTGGACCTCAAGAACTTCCGACCCATCTCCCTGCCCCCGTTCCCGGCGAAGGTCATCGAAAAGGCCGTCAACATACAACTGACCAGCCTCCTCGAAGAGAACAACATCCTGGACCCATTCCAGTCAGGGTTCCGCATCAACCACAGCACGAAACTGCCCTCATCGCCGCCAAAAGACGACATCCGGAACATTTTCGACAATGGAGAAACCGCGGCCCTCATCCTCCTGGACCTTTCAGCCGCTTTCGACACAGTCTGCCACCGCACACTAAGAGCACGCCTCCACAACGCTGGAATCCAAGAGAAGGCCCTGGACTGGACCACCTCCTTCCTCTCCGGGAGAACCCAGAGTGTCTGCCTTCCCCCCCCCCCTCCTTCCACTCCGAAGCCACCGTGATAATCTGCGGCGTACGCCAAGGCTCATCTCTCAGCCCAACGTTGTTCAACGTCTTCATGGCACCACTCGCCTACGTCGCCCGACCGCACAACCTAAACATCATCTCCTACTCGACGACACCCAGCTGAACCTCTCGCTCACCAAGGACCCCCACACCGCTAAAACCAACCTCCACGAAGGAATGAAGGCCATCGCCGACTGGATGAGGAACAGCCGACTCAAGCTAAATTCGGACAAGACAGAGGTCCTCATCCTCGGCTCCACCCCCTCGGCCTGGGATGACTCCTGGTGGTCGACGGCACAAGGAGCACCCCCTACACCCACCAACCACGCACGAAACCTAGGGGTCATCCTCGACTCAACACTCTCCATGACAAAGCAGGTAAACGCCGTCTCCTCCTCCTGCTTCAACACCCTCCGCATGCTTCGCAGGATCTTCAAGTGGATCCCCACCAAAACTAGGACGGTCACCCAGGCCTTCGTCGGCAGCAGACTGGACTACGGCAACGCACTCTACGCAGGAGCCCCGGCCAAACTCCTGAAACGACTCCAACTCATCCAGAACGCCTAAGCACGCCTGATTCTCGACATCCCCCGCCGCAGCCACATCACACCCCACCTCAAAGACCTGCACTGGCTCCCCATCAACAAGAGGATAACCTTCAAGCTCCTCACCCATGCACACAAGGCACTCCACAACAGCGGACCTCAACAGATGACTCAGCCTCTACACCCCCGCCCGCCAACTCCGCTCCGCAGACCATGCCCTCGCCACCGTCCCCCGCATCCAAAGAGTGATCGGTGGCAGACCATTCTCCCACCTCGCCGCAAAGACGTGGAACACCCTCTCTATCCGCCTACGGCAGACCGAAGACCTAACCTTCAGGAGACTCCTAAAGACCTGGCTCTTCGAACAGTAGCAGCACCATATTCTCCCCCCCCCCCCATCCCCCCTCCCTAGCGCCTTGAGACCCTCACGGGTATGTAGTGCGCTTTACAAATGCTATGATTGATTAATTGATCGATCACACAATTACACATCCAATATTTCCAATCCAACCCACATAATTCTACTACACTCCACATACACACTCCATAACACATAGGTAAAAGACATTGTCATTTACAACGTCAATAGCTCTAACTCCAGCAAATGCAACACAGGAATGCATTTCCAATGCTTGTTATAATTTGGTATGTACACAAAATAAGCTATCCGAGAATTTTGCAATTTATATAGAGATGTGATGTGATCCTCCCAACGCTACTCAGGACAAGTGTTGGGCATACAAAAAAACATAATGGATCGTCCTCGCACGCCACCAGGTGTCAGGCTTCATCATAGGACAATGCTCGCTCTCCAAAACCTCCGTTTGATGGAGAGCGGGCCTACACCTGGAGTCAGGGAGGCACCTCTAATTAAGAATGGATCCTTGATATAAGTGTGTTAAAAACCAATGTGGCATCCTAAAGCAAATTATTCGCCAGACAGGACACTTGGTGATTAAAATCAGTTTTGGAGAAAAGGGGAATAAGTACCCCTTATCACTGTTACCTTCACCATGTTTCTGCCTGAAGAAGGGCACAGCCTAGATGCATCTGCTCCTTCCACATCGGGAGGAAGGAGCAGTTGCATCTAGGCTTGCTGTAAGGGATGCACCTTGACAAAAGTGTGACTACAGGGGTCCCTGTGCACTTCTTTCATGGGGCATAGAAAACCCCTAATTGGGGTATTGGAAAGCGAAATTAGACGCAGGTCACACTGGTTTGGAGACAAAGCACATTACCTCATTAGGATTCTGTGTGTCCGTCCTGATAAAAGCCACAGACTCAATTTAGCCACTATGCAGAAACATGTTGAAGGTAACCGTGGTGAAGGGCTACCCCTTCCTTAGCAGTTTTTCCAGAGGTATTGAAACAAATACACAATAAGTACGGGCCAAACCTACCCTGGACGTGGAAATGACACTGATGGGTAATTTTGCCCACGTCTCTGCAATCATGCTGAGCAACATAAAAGAGGGAGGCAGCAGCAGTGGCCATACACAGCCGCCTAGGGGAAATAGCCCTTATCTCCACAACTGATTTTAATCACCAAGGGCCATAGGTATCATCAAGCTGATTTGCAATTCTGAAATGGGGATTTTTTTTTTTTTTTGAAGTTTTTTAGATTTTTGGGTATGTACGTACAAATTCTAATTTTTTTTGTGCTAATTCTTAGTATTCCTTAATTGCGATTTAGCAAATTGCGAATCACAATTAAGGAATACTTTCCCATTAATTTCTATAGGCCAAAAGGCCCATGGGAATGAATGGGAAGTTATTCTCAATTTGCGATTCGCAATTTGTGAATCGCAAATTGAGAATAATTTCAAGGGTGCAGGGGTGTCCAAAGGCTCACCCTGTTGCACCCCTGAAATAAGCATGAGTGCACATGCAGCGCACATACATGCCCTAAGGGCATGTATGTGCGTCACATGGCACTTTGAAAAATGCAAAAATGTGCATTTTTCAAGTAATTTGCGATTCCTTAAGGACAATTAGCATTTTTTTTTGCTTCATACATTGCATTTAAGGAATCACAAAATTTGAGATTCCTTGAATGCAATTGCAAAATAAGGAATCGCAAATTTTGCGATTCCTTGTTTTGCAACAGATTTTTCTCCATACATACCATTTAGCAAATTCGCATTCACAAAGGCCGAAATTCTGCGAATTTCGGCCTTTGCGAATGCGAATTTGCTTGATACATATGGCCCTAAGTGTCATGTCTAGCGAATAAACTGTTTTAGGATGCCACATTGTTTTTTAACACACTTATATCAAGGATCCATTCTTAATTAGAAGGGCCTCCCTAACTCCTGGTGTAGGCCCGCTCTCTATGAAACTGGGGTTTTGGAGAGCGAAGATTGTTCTACGATGAAGCATGACACTCTGTGGCGTGCGAGGACAATCTGTTAAATTTTTTTGTATGTCCAACACTTGTCCTGAGTAGAGTTGGGAGGAATACATCACATATCTCTATAAATTGCAAAATTCTCGGGGAGCTTATTTTGTGTACATATGTTGAGTTTGGAGGCCAGCTCACCCTTGAGACCCCAAAGCCTCTAGCTCCCTGCCCGAGGGAGTGTTTGTTATAATTTGGTGTCCGATTCTTTTTTTGGAAGTCTGTGTCTTACGGCCTTTTGTGCCATAAATGCTTAGCACTAACCTCTGATATGCCAAACTGCTTGCCCACACTGCCACAAAAGAGATCATTTGGGGTGTGTTTGTGCCTCTGTAATTCCTTTGGGGTTTGGCAGGACTCTTAACACAGTGTACCTCATTTTGGTCCATTATATAAAGAGCCAGCTTCCTACTCCATCCCTCAAATGCCTCCTATGAAGCCACAGCCTTGATTGTCATAGGGGGTTTTATAATCTTTGTTTAGTGTTCCTAGTACTCAACCTCTTATCCTGTTGAATGTACAAGCAGGACCTCCTTTGGAGCTGATATTCCCCATTCAATAAGTTAATCTGATAAAATGTTCAATACATCCCTGCCTCGGTCCTTTCTTCCCTATTTTGTACCCTGCCCAATTTCTTCCTTTCCTGCATTTCTTCTTTCTGTTTTTCCGGTGTCTCTGCCCACATTGTACTTTCTTCGCTCTGTGGTTCTCTGCCACTCTTCCTCATCCATTCTCCATTGTTCCTCTTTTAAGCCCTCCTGCCGTTCTCCCTGCCTGCTCTTTCCTTCATCCTTCCCACTATTGTTTCTTCCATCCTCCCTTCATCATCCCATCCTTCCTCCTTGCCTCCCCTCTTTATCAGCCACCTTTTTAGAATTTCACTCATTTTTACACTTCCTCCATACTTCTTGCTCTCCATTTATCCATCTAAGCTTTCTTCCCTTCCTTCCATATTCTCTCATTCACCTACTCGATGATGCTTCTCTTCCTCCCTTTCTCTTACCTGCACTACATCTCCCTTTGTTTGTCCATCTACTGTCCCCCTAGAACATTGTGTGCCTAATTCAGTCATCTCTCTTGTCTGGTCTTTCCCCAGGTGCCACTCTGGTCGTCATTGGCTCCCACGCTGCGTTTCATGAGCTGGAGAGCGGTGATCTGGAAGAGCTACAGATGGAGCCGGTGTAACCCAGTCTCTGATCCATCCCCCCTGACCAGCTCCCGGAGGACCATACATGGAGCTAAAGGCCATTCATGCAATACTTTGTCAATTATGTCCATTATCCACAGCATACCTTAGGTCAAAGCAACCCCCCCCCCCCCTTAGAATTCATACATAAAGGATTGTAACCCTCGCCTCCTTATCCCTTCTGAGTTTGTGCCACAGTGTCCTTTGCAGCTTTGTGTTTATCCTTCTCATCTGATGGTTCTGTGTGAAATGCAATGTTCTGCTTTTGTTTAACCCTTTATGACGGCTCTACTGCACTGTGTCGTTCTGCTTGTAATCTTCCTTCCTTCCGATGCTCCACTGCACTGTGCCCTACTGCTTGTAGTCATCCCTGTCCTTTGGACGCTCCACTGCATTGAGTCCTTCTGGTTCCCTCTGACGCTCCAGTGCACTGTCCTTCTGCTTGTAGTCTTCCCTCCAACGCTCCAGTGCACTGTGTCCTTCTGCTTGTAGTCGTCCCTCTGGCGCGTCTCTGCAATTTGTTCTGCTTGTAGTCTTCCCTCTGATGCTCCAGTGCCCTGTCCTTCTGCTTGTCGTCTTCCCTCTGATGCTCCAGTGCACTGTGTCCTTCTGCTTGTAGTCGTCCATCTGGCGCTCCAGTGCACCGTGTCCTTCTGCTTGTAGTTTTCCCTCTGACGCTCCAGTGCACTGTCCTTCTGCTTGTAGTCTTCCCTCTGACGCTCCAGTGCACTGTCCTTCTGCTTGTAGTCTTCCCTCTGACACTTTACTGCACTGTGTTCTTCTGTTTGTAGTCGTCCCTCTGATGCTCCCCTGCATTGTGTTCTGCTTTTAGTCTTTCCTCTGGTGCTCCAGTGCACCGTGTCCTTCTGCTTGTAGTCGTCCATCTGGCGCTCCAGTGCACCGTGTCCTTCTGCTTGTAGTCTTCCCGCTGACGCTCCAGTGCACCGTGTCCTTCTGATTGTTGTCTCCCCTCTGGCGCTCCAGTGCACTGTCCTTCTGCTTGTAGTCTTCCCTCCGACGCTCCAGTGCACTGTGTCCTTCTGCTTGTAGTCTTTCCTCTGACGTTCCAGTACACCATGTCCCTCTGCTTGTAGTCGTCCCCCTGGCGCTCCGGTGCATCGTGTCCCTCTGCTTGTTTTCTTCCCTCCGACTCTCCAGTGCACTGTCCTTCTACTTGTAGTCTTTCCTCCAACGCTTCAGTGCACTGTCCTTCTGCTTGTAGTCTTTCCTCTGACGCTCCAGTGCACCGTGTCCTTCTGCTTGTTGTCTCCCCTCTGGCGCTCCAGTTCACTGTGTCCTCCTGCTTGTAGTCTTCCCTCTGACGCTCCCGTGCACCGTGTCCTTCTGTGTGTAGTCTTTCCTCTGACGCGCCAGTGCATTGTGTCCTCCTGCTTGTAGTCTTCCCTCTGACGCTCCAGTCCACCGTGTCCCTCGGCTTCTAGTCTTCCCTGCAACGGTCCAGTGCACCGTGTCCTTCTGCTTGTAGTCTTCCCTCTGGCGCTCCAGTGCACTGTGTCCTTCTGCTTGTAGTCTTCCCTCTGACGCGCCAGTGCACTGTCCTTCTGTTTGCAGTGTTTCCTCCGACGCTCCTCTGCATCATTTCCCTCTGCTTGTTTTCTTCCCTCCGACTCTCCAGTGCACTGTCCTTCTACTTGTAGTCTTTCCTCCAACGCTTCAGTGCACTGTCCTTCTGCTTGTAGTCTTTCCTCTGACGCTCCAGTGCACCGTGTCCCTCTGCTTGTTGTCTTCCCTCCGACGCTCCAATGCACTGTGTCTTTCTGCTTGTTGTCTTCCCTCCGACGCTCCAGTGCACTGTCCTGCTTGTAGTCTTCCCTCTTGCGCTCCAGTGCACCGTGTCCTTCTGCTTGTAGTCGTCCCTCTGACGCTCCAGTGCACTGTGTCCCTCTGCTTTTAGTCTTCCCTCTTGCGCTCCAGTGCACCGTGTCCTTCTGCTTGTAGTCGTCCCTCTGACGTTCCAGTGCACTGTGTCCTCCTGCTTGTAGTCTTCCCCCTGGCGCTCCAGTGCACCGTGTCCCTCTGCTTGTTGTCTTCCCTCCAACGCTCCAGTGCACCGTGTCCTTCTGCTTGTAGTCGTCCCTCTGACGCTCCAGTGCACTGTGTCCTTCTGCTTTTAGTCTTCCCTCTTGCGCTCCAGTGCACTGTGTCCTTCTGCTTGTAGTCTTCCCCCTGGCGCTCCAGTGCACCGTGTCCTTCTGCTTGTAGTCGTCCCTCTGACGTTCCAGTGCACTGTGTCCTCCTGCTTGTAGTCTTCCCTCCAACGCTCCAGTGCACCGTGTCCTTCTGCTTGTAGTCGTCCCTCTGACGCTCCAGTGCACTGTGTCCCTCTGCTTGTAGTCTTCCCTGTCCTCTGCCATCTCCCCTGCACTCTTTCCTTACAGTCACCCCTCTCTTTTGGATTCTCCACAGCTGTGCCGGCCTCAACTTGTATTTATCCATCTCTGACAAAATCGTTACTACAGCCTTCTTTTAATTGGGACAGGCCTGTGTTCCTTTAAGTATTATGTTCGCTTTCTACCCCTTCTACAAGGTGCTCTTCCATTATCTAAAGTGACTTCTTATTTCAGAATTTACTACTGCACTCGTGCCAGCTGCTCCTGTGTGTGCCAACCGATGCACCTTCTGTTAAATACTTCAGCTTATTTTCATGAACACTGAACCACAACACCCAAAGCATGCTGGGACCAGGAGAGGGTCAGTTGTGCGTAAAGCTACCAATAGCACCTCCGCAAAATACCCCCCTTCCTGTCCGCAAGACTTCCAGGAAAGACAAAACCTGAGTTTGTGCTTTGATTGGGATTTTTCCATTTGCGGTCTCTCGGATGAGTCTGTCTTCAGGATGCTACAAGACGCAGTCTCATCCATGTAACTATGGTTCAACCGTGCGTGTGCAGTTTGTGAGTCACATCTCGACTGTCTTAAGTGTCCTTCCTTAAACACACCCAGAGTATTTATCAGTCCAGTGTGTTCATGAACTGCAACTGCAAGTGCAGGACACAGGACAGTCCTGCTGTTCTATGAATGACCAACCTGAAATCTGTTACCCCTCAGTTACTGTAATCCTATCATGTCTTGGTAACTGGTGCAACTATTAATTCCTAGTTGGGATTCCGTAATGCCGTCTATGATAGGCTTCCTGAAAATACATTTTGAGTCTCCAGAACGTCCAAGACAGCAGTGCTGATAGTCGCTGAACCAAACAGACAAGACCCTGCTTCATCTGCTTGAAGATCCCTGTATTGCTTCTCAGAGAAGAGCGTGTGGAATTCAACATGGCTTGTTTGACCCACAGATGCATGCACCATCTGGCCCTTTAGTAGCTCAGCACTAAAATCTCCTCCTATATTACACCTTGTATAGAGTCAGTCAGGCTCTCTTAAATATTCTGCATTTCAGTACAATTTCTGTGCAAGCCCTCCGCATCTGGGACACATCTTTTAACCCCTTCCATGCTGGTGACGAACCCCAGCCGTCATGCACTACAGTGCTCGTGTGCTGATGACGGCTGGGGTTCGTCATGGCCCGCCCGTGTTCTGCCGGCGGCCGCACACGGGGAAAATCGCGGCCGCACGGAAGGGGTTAAAACTAACGCTTTGCCTCCCTTACAATGTTCAAGCAAGACTCTGCTGTTCGGCTAGGTTTACTCCCTAAAGAAACACCAAGGACCCTTTGCGGAGATTAGAAACGAGTATTTATACACTGAGTCTTGAACTAGAATGGAAACAAAATGTTATGAATTCTTAAAATTGCAGATCACACCCAGCATTCACAAACCTTTACTTGTTGATCTTTTTCCTTTGCCTGAATAAATATTCATATTTGTTGGAGCGGAGGAACACAAAAGGTCCCTTTATGTCACTTTCTGAGCCTCTGCATTGCAGAATCTACTCTGAAGCCCTTTTTGGAGGTTGTTGTTGTGTTCCTAGTTGAACTAAATACAAGTTAATTCAAATTTTGTCTTATCGTCAAAAGAATCCTACCAAGGTCTCCTTTGTGTGTTGGTCCTGGAGTATATTTTGGAAAGTTAAAAGGCCTTTTAGTCTTCAAAAAGACAGCTGAATTGTGAATGCTGTTGTGCAAAGTTGATATTCTCCCCATAGGTTCCAGCTCAGGGGCTTGTTTTGTGTTATCTCCTGGCATCTTTGACACAGCATGGCAGTCCATCAAAGAGGCCTAATATGGAGGGTTATTGTTATAAGGGAATAACATTTTGCGGTCTGCTTTTACCTCTTCACTAAAATCTTCTCCATGCAGATGTTTTTCTATGAAGCAGTACCTGTGACACCCCCTCCCTAAAAGTGTCCTTCAGCCTTGGAGGCACATCCAGACACTAGGCCTTGAGGTTTTAGGGAAAGTCCAGGACTCGAGGGTCAAGGGTGTGACTTTCCTTCCAGATCGCCAGGGTCATGCTTTCCAAGATGAAATGCGGCTAGAAGGCTGTAGAGATTTTAAACGGTGTGAACAAACAGCTGAAGCTGTCTCCTGGGTATCTTAGAATAGTGCATGGACGTGAAACCGAGTTTTCATCCCCCAGTGCATGCGGGTCATTGTGTTTGCTGCCACCTCCTCAACAGCCCCTTTCTTTCTCATGCACAGTACCCACCCTTCTTTTCTCTCCCTATTGCTTTATTGCTTTGCTCTGAACCTTCTAGCCTCCTGTCTTTTCATTCTGCCTGGCTTTTATTTATTCTCCCCCTTATATAACCACCTTCCACCCTACTGCCTACCACCCAGGATTTTCATCCCCTTGCCTGCCCAGTTTGTCTCTCAAATCCTCTTTGCTGTAGTCCTCTCACGTCTTACGCAGGATTCCTTCCCTTTGCCCCCCACATATCCATAACTTATCTTTTTATAACTCTGCTCTTGGATGCCTGTTGTTTTTCGTACGTAACATGCACTGTTTGTGGGCTTTGGATCAGACCCTTGCTGATGTTTGAATGTCTCCGTTGTCCATCTCTCTTTCCTGTTCCTGATTTGGCGTTCCTCTCTCTTCCACTGTTCGCCCTTCCCAGGATCATTGTGGTCTATGTGTTTCCATTAGTACCATCAGCCATTATATTTCAGAGCAGGCGAAGGATTATTTTTTGCCTCTTTCCTCCTTCTTCCCCGTCCTTATTTTGACGCCCCCCTCTACTCTGGCTCTGGCCCACCTCATGACCAGTACCCTGGTGCCCTTTTTTCGCCCACTCGCTGCAGTATCAGCAGGTGACCATTTTAAAGATTTTGAAGCCATTTCAAGATGGCTGGCCACAATAGCATATGAATACAATTTTGGCCATCTCCAGGGAATTTGTTATATCTTAACAATTCCCATTCAGAGATGGGCCCCCTGGATGTATGCACACCCTTAGCCATCTTTCAACCAGATTTGCTAACATATTTTAAAATGTATTTCTGCAATGGGCATCTTTTAACATTGTCTAATATTTGATAAGTGGACTCTTCTTTGGAGTAATACATTTTTTTCATTCTAGCAAAGATGCATAATTCACAGAAATTAAGTGTCAACTGGAAGCACTTACAAATCTGAACATAGCTGACAATAGGAGTGAAGTCATTTTATTTATTTAAGCTATCCAAACCACTTCTGCTTCTTTCTATTAGGTCAAAGAGGAGCATGTGCTCTCAAATCTTGAGTGCAGAGCCGATAGCTTCAACTTCTATTCACCCCAGATTATTCAAGGGTGCCAAATCCAAAAAGCTCTGCACTCTTTTTCCTTCCTGTTCGCAACATAGCAGGTGCCACAGCTGAAGCTCCTCTTCTCTAAGTTGACAAACCATCGTAAATCGTTAATCGAAGAAAGGCTTTGTTTTCACGTCTCTTCTGCGTGTCGGACAAAGATTAGTGTATACTTCCAACTTGTCTCTTGCTGTTAGTGCAGAGGCAATGGTTCCAAATTTTGACCACTTCAGTATAATAAAGAGTAGCAAATCGCCTCCAGACACCATCCCTTTTCCCCTATTTTGTAAGCACAGTTATGTGGCTGCTGTTGGTGCAGGATTTTCGGGGGTAAATATGTACACTTTTACATTCTGACAGATACACAAATGTCACAGAAATTAAACCTCAATGGGAAGCACTTACAAATATGTGCGTTGCAGATACCCCAGTGGAAGCTCGGCCTCTGTAAAAGTCAGAGCCATCCTAACTATTTTAAGTTCTGCTACTTGGACCAGGCAAAGCCGAGCGTGTTCTCCCTACAAATCATAAATTGGAAAAAACTCTGAAATTCTTTATATAGGGGATCATTGATTTATGGGAGCGCACTCTCTTCTGTAGGGTCTGTCCAAGGCAAAAACGGGTGGTTCTTTCTTGTCTTCTTCTGATCGGAGAACAGATCCATGGTTTCCCTTTTAGGTAATGCATACCATGCAAGGGTGCCTAATCGCCTACAAGCGCCACTTGTTTTTCCCGCCCTTTCCCTCTTTTTTCTAGGCTGATGGACAGCTCCACTTACCAGACGGCCCACGCGTGTTTTCCGCCAGTTTTCGTGGTGCATTTTTTCATATAGACTAGGAATGGTAGAAAATCTCAACCAAACAAATGTACTCGCTGTGTTTAATTAAGAGGAGGTACCCTTCTTTTGGTAGAGAGTCCACTATTTGCCTGTTGTCTAGTCTTCTTCATACAAGGCTTCATTTTGCCACAGATTCCTGTTTAAGGATGCTTGAAAACCAAAACCACTGTTGCCAAAATTTCACAAGGTCACTGGAGAACACACCTCTAGGTCCTTCACACAGCTGCAGTGTAGAATATACATTAGACATTCACCCAGCGAGGTAGCACTTACTCATCAACCAATGGAAAGTATTCCAGTTGGGAAGACATTCATGCAAAACTGTGGACTCCTCTTGGATAAGTGCACCTGCATGGCTCCAGTCCGGCACAGAGGCTCGAGTCGCAGAAATTGAACCTCAACGGGAAGCACTCACAAGTATGAACATAGCAGGTGTCCCAATTGAAGCTTCACTTTTGCAAATTCCCAAATCATCTGAAATCTTTTATTGTAATAAATGGAATGCAATTAATCACTTCTGTTCCGGCTTTTGGGACAGATATGAGTGTTTACTCAACTCTTTTCTTTTCCTGCTCTGGGTGCAAAGCTGATTGTTCCACTTTGTCATCTATTAGTAAACGTATAAGACTAAATCGCCCCAAACAAGCTAACACTTCATTTAATTGATAGGAAGTCCCTCTGTTTGGTGTTTTTGTAGGTATGCCTTCTTTACATGAAGTTCAGTATGAAGTCATTACTTCATTTTAACAGCTGTTTTAGAAAGCAACGCATAGCCGAAAATACGGACTCGTGACAACTCAAGATGTTCCTCTGTAGTCCTTAACATGGCGTAAGTAGAGCTCATGGAGTAGATATGCACCCAATGGAAAAGCGTTGATTACCGTGCACAGGCAGCTCAACGTGGTCCATTCACCTTTACTACCTTACCACTCGCATGGAGAGTGCCTCCGGGTTTGTTCCTTTCACCACACCTGTTCAATATTTACATCCGGCCTTTAATAAAGGAGTGGTCTGCGAAAGGCTGTAGGTTATATAAATATTCTTGTGATTCACAACTTCTCCACTTAGATGGTTCCACAACCTCCCAGCAGGAATTCCAGAACAGTATGAAATTTATATGAAACTAAATGGGCAGAATCCACCTAAAACTTAATGCGGACAAAACAGAGATTGTGATATTGCATAATTATACTAATCTATGGACACGCAGCTAGGAAACCCTGTTGTACCCCAGCCGTTGCCAAATATTCTGTGTCTGGTGATAGTCACCTAATCATGAATGATCATGTTGGAGAAGTTAATGTAAAATGCATTTATCTCCTAAAATGAATCGGGAAACTAGCACCCCTTTGCCAGTAGAGGCTAAAGTTCAAAAGATACACTCCTAGCCTTGAGATCAGTGGGCTAGAATTACCCAAGGATTCCTGGATTCTCCAAGAGGCGGATGGCTGGAGCTATTCGATCCTGGTACCCATCTTGAGAAACTCTCTCTCTTAACGTCTGTACTTGAAAACCGATTTCTTGAGATGTAGAAAGTACCTAAAATCATAGCAGTTTGAACAGGTTTTTAGCTAATGCGAATCACTTTCCTGGTAACCAGTTTCCTCTAACCATACAGGGCCAAGAAACCTTGGGTGTATGTGCGCTTAACCAAGTGATGTAAACCTAATATTCTCAATAGAAAGAATTTCTTTTAGGAGGACATTTGATACTAATTTTGGGACTTTCTTTGGAGAAATACGTTTGTGAGTCTTCGTTTTGGAAAAGACGCTTGTCTGAAAAATGTATCTCAATTGAAAGCACTTACATCTATATGAGCTAAGCAGGTGCTTCAGTTGTAGTTCCACTTAGGTCCACAATTTTAAATTATTTGGGAATTTACATGAGTTAAGGCTTTGAGTTGACTTCAGGATCTCAATCTCTTCTAAAGCCAAATTTTTCTTTAAATTTCTTTGATGTGGTTTGTAATACAATAGACCTATACATTACAAGTGCATGGCCCACAGGAAAGCACAGCATATAGTATACATTTAACCGTGTAGAGCAGACGCCAAGACAAAATGGACACAGCATACATGACTCCAGTCGGCAGACCCCGGTTCGCTTTAGCATTGGGAATAGCGGTACATGCTAGACCTTGTTCCAAGGGGGAGTTTGTCTGGCGGGGTAAATCAGTGCATGCACCAGTGCTTTCCACAGTTCGAGATTCTCTGCCAGTTTATCATCAGTTCTAGTTAACGCCATTCTGAGTTCCTCTGCTGTTGTTCATTCCACCACATCGTATATCCATCCGTGAATCTGCGGGGCTCTCGGGCTGAGACACATCACTTTGCTAATAGAAGTGTCTCAAATCTCTTTGTAACTTTGTATATAGATTTTATAACCTCAATACACAGTAAACACACTGACCGGGTCAGCAGTACTGTTAGCGACATAACCTTTGAATATGGGGCTACCACGTTCTCCAGAAAACTGCAATTTTAGAACGCTCACAGGCCAGGCGATAATAAGAAGTATCCAGGGCGCTGTACTTTGGGCAACAGCTTTGAACGTGCAGGGATTTCATATTGCAACATGGCAGGAGTCATGTATGTGCCATGTACATGATTGAAATGGAGTAAACAAAATCTAACATAACTCAATATCTCCTTTGAGTAGCAGGGTTTGTCTCCATTGCACGTCCAAGAAGGCCAGATAACAATCCGCTTCCCCCTTTGCACCGCAATGGGTGTTTGCATGTGTCTTCTCTGAGGGCTGCATATAGCTGTGTGATAATTCTGCTTCGATCAATTGGCTCAGGGATGTGCACTGTGTCACGGTCTCCTGGGCATCGCCCCAAATGCTGAACGTTAATTTTTTAATAGCGATATGCTGCAAGTGCTCCCCTTGGCAGACTTGAAAGTGCGCCATTGCAGTTTCAAGAAAGGTATTGGAAAGGTAATGTTTCCCATAGGTCCGCTAGTGTGAGACAACCCCGCCTTTTCCATTCAGACAGGTTTATGTTATTTTCAAAGCCGGCTAATTCCGGTACCTACCGTAGTGATAAGTCTGCAGTGCATGGCACGCGGCTTCCCCTTCGCTTGCAGTACCTTTGGTATGCAGTATACGTGGCGCCGTAAGGAGTTGCTTGGGCAAGTCCTAACCCCCCAGCTCAGCCCAGCAGTAGCCTCCCATCTGTGCTGACAGCAGCACATACGTGTGCTCTTAATTCTTCTCCTGCTGTGAGTGCAGAGTGGACGGGTCAGAAGCTTCATGAGTTGCCAAACGACCTGCACCTCCAACCACTTTTCCTTTTCCTCTCTCAATCGTAGTTGATAAAAAATTGATTCAAAGTTGTCCACTGTGGCTGTGCGCACAACTGCAGTAGCCATCTTTAGTGCATTTTCTGATTTATGCAGAAAAAAACATTGGTTTAACCAGTAGGATTTACAGATGAGACTATTGGCATTGCCATGTCTTGTTACCTGTTGTCTTTGTTGACATCTCCTGCTGCTTTGCTTCTTCTCTCCCTTCCTTGTCTTTCTCTTTGCTATTTAGCAATGTCTTGCTTCTCCCACATCCAGTAGCCCAAAATGGTCCCTTCCCCCATGCTTGGGTTGTGAATAGAGGCATTATTGGGGTGCACTGGACCCTCGCCTTCCTAGGCCACTTGACATAATTCACAAATGACCGGAACGTCCATGTTCACATTTCTCCCTCTCCCAGATCCTGTTCATGTCCTTTGGACGTTAGTACTTCTCCTAGTCCATGTGTCATCTTCAGTCCGTCTCAGCCCCTGGCCATCTTTTGAGTGTGTGTGTGTGTTATATTCCTTTCCTTTGCCTCTGCCCTTCTCCCTGTGTCCTCCGCCCTGGCTTACCTTCTGGGTAGTCATTGCTGGCATGATTTGTATCCCCAGTTAGCTCTGTGTTATCCCTTTCCTTGTATCTGTTCAGCCTGCCTGTGCCCTCTGCACGTCCTCAGAGCGCCTGGTGCTGACATGGGGTTTCTGCAGCTTTACACTTCGCTCTCCTCTCTGATCTCTCTGCCCATTCACTGACTCATCAGTGCTGACAGGTGGTATCAGTAGCTGTACTTCATCTTTGAGGCGAGTGTGTGTCTTTCTGTCTCTCTGTCTGGCTTGCTTTGTGGCTGATCCACCGGGTGTTTGTTGCTCGCGAGGTTCTTCTGGGATCTTTCATTCTCCATCCGCTGTAAAGTACCCTCATCCTCTCCCCATCTGCTGACTGCTCCATGATGACATGGGGTTTCTGGGGGCTTTACCTTCCCCGTTAGCTGTGTATGTTATCCCTCTCTCTGGATTTAATTCCTTCTTGTTTGAATTAAGCTGCCTTTCCCGGGGGTGGAGAAGAGATTTGTTGCGGATCACTCTAGATAATTTAATCACTGTGGCTTGAGAGCAGATTAGAGGGGGATCTGTAATAAGGGGATTGTTCGGGGGAGACGCTTATTGGCAGAGCGCGTTGCACGTACGTGCATTGAAAGCCCAGGCCATAACTGCCCCTGCATTGACGTGCATGCAGCAGTGCTTTGTATGTGAGGGCAACAGCCTAAAGGGTAAGCACTCTAGTACAGGGGTTCCCACCCTAGTGTGCCACAAAGAGGGAAAGTATGTACTGTATGCATAATAGGAATCCCGCGAGAATAGGCGTGCCTTTTGTAGGGGCACTAACATTAATCAAACATTTCCTGGGGCTGTGGGGCATATAACATGTGGGGAACCCCTAATGGATGGGGATGGCAGCCTGGGCTATAGACCAGCGAAAGGTCTGAGATATGGGGAGGGGATGCAGACCATTGATAAGCAGTGTGAGCCTGCGGAAGTCCCTCGGATATTGAAACCGGTACAAAAGCTGACTTTGCTTGGGATCTCAAGAGACGCAGAATGCAGTGCCTGGGAAGGAGGGGAACGAGGACCGTCCTCGATCTAGTGAGAAGAAGTAGACAGACCCAGGGCTTTGGTATATAGGGAGGATTCAGAAAGGTGCATCGGGCTTTGAGGAGGGGGGGGGGCACAAGCTGATGGCTTTGTGGATGAGAGATATGCCTGTTTATGTATGGGTATATGTTGGGAACCGGGCTAATAAGCAACAGAGCACCGTATATGCAGGGAAGGGGTATGGAAGGCCTTGGAGGTAGAGTGCAGAGAGGCTCTTGAACTTCTAGGTGGGGACCATAATCCCTTGGATACGGAGATGGCAACTATGTATAGAGTCTTAGAGTCCGAGGCGGGCAGAGGATAAAAGGTCTGGGTTAAAAGATTCAAAGGCCTGAAATGCTGAGAGGAGAGGAGGATAGAGGGCCTGGAAACTGGAGAGTGGGCCAGAAGGCTACAATGCCTAGGATAACGTGATGGGAGATGTGCCTGCTTATGGATGCATGTTTCAAACCTTGATATTGAGCAAGGGATCACTGCATGCAAGGTGTAGAGAGGTCCAGTGTCTCAGCGGTGTTTACCATAATGCCTGCATTATACGGATGGCTTATCCTTATGGGGTCTGGGATATAGAGGAGGTTGGAAGATACAGGGCCTGAGACGCAGATAGGATGAGGCAATACATAGTCCTGCAATATGGATAGGGGGCTGAAACGCCAAAAATCTAGAGAAGTGGCGCCTCCTCTACCCTTCATGTGGATATTTATGTGATGCTACTCTTGCTGTACATGGGGCGGGTGGGTGCGGGGTTTACAAAGTGATTGCAAATGCTTGTTTACAGGGGAAGGTTGTCATCTTTAACATCCATATGAGGTGAGGTAAATAGTCTAAGGGGTTACTTCGGGTTGAGGTGTTTCTTTTAAAGGAGTCTTCTTATTCTTCCAGGAATGAAAGCAAACATGTTTCACAGACCTTTGCTGAGCTAGAGTTCCCTATTTGTGGTGCACAGCAGTTGAAGGTCTATCTTTGCAGAATGGTTAAAGGTATAACGACTGGTCATTTATTCAGGGGAGATGGACAAAGTGCATCATATTTAAAGAGGGGAGGCTACACGGGGTCTAGGCAATAGAGAAGGGAGTGACGCTGCTCGATATCGAAGCACGTTAAAGGGCCTATGCTCTTCAATGATGGGGATGAGTGGAACTTAAGGGCCTGGACTATTGGTGGAACCATAGCGCGTGTAAATGGTGGTTTACATGTCTGTGATATGCGACAGCCACACGAGTTATTGAATGAAGGTCAGCATGGATTTTATACAAGTCTTGTGGTAAAGCCAAGGTGCCTGTTGTATTTATGAGCGCTGTGCAATACTTTGATGATTATGGTTGGTCATACTAAAATGAAGATTATGTTTTGGATATTAATGCTTTGTTACATTGCACATGTATTTAATATCTTTACTGTTTTGTATGTGTAATAAATATATCTTGGCATTTCTGATTTCCACTGTTTTGCAAAGGTTACTTTTGTTCTTTTTCGTCGTCCCTGGCCATTGAATGCGCCATCTTGAACCTGTGTTCAAAGACTTATGCCCTCTTGCTTCCTGTAAGTGACCATTTGATGGCATGAGTTTGATGGAATTTGGGGCATTTCTGAGGTCTTGTAGCCAGCAAATGGCCCTGAATTTTACTGAAAGGCTCTTATTTTAAAGCAAACTATTTCAATCCACACCCTTCAATTGGCCGTAGGCTTTGGCCTATTTCTGAATTTCAGCAATAGATATTGGGGAAATATCACAAAGCAGCTTGTTTTGTTGACACATTTAGATGGCATGCTTCTCACATTACAATATTATCTAGAGCCCAAATACTGTTATCTTCATGAGAGAAGAAAGTTCACCTGCACAAATATAATGTGTAAGTGCAACTGTATAGTCACGCTGCAACGCCCGGGTCACCCTGCAACTCTTGCAGCATAAAACCCAGCAAATCACAGTCTGTCCCAAAGCCGCTGAGTTCACATCCCCACTTACCACGAGATTGGGATGTAAGTGGAATAAACCAGAGTCTTGGCCTAGGTTGCTAAAGTACTTGCAGGTAAGATCATAAGCGCCGCATATGTCCCGTAGCCTGTCTGCTACAGGTGTAAGAAGGACATTTCTGCAGATTTGTTACTGATATATGCTTCCCATGGCCTGCTACTCCCAGTTGTCAGGAACTCGCAGCCAGGCCTTGGCAGTCCGGTGTTTCGCAAGAAGTAGCCACATGGCTCGTAATGTTCTCGATTGAAGTGGGGCATGAGCAGGTAGCCCAGTAGCGCCATCATAGGGGAGAATCCCAAGTGTTCGTGAATGACCTCCTCGAACCCCAGAATGTTAGAACATCGGGACACCTCCAGGCGAGCTGAATATAGTCGGCAATGAGGTAAAAACTGGTATATGTGCGGATTGGTTTGAGGTATTCTCACGGAGGTATAATATTGGCATGTTACTAATTTGAATTGTAAATTGTTTGTGACTAGTTTGTGCGTATCACCTTACTTTGTTTACGGCAGAAAGACCACGATTCATCTTTAGTCCAAATCTAGCCTCCAGCATTTATGTGCGGGACGTACTAGGCTGACGCAGTGGCCTGTGTAGTCTACTTCTAGTTTGGACTCAAAGCCATGACTGGTGGTCGATGTCATTACCTGGTCAGTGGGTTGAAGCTTTGTGATTAATCTGGGATTGTGGTTAAGGAGGCATGGGCTGCTTGTCAGAGTCTAGAAAACGCAAGGCCTCATTCTAGCGCTTTTGAAAAAACTACTGACGGGAGCCATCTCAGAGGGAGAGTGCGTAAACACAGAGCGGAGTAATGCCCGCTTAGCAGAAAAAATAAAGTGCTATGATGCAGTCAGCGCTGGCCACGTCATATCTCTCTGTTCTTTAAACTTTCAACCATGCTACACACCAATCATACTGCTGCACAACATGGCTAAAACATTGACAAACAAGTCAAGGGGAAATCCCTGGGATGCGCTAGTTAAACTTTCATACCATTATAGATACCCATACAAATTAAACAGGGAAAAATAGTATACTGTACTACAGGGAATACATAATAATTTCCACAACCAAATCGAATCGTTCACAGTCTATTTTTAATAAAAACCATATACATAAACAGAAACGTTTAGGCAACACAATTTAAAATTTCAAAGAAATACTCTTTGAAAAGAAGAAGTAAAAACAATTAATCACAATATTTCATAAACAATTAACAATTCAAGAGTTTAAAATTTTAAAGCAAAGGAAAACACATATATGACATCTCAACAAATCATACGCAAAAGCAATGAACATGAACCTATTAGTAAACAAAACCCCTAGTATGACTGTGGCTTCTTAGTGTCTTTGCCACTGTTTATCTCTGGATCCAAAGGCCTGTATTCCTTATGTCAATATAAACAACAGTGACAACAATACATGTACATCAATTGTTTACTAGGCCCTAGTTGGATTCTCTGTATTTACAAAATGCGTCGACGCGTTTCGGTGCAGTACAAGTGATTCTGTGGCACCTTCTTCAGGACTTCTTTGATTGGGGTTTCTTGCTTCAAAGAGTGGTGACTTGCACCTTCTCTGCAGATATATGGAGAGAAAGGTAAGGTGTCACTTGCTTTGTATTAGGGTTGTAAACCTCTCATAGTCTAAAGCATTTCTATTTGTAAATACAGAGAATCCAGCTAGGGCCTAGTAAACAATGCCATTGAGCAACATTCCGTCCATCATCTTGTGTGTTTTGCTGTTCACCCTATGTGGGAAGGGTATGCCCAGACGTGGGTCCCGTGCTCACTGCGCCACTGGAGTCAAGCTATCCTGGCTGAAGAGGGCTGAAAGGCCGAAACCGGTCATAGGATGCTTGTTTCCAGTCCAGGGAGGACCTGGCTTGGCAGTTCGGACTGGACTGTTCCCATGAGGCACAGGGTAAAGGCTGATTTGCATATGGTCATGTCTGAACTGGGGTGGTGTGGAGTGCAAAAAAAACCGATGGATTTAGGCCCAGATCTCTGTATTGGGGTGAATGTATGACATTGTTCTGCATTCTGTCCATCAACTGTGGTTTTTGCACTTGTCACCCCGAGTGGGATGGGTATGCTCAGACGTGAGTCCTGTGCTCTCCACGCCACTGGAGTCAAGCTATCCTGGCTGAAGGCGGCTGATAGCCAGAAACCGGTCCTAGGATACTTGATTCCGGTCCAGGAAAGACATGGCTTGGCAGTTCGGGCTGGACTGTTCCCATGAGGCACAGGGTCAAGACTGATTCGTATATGGTCATTTCTGAAGTGGGGTGGCTTGGTGGGCAAAATAACAATGGATTAAACCCAGATCTGTGACTGGGGGTGAATGTTTTGCCATTGTGCAACATTCCGCCTATCATCTTGTGTGTTTTGCTCTTCACTACTAGTTGCCATGTGTGCATGCAGGGGTTATGTGCAGGACTTCATTTTGGAAAACAATAAATATATATTAAATCAAACACACACATTTGGGTCATTGTCCGAACCTGAAACTATAGCCTGGGGTGAACACTTAACTGGTCAAAGCTCTAATTTTGTATTAGTCTCACCACATTGTTAAACTGACATCTGTAACAGTAAATGCTAGCAAGAGAAAATAAACCGTTCTGGAATTATCCGAATCATCCTCAGCAGGTTGGCTGATCATCACAAGGCTTTAGATTCATCTTGGGGGAACCCTAATGTTTTCCTTGGCCTTGAAAATGGTTGTTACAAACTTTTATAAAGAGTATAGCTGGTCTGGGAATAGTATAGTTTTGCCAACAGCCCACCCAATGCTCTCAGCCTGTCCTTGGCCTTGTGATGCCGGTACCCGCCGTGGGTACAGGTTACCCTGCTGCAGATCATCAGGGAACTCGAGTAGGCAACCCTCTTGACTCGACCCTCTCCCAGTCCATGGTGAGTTGAATCCAAGGCGCTTCATTGATAGTCATAGATCAATGAAGATAGGATAATTACTTGTGTGTAGGCACCAGGTAACACTTTAGTTCCAAAATAGATCTCTGAGAAGGTGTGAAGTATGTGCTATGAAGACTGGGACCCTCCAAATACAATCAAATGCAAACTTTTTCAACTTTTTAAGACTGAAAATAAATGTCTTCCAAACATTTTGTTCTGCACCCATATTTTAAATTCCTGCCTTGGATGTCTGCAAAATTAAGAAAATTAAAGCTGATCGGCTATCCCATTCAGAGAGTTAAACAAAACATTGCCCTTTTGAGTCCAGAAGCTTCCATATCCCATGATACCTTGACTGCAGTTGCCTCGTAGAGTCTGTTCTGTTTTTTTCGGATTATGTGCGTGAGATCCTGGAACACTGGTGTTTTTTTAATCTATTTTCCTGAGAACTTTGTCTTAGAATTCCGTTTTTTCACTTAACTCAACATCCTTTACGTCACCATGTGCTCACTATTTGTGAAGTGCACCCCTGAGAGAGAGAACTGGCTGCTGACCTTCACTAGTTTGTCTGGCATGCCTTCCAGCTTCTTACTCCATCAAAGAGTGTGAATTTCATTTAAAAAAATGTGAAACAGATCAATAAATGGCAGAGAAAGCGTCAAAATATGAGGAAAGTTAGAGAAGGACTTCACGATGATGTATTCTATGCTTTTTCTGCTTATGTAACCCCTGTTGCATTTTATTTATTTCATACATTCGTTTATTATAGTAAACCATTCTCATTTATAAACACATGTTGCATTTAGTATTGTTTGCACGTATATAGCATTTGTTTTAGTATAGTTTGTATATCAATTATTCCTATAATATGTATTTATTTGATGTACACTATCTTATTGAATTAAGTGAAGGTGCAACAAGAACAATATTAGGAGTTGGTGTAAGTCCTGTATATTCTTGTAGCATAATCACGCAGAATTACCCAAAACTTCTGCGGGGTTCCGCGGAACTACGCAAGATATGTCTTGTGCTCATGGCCTTCGAAAAGTGACGCAAGTGGGGTCATTCACGGTCAAAAACAAAATGGGCTGATTCAGAGCCCAAGCACACAGCCATTTTGTTTCTTAGGTTTCTTAGGCTTCTTAGGCATCCCCTTGTGTTTGCTGCTCACTGGGCCCCATCCAATCCAATACATCCAATTCTACTGCACCAGTCATTTTTTTCTTCAATTCTTTATTAATCTTAATCAAGTATAACTTTATTTGGTTAAATTAAAACCATCAAAGTGCATATGATCAATTAATACATTAGTTGCAGTAATTACAATTCTTATTTCATGGTGTTAGACAGTCTTTAAAACCCATCGGATACAACACAATCCTATCCCACACACTAAGTAATAAATAAACAATAAATACAGATAATAATGCAAAAAATATGACAAAAGATCATAAATATATCATTTAAAACATAATCCATTATACAGTCATCACTCTATTCCTGCACCTAATGGCGGCAATTAAGTAACTTGCAACCCCAAAGCACACCACAGGCGATGCCAACATTTGTAAATAAAATAGCGCTGGTCTTACTTTCTCAAAGTTTTGGCCTTTTAGGAGGGGGATAATATTCCTGCGCATAGAATCATAATACTCACAGAAAAATACCATGTGTAGTAGATTTTGTTATGAGAAGTTGTCACAAGGACAGGGTCTTAACGAACCTTCTTTAAAGAACCGTTTCGGGAATGCAATCAGCCAGGAAACCATATTATGCTTAAATCTGACTAAGACAAACAGATGATAAGGCTTGTTTATATATGCAGATATGGTTGCAACTGACTAGTTATACTCAGTGTGACAAAACTCCTTACTTTAGGTTTCACTAATTCCCTCTCCTCCCTGTATAGCATAGATCTATTCAAAAACTGCCGCTTCAAGTCTTAGATTGCCGATTTGGCCATAGCCCTTGGACTAGAGAATAATTCGGGGCAGCCAAGGATGGCCATTTGAGTCTTAATATAGTGAATCCAGGGTATATCTAAGCCCTTGTCTAGCGTAATGCAGTCTTGAATTATCAGCTGATTTAAATTAGGTGATGGTTGTGCCCAAATTCTTGACCAGCACAGTATCGGAGCAACCGCGATCTGGTCTGAGATATACCCAGCTCCAAGATCCTCATGGATATTAAAAACAGGGGTAGAGACGGGTAGCGACAATTTACGGAAGAACCCATTTTATACCGCATGGATGTCGCCCGTATCGAGATAACCCCATAGGTCGCACCCATAAGTCGCCATTGGGAAGCACTTTGCGTTATATATTTTTGAAAGTACAGGGAGGGGTTTTGAGCCAATTCTTTTTGCAAACTTCATGATTGCTCCTGACGCTCGGGCTAAAGTATTTCTTTTATGTGTACGTTGTATAACCCACGAGCGTCGGTCATCAAAGATCACCCCCAGATAAGGGAAGGCGGGCACCTTTATTAATTCAGATTTAGTGCAGTAGAACTTAGCCTTCCTTGCTTTGACAGAGCCGATTGACATAGAATGGGACTTTTTAAAATTCGTAACTAAATCTAAAGAGTCCATAAAATCAATAAAACCATTTGAAAGAGTTTGAAGCCCTCTTGGGGTCCTTGCTAACAATACCGCATCGTCTGCATAAAGCAGAGCAGGGATCAATTTTGAGCCGGCCCTTGGGATGTCTTTACAACTGGATATTAAGGCCTCCCCTAAATTGTTAATGTATAGAGTGAACAATAGGGGTGCCAAAATGCACCCCTGTCTCACCCCTCTTTTAAGGGGCCAAAAATCTGTGAGGCTACCATCTTTATTATAGCCCACAGAAGCTATGGTGTTCTCATGCATTGTCGTCAAGAAGGAGACCAAAACTGCATCTAAACCTATTCCATGGAGCATCGTCCGTAGCTTTGCTCGGTTTACAAGATCAAAGGCAGAGGATAAATCCATAAATGCCAGATGCATGTTCCCCCGCTTGGTGACTGTATACTTTCCAATTATAAGATTACGGTTAAGACTGACCCACGGTACCTTTGCCCTGCCTAAAACTATATTTGAGATCCGAAATTATGTCATTTTGATCCAACCAATCCGTTAATCGGTCTAGGACAACTTTCTCCATAATTTTGGCTGCGGAGTCCAAGAGAGATATTGGCTTATAACACGCCGGGTCATCTCTGGCTCCTTTTTTAAAGATCAGGATAATAACTGCTTTAGCCCAAGACAGGGGAAAGCCAACCTGAACTGCTGCATTAAAAACCTGAGTTAGGATTTTAGTTCCTAAAATGGGATCCACTCTATAAAGATCTGCGGGGACGCCGTCCGGGCCCGGGGTTTTCCACCTGCTGTTGACCAAATTGCCTCAATTACTTCATTGTCTGTAAAGTGAGAAGGAGGCACAACAGACCCACTGTCCGGTATCCAACCTGGGAAGTCTTGCCCAACATCTCCATAGACATTCCCAAAGTGTTGTACCCATTTTTCTGGAGCAATGTGACAGTCAGAGACAAGATTAGACGATTCGTCAAAAATAGGACTGTTCACTGTGCTCCAGAATCTGGAGCTATTTGAAAGGTTACTAGCTTGACTGAGCTCCTCCCAGGCTGTCTCTCTTAGTTGTTTCTTCCTATTCCCTACAACAACTTTGTATGCCCTCCTTTCCCCCTTAATCCTAAAAGTATCTCTTGATTTCCCTTAAGCACATCCATGAGGGCTTTATGAGCTCTTGTGCAGTTATCATCAAACCATTTTTTTTAAATTTGGGAGGCTTAGTTTTATAAAGAATAGTCAAACCGGCCGAGACTTGTTTGGTAATACTGTTAAAAGCATCCTGGACAGTTCCAGGATCGATCTCAGGGTCTATACAAATGCCAAACTCCTCTGAGCAAACACTGGTTAAAGTTTCCATAAAGCTGTCCGGGGAGATAGAATCCCATCTTAACCGACGGGCTGGATCTTTTGGCAAAATATCACCGTTACCTAAGTGAGCCAGAACGCTAACTTTACCTTTAGCATGGATGTTAAGATTCAATGACAGTGGGTTATGGTCACTAAAGCAGTTGTCTATTACCTCAAGTGTACCTACAAGGTCCCTCAAATAACCAGACACTAAGATACAGTCAATAGCGCTATGATGACCATGGCCAGTGTATGTGGGTATTGGTAATGACGCATGCCCCTGAGTTGGGCAGTACAAATGATGGTCAGATAAAAGACTCTCTAGAAAGACCCCCGAAGCAGAATGTTCAAAGTGCGTTATCCCTTGCGGGGTTTGTTCCTCATCTAGTTTTAAAAAACAGTCAATGAGACAAGTGTAAATGTTAAAATCACCTAATACTAGTGTGTGGTAATGCGTGTTAGCCATGGACTCCTAATCAAACACGATTGGAGAGACCTTAAATGCTCTAGATCATCGTCCCTCGTGAAAGAATTATAAAGGTTAATCACTAACCGAGTTGGTAGATTCTTAGCTGTTAGTTCAATAGCTAAAATATTTGAAGAGTCAAAATCCATTAACTTGACTTTATATATTAACTTTAAATCTACTAAATGCAAGAGCCGCCCTCTCGCTCGCCCCATACTGGACGGTATAGCATGTTTACAAAAAGTTGAAAACCCATCCAGAAAATAGGAATATCGCGTATCCCAAGTTTCCTGGAGGGCTACTATATCCCCATAAGCGAGGTATTGCTCCCAATTACTGTCTCCCCTTTTGGACTTGAGACCCGCTATGTTCCAAGATATAATTTTTAGAGTATCCTCTCTGGGCACACAGCCCCTCATATTGGAGTTAAAGTCTAAATGTAGATTGGAGCTAGAAGTACCCACCAGGGAGGAGGCCATAGGAGGAATGTCAAGCACAACAGAAGGGGATTGTTGCTCTATTACCACTTTATCAATTGGTGCTGCCATCGAGGCTACATTAATAGCACTCAGTCAGTCTTGATTATCAAGCCCGGATAGCACCTCAAACCTATTTACATTTGATGTGAAACAGGTATCACATTTAGATTTCTCTTTGGGGGTTTATAGAAATAGCCCAGTGGCAATGCCCAGATAGAAGTAGAGGATACTGGACAGTGATCTTCAGCCTTTAAAATCATTTGGGCAACCAATGAGGTCCGGAAATTTACAACCACACAGACCCCTGTTATGCTCTTAGGAGACTGGCCCACCCATGCTACTCTGCGTACCATAATGATATCATTAAACATAGCAGCCCTAAACCCTTTGTGTCTGGTCAATCAGTCAGCGGTTTTATTCCTCAACTGTCCCCAAGATTCCGTTTGGTCGGGTCTTAGCGCTGGTACACCGGCCAAGACCACAACCAGGGGACAGGCCACCGGGGGAAGGTCTAGAATATCCAGAGCAGGCTTAGTAGCCACGAGAGATGGCAAACTGGGTCTGTCCCTGTGTGATGCTTGAGCAGCCCTAGTTTCTCTGTGGGTGGGCTCGTGTGGAGGAAGAATTTGAGAGCCCAATTGCACACCGTTCACCAGCGCGTTCATCCCCTGGGAGCTTGTTCTCCATTGCAAAGGATTACCCGCAGTGCCATATAAACACTGCTGGACCTGCGCGCAATTGATGCGCACACCCGAAACAACGCTCTCCTGCACCTTGGGTTCATGTCCCCCGCTTCGGCCCCCAGTCCTTAGTTTAGAGGATGCTATTGGACGTGACTAGCTCAGGGTTCATAGTCAGATGAGTGCCATGTGTCAGGAGACATAATTTTTCTTCGATAGCCCCCAATCTATTAAAAAAAGGCTCTAAAAGCCTCCTAATCAAGACCTCGATGTGGTTCCAATAGTCTGGGATCCTTTCTCCTGCCACAAAGTTATCTACGTTTTGAATGGCTGAGACACCATTCACAGTTCTTATGGACGACTTTCCACTAGCCCCCAAGGGTTGGAAGTTTGATTTGGTTTTAACACTTGCCCTGGGTCTGGAGGCAATTCCACCCCTTGCATGCTGAGCTATTCCCTCCTCTTGAATTCCATCTATCCCTGGTTTGGAGGCGCCTCTTGTAAATTCATTTCCAACAGTCGATCTTTTAGACCTAGTGACTCGCTCAACTCTATCTTCCCTAGGAGATTTTGACTGAGATGGTTGCTGGTAGGTCAGAACAACAGGTACATCTGACACGGGAACCTCAGATGGCCCCAAGGAGGCCCTCTGGGTGGTTACTCCAGGGCAAAGATCTACCGCCAAGCCACTAGAATCCCTCGGGTTGGTAATTCTGATTCACCCACGTCAGTGTTGAAATCCATCAAAACAGAACCCACCAAACCGATATCAGTGGTATGGGTGTTGAAGCCAGTTATGGGTTGGGGGACAGCCACCGGTGATAACGCTTTGCTAATGGCCCCCAGGAAGGACCTTTTTTGCCCCATGAGCGGGCCCAGGGAAAGCCTTCTCTCTGTTAACATTATCTCATGTTTTAGAGCAGATTCTGCCCTGTTTAAAAAAGCATCTGAAGTGCCTGCCACGCCACCCCCAGCCCTCTGCCCTGTGATTTTACGTTTAGTGGCCATTTAAAAAATATAGATGGGGACACAGTAAGGGATAACAAGTAATCGAATAATATCAATAAAAGTCACTAACCAAGTCCGAGTCCAAATGAAAGGGGGGTGGTCCAGCCCAGCCTACTTCGGGCTACGACTGGCGCGGACGGGTCCGCCCTTGGCCCGGGCGAGCCCGCGCGCGTCCCGCGCCGCGGGAGCCCTTGGTCAGATTTGAATCCTGATGTCGGCTGGATTCGCAGGGGCTCGTGCCGCACCTCTCGCGATACCGCACTGCTTCTGGGAGATGTAGTCTCCAGGCAGTTGCGGTCCGCGGTCCGGAGGTCGGCGGCTGTGGCAGCAGGGTCCAAAGGGGCCAGTGGAAGGATCCGGCGAGCAGAGGCAGGTAAGGGCCAAACAGAGCAGCAAACACGTCCTGTAAATTCTTTATTAGTTTCCCACTCCCCTGTGTGTTTATATTTCGTTTTTGTTCCCTTATTAGCCTGCGTTTTTGTACCCTACTCACCCAACCCCTAGCTTTTGGCAGAGTCAGGAAAAGCTGCTGAGCCCTGCACCCCTGTGGCTGAAGGAGAAGATGGCTTCGTAGCTAGGTTTGTGCTATAAAAATCTCATACTTCTAAGAGGTTGGCTAGGGTAAGGAGTGCCTTCATTTTGTAGAGAGAGTGGGCCACCGCCACCCTAGCAAAGACTCACTTCTTTCCCTGCCGGTACACCTAGTAGCTCCATAACCGAGATAGCTTTTGGGGAGGAGGGGTGATTACATCCAATTTGTGTCTGTGCCAATGAACTCTGGAGTTTTCTTAATAACACAATAGTACCGGGGACATCAACGAAGTGTGCCATCAGGTCAAGGATTCTGGAGCTGACAGCAAAGGGCTGAGTTGTATCGTTGGGAAGGATGGGTTACAATTGAATCATAGATTATTTTGTAAGTTCCAGAGTCCTTTGCAGCCCTGCACCCTTTTACAGACATGAAGAAGGTAGGCAGGTCAGTCTGCACTTCCATCAGAGGGGAATTCCTTCCAAATTATCCCCCAGGAGGCCTCTTAGCATCACTGTTGTAGGATCCATGCTGCTGCATCTTGATTGAACCGGTCCATCACAGGCTCCTGCCCTGTGCAATGATGAATTTCCAGGTTTAGCTCAGAACTCTCAGGTTTGATCTCTACTCCGCCCTCCAACAATTTGCCCATGTGGAGCTTCTTGCAACACTTCCCCAGGGTACACATGAAGTATACTAGTAGCCGTGGCAGTGAGTACACATTGAGACACGCGAGCGCCCATCCATTCAAAGTCCCAATCAACATGTGATATTTATTCGATCTGTCCCCACACATCTGTCGGATGCAAACGGGAATTGTTTTTTGAAAAATATTGCCCCCCTCCTCGACCCCCTGCACCAACCCTACCTCTAAGACCCTGCGAAAGCCATAGTGACCAACAAAACCACACGTGTTTATAACTGCGTTTGTGTCCGGTGTCATGAGAATGTCTGGTCAATATCTTTTAGTTGTCTGTATATCGGGCACTATTTGAACTTTGTGTAGAGGCAGTTTACATTCCAAGAGAGGAAGTGTGTCTCTGTGGTGGTTGTATCATTAAGCATAATTGACATGTTAGTGTGGGCATTGTGTAGAGCACAGGGTAGATGTTGAAAGAGGCTGTGGTATCGGGACCTAAATCAACAGTGAACAACCATACACTAAGCCACCTCCCCACCCCCTTCCAACCATGAAAACTGTATTGCATAACTTATGGAAGATATATCTTCCGTTAGACAAAAGTCGCGAGGCCTGTGACATTCAACAATTTATTTATTTATTCAAAGTTTTATATAGCGCGAACAAGATCCTTACAGATATCAGAGCGCTTCACAATGACATGGTAGGGGCAGTAGTAATGAACAGGGGTAATGGGAGCAATGTAGTAGTCACTAACATGAAAGGATAATAATAACATACATAAAACATATCAATATACAGTCAGGTAAACAGGTAGTATAAGACGGCACAAGTCATTGATCCCACTACAGAGGTGTTCAGGTACACTTTGGGTGTGTGGAAGGCTTATACCAGTGTTTTAGTATAGAGAGAGCACTGAGTGGGGGCAACCGGGAGGGTGAATCAGTGACCCAACGTGTATCATATATTGTAAGAAAGTAGCGTAGTAGTGTCTCCATCAAGTAGAGGTATAGTGCCAAAGGACAAGGTGAGTATTGACACAAGGCAATGCAGAGTCTCTGATCCAGCACCTATAAGGTTCAGGAGATCTTGGCCAGAAGGATGGTTTTCACCTCTTTCTTGAAGAGTGCAGTGGAGGAGATACGCCTGGTTTCAGGAGGGAGCGCATTCCAGATCCTGGGTGCCATTCCTGAGAAGGAGCGCTTATAAGTTTTCTCTTTCCGGAATCTACGGGGTTTCAGGAGTAGATTTTTTGAGCTTCTATTGGATCTCGAACCTCCTGATATAGACAACTTTTGAGCGAGGTAGTTGGGTGCATTGTGGTGCACGGCCACGTGTGTCATAACTGCAATTTTTAGTTGTATTCTGGCTTCAAAAGGCAGCCATTTTAGGGACTTTAAGTCTGGGGAAATATGCAAATGTTTTCTTGAGCCATTAATTAGTCTTGCGGCAGCGTTCAGGGAGGCTCTTAAGGGTGCTGTTGTGGATAGCGGGAGTCCGCTGAGGGCCACAATTCCGTAGTCTATTCGAGGGATGACTAACGCTTGTACAGCAGTTTGGAAGTCTTCAGTAGGGAGGAAGGGTTTAATTTTCCTCAGTGTGTTGATTTGGAAATTAGCTGCTTTTGTGGCTTTGCTGACGTGCTGCTGCATGTTGAGCTTGGCGTCTAGTGTGATGCCTAGGGATTTCGCTGAGTCCACGATGGTGGGTTGGACATTGAGTGCTGTTAGGTTGTTGAGCCATGTTTGGGTGGTGGAAATTTTCGCGGGGGGAGAGATGAGAAGGAACTCAGTTTTCAGAGCATTTAGTTTGAGGTGATTATCGGCTAGCCAAGATTGAGTGTTAATAAGCGTGGAATTCAGATGTTTGATATCTTCCGGAGATTGAAGCTTTAGGTACAGTTGTGTGTCGTCGGCGTACATATGGAATTGGACATTAGAAGCTTGGAGCAAGGTGGCGAGCGCTTCCATGACGAGGTTGAACAATGTGGGGGAGAGGGAGGATCCTTGTGGAACACCTAGATCGGCAGGCACAGGTGAAGATAGCACATTGTCGATCTTGAACTTCTGAGACCGGTTGTGAAGGAAGGACGAAAACCATTTGAGAACCGTTCCCGATAGACCCATTCTAGTGCTTAGCAGCTCCAGCAAGTTCTCATGTTTGACCGTGTCAAAAGCTGACGAGAGGTCAAGAAGGATGAGGAGGCAGGACTCATTGCGATCAAGAATTTGGAGGGCGTCATCAATTATGTGTGTCATAGCTGTTTCCGTGCTATGTTTCGCTCGGAAGCCTGATTGATGAGAGTTGAGGAGGTCAAATTGGTCAATGTGTCTTGTTAGTTGGAGTTGGACACATTTCTCCAGCAGTTTGGCCAGCGTCGGGATATTGGTGATGGGCCGGTAATTGTTTAGGTCAGACGGATCAGCTGTAGGTTTCTTGAGTATAGGCGTGACTTGCCCCACCTTGAGAGAGTCTGGAATGAGGCCTTGTTGCAGGGAGCAGTTGATGATTTTGGTCCAGAGAGGGAGGAGCAAGGGGATGAAGTCTTTTACAGCATTAGCAGGTAGAGGGTCTGTGAGGTGATTAGAGGGCTTCAAGGTGCAGAGCAGTTTGTGTATTGTTTCTTCCGAGTAGGTATCGAAGTATAGCCAGGATGCCATGTTTTTAGGTTGAGTGTTAGCCATTCTAGTGTGGTTGGGGAATCGGCTTACATCCATGATGAGGTCATTTCTTATGTTGTCAGTCTTTAGCTTAAAGAAAGCAGAGAAGTCTTCACAGTGTGGGGTGTCGCTTGTTGTGCTATTTGATTGTAAGGGTTGTGCCTTTGTTTGGGTCTTGATTAGTTCGAACAGTTTTCTTGGCCTGTTTTTTGCTTGGTCCAACTGGCGGCTGAAGAAGTCCAACTTTGTGCGCTTTATTTTCCTGAAGTAGGCATTTCTCTTGTTTTTAAGCCTTTTGAGGTGCAGTGCTGAGGGGTCCGCTCTCCAGGTGCGCTCTGCCATTCGCATCGAACGCCTGTCGTCATTGAGTCTGTCGTCATACCAGGGGTTAGAAGTTTTGGTGGAGACTCTCTTCAGTTGCAGTGGAGCGACTTCATTGACTAATGTATTCATAGATTCAAGGTAGTGGTCAGTCAGTGATTGAACATCCGAGGCACCTGAAGGGGGAAGGAAGTGATTGCTGATGTGGGGAGGCAGAGTTGAGGGGTTGAGATTCTTCATGTCCCTTTTCCATGTTTTGGATTTGATTGGTTGAGCCGGGTTAGGTTTAACTTTTTCATTGATAAAGAAGGTGATAATGTGGTGATCTGACCAGTCGCAGGGTAGAATCGTCTCCAGTTGTGTAGAATTCTGTCAATCCCTTCTGTAACCAGAAACGTCCAGCACAAGTCTTGCCTGTGCAATATGAATATTTATGGGACTTTGCTCTAATCCCCACTGAATTGGACAGATTCTGGATATTTCCCAGGACCTCCCTCATCTGCCTAGTCTGTGCTCAGCCTTTCTTCAATTGTTGATGCTCCATGCTGCCCGCGAGTCTCGGTGCACTTGTGCATCCAGCTGTGCTATACCTTCTCCCTTGAAAAGACGATGACCACGTGAACCTATGGTGCCCATTGTGGCGTTGGCTTTATCTGGGCTCTGCCGGACAACCCCCTCCTTTCAGTTCCATATTGTCATTTCCTCTTGTGTCCCCCTTGGAGTCAGAGGTGCACCCATTGGGGGCCTCACTTACCCTTCTTTCCTGAGGTGTCTTGTGTTCCTTTTCGATCTGTGAGGTTTCCATCTCTTCTGACGTTGCTTTGTCTCTGATTGAAATCTGTTTGCCCCGGGGGGCCTCCTGGTCTATGGCTGCCCTTCCCAGTATGGTATATTGTGCTCTTGCACCCAGTTCCACACTTGATCTGATGTTTTCAGTCAAGAAAGCTTTTTGTTTGCCTTTGATGACTTTCATCTTCCTGTAAGTAGAAAGTCCTCACCTTTTGCCTGCAAGTGGGCCCTGCCGCACCAGCTCTTTTGTTTTCCTCATTAGCCACGCGTCTTCTCTCCTGACATTTTCAGGCCACACTCATTCTCCCTGCAACTAGGACACCGTGACGTCCTCTGTGGCAGCCATATTTAGGTCAGACACCTGCCGTATAGGGGTAAGTGATGGGGAGCTGGGACATTGTTCTTTTATCTGAATACTTGAAGGTAAATAGAAAGGTAATTTGGATTTTTGTTTAGAAAAAAAGTATTTATTTATTAATTTCATTACAAGACCGGGGGCTACCATTATGCAATAACTTTTATTGCTGCCCCAACATGCTGCCCTTTGAAGAACATGCTACATCACAAGTAAAACATTCCATCTGACTTTAGAAACATAGCATAGTAACAGTGTAACTAGGCATCGTCCTCTTTTATTGGCTGCTACTCATCAGTTAAGTACATTTAATTTGTAGCTCCTAGTTTTGCTAATATTCATTTGTAAATCTACAAGGTAAGTCAACTTGTTTTTTATCCTATGGGTAGCGACCCCTCCAATTTCTGGTCCAGCCCCTATCCTCTATCCCACCTATCCCACCTTATGCATCATTTAGGCATTACATGGCCTTTTTGCGTCTTTATACGCTTACTACTTAATGCTTAGCACTCTCTGTGCTAAGTAATACTCAATACGAACTAATATTATAATGTATGACTATATATTAAGAGAAAATGTATGCCAATACTGACCTTTTCTTAACGAATGCGCAAACCAGCATGATTTGTTCACAGCTCTCCGTTATACTGAGCCTGAAGTAGCCGGATTGGACTCTACGCCAAAGACTTCAGAGACACCGCATCTAATGCCGAAGGGTTTAAGGGTACCGCATGGAGCGTCCCAGACTCTCGCATTTCCCCCTTTTACCTTCGACTGCCTTGGTGACGTCTCTCACCCCCTCAGAGAGAGACCACCGCCGCAATCAAGGCCCGATCCTCACAGAGCTGGGATTCACGTGAACTGCATTCTTTTTGGTAAAGTTTTGACTCTCCGCTTGCAGGAGACGGAGAGACAGTTGAGTTGGCACACATTGGAGCTGGGATTCAAACGGTACCGTTTCTATGGTAACAAAGCAAGCTCGAGCCTCGCAACGGTCTTTTCCTGACACCGAAGGAAGCTATCTCAAGGACAGTTTCTCCAACTAATACAAATTAAGATAAGGAAAGATACTTTAAGGTAAAAGTGTGTGTGGGGGGGGGAGGTAATAAGGGGATTGTTTTAACCTCTACCCCTTAGTTACCAAACATTTAATTTTAGATAATTGTTTTACTGTTTTGAAATACTTAAACTTTATTTAAACAGTATTATTTAAACAACCCTTTCAACATCATGTCTGATATTGAAACAGCGGGGACTTCATCCATACCCCTCAGTAATAGAGTATTAAATAATTTCCTTGAGAAGGAATTTAAATCCTCCCTGCAATAGGCTGTGGAAGCGGCCCTTAGCAACAAAAAAAGGGACTACTCTGAAGAGGACCTAATATACCTTTCAGAGGATGAGACTCCCATCAGAAAAGGAGGTAGGGTTATGAAAAAACCTAACACATGTCTAAGGTTCCACTTATCAATGGGAGTCCGCACACTACAAAGACAGAGATGAAGTATCAGGTAGCCTGTGCGCTGCAAGTGACCTTGGTACCCATAGCGGTACAATTGGCAAGAGCAGCCTTACTGGCGCAATAAGCCCAGGTGTCCATCGCGGCACAATAAGCCCAAGTGACTTTCATGGCTCAAAAGACCATGGCTTGCAAGATGGAACAGAATCCTACTCCTATGATACATACCCTGAGGATGAGGAGGATGAATTTATTTTTGATCCCCTAAAATATTCAATTATCTTCCTGATGAAGACCTTGAGGGGTGGAAGTGTTTAATTCCAACTAGATCACTCACCCAAAGGGGCCAGACTGATGGCCTATGGACCATGTTTCGAAATTCATTAAATATTGGATCCGCTATTCCCTCGAGAAGGAAACACGAAACTTGATGAGGGCAGGATGCAGAAAGACCTAGAGATAATAAAGCTGGGATGACTCCAAATTTGGATCCAGAACTGATGATATTTTTATTTAAAACAGGCAAGGATCCTAGGAAAGGCTTAGACCATGGCCTCAAACATATATTTAATTGGATATTTTGGGTCCACTTGCAAGAATCCTTGATCTGGCAGAAGAAGCTTCTTTGAAGAGCACACATGTAGATGTTCATCAACTACATGGCTGGAGTCAACGCGCACTATGTCTCTTGGGCAACGCTAATGCTGGCCTTTCGGCTGGGCGTAGAAGGGCCATACTTATGAGGATTAATCCTAAACTTCCGGACCTCGCCAATAAAGACCCGAAGGGTGACTTCAATGGTTTATTCTTTGGAGAAAGCTTCATTAAAACCCTAGGAAAGTATGTTTCAACTTTCTCAGCCTTCAGCAGGCCTCAGTCTAACATGAGGCGCATGTTTGGAGGTAGAGTTTTTGCCAGGGCTGGTAGGATGGAACTCGCTGCCAGCCGCGGACAACAGAGGTCTGAAGTTTACCCAAATAACCCAAGCGGCTTTGGAAGACAATACTGTGGCAACAATACCTTCTTCCCCCAGAGAGGCCAAGGTACACGACCACATAGCGGCAGAGGCAGATTCCTGGGACGTGAAATCAAGGTAAGAGTGCTTATCACTCTTGGTTGTTCCCCTGTAAAGGTAGGGGAAAGATGAAGTCTTTTCAGCCAAAACTGGCTTTTAATAACAAACGATCCCTGGATACTGAATACCGTAAGTGGTTTCAAGACAGATTTCACCCACACACCTTATCAAACGCACCCATCCAGAGAGTTGATCCTAGATCAAGAATAGTCAAATTTGGTAGAACTGGAGGTTATCCAGATATTACAGAAAGGTGCCATTTGCCCAGTAAGAAACTCAAGGGACTGTTTCAGGAGTACAATCTTTTTAGTACAGAAAAAAGACAAGGGGTGGAGGCCAGTCATAAGCCTAAAACAGCTTAACACATTCTTAGTATACAGACACTTCAAGATGGAGGATATCCATCTCTTGAGAGCACCCTACAAGAGCAAGATTGGCTTGTGAAATTGGATCTGAAGGATGCTTATTTCACAATACCAATGGAATACAACTCACAGAAATATTTAAGGTTCTCATGGAACGGCACCGCTTACCAGTTCTGCTGACTTCCCTTTGGCCTCTCATCAGCTCCTTGGTGCTTTAGCAAAGTTCTAAGATCTGTAGTAACCTTTCTAAGGAAAAGGGGTGTTTGGATTATAATCTACCTAGACAATATGCTTATGATGACACAGAGTCAGGAAAAATTACTAGTACACATTAAACGGACAATAGACCTCTTAGAGGGGCTGGGATTCATTATCACCACAGGCTGTAACATCTACTCAGAATCTAGATTTCCTTGGTTTTCAGGTGAATACTATCACGAGCCAATTACAATTGCCCTTTAAAAAATTGACAAAAATAAAGAAGGAAGTAGCTTATGTCCTTTCAAAGGATACTCTGACCCTAAGATCCGCGGCAAGAGTGGTTGGCCTTCTGTCCTCATCTATCCAGGTCCTTTACACTACAGGGCCCTGCAGAGATTAAAATCCTTGGCTTTAAGGAAGGGACTATGGTACTCAGACAAGATCCCCTTGCCCCAAGAATCGCGAGAGGATCTCCTGTGGTTGTGGAACAATCTGGACAGTTGGAATGGCAAGACCATCTTCGGGAATGTCCCAGATTTCATAGTGGGATCAGACGCAAGCAACCTAGGTTGGGGTGCGAGAATAGGTTTAACAGAGACTGGAGGGAAATGGTCTCATGAGGAACGTCTACTTCACATAAATTGTCTAGAGAGGTTTGAATGCACTGATGAGCTTCAAGTCATCCATAAAGAGCAGCATAGTTCTCTTGAGACTGGACAACACCGCTGTGTCCTATATCAATCGCCCGGAAGGCGCAAGGTCCAAAACACTTGCCAATATGGCCAAGCAAATTTGGTATTTTTGCTGGACATAGAAAATTTTACTAAAAGCAGATTTCAATCCTGGTCACCAGAACATAAGAGTGGATTGGAACTCGAGGTTTCTAAGGGACTCAAGCAACTGGAAACTGAACCCCAAAGTTTTCCAAAAGATTCAGAACCTATGGGGCCCCATCCAAGTGGAACTGTTCGCCTGCAGGCTAACATATCAAGTAGAAGACTACTTCAGCTGATGACCAGACCCCAAAGCAATGAGAATAGATGCTCTACTTCAAACCTGGGACATGGGAAACTGTGATGCTTTTCCCCCTTTCGCTCTAATACAGAGGGTATTATTAAAAATATGGAGAAAGAATGACCAGATAATTTTGGTGACTCCCTTTTGGGATACACAGGTATGGTTTCCCGGGGTTCTGGAATTAGCAATGGACTTCCCACGTTTAATGCCAGGGAATTTAGACCTTCTCCTAGGACTAGAAGGGGAGCAACATCCTCTCTTACTAGAAGGAAACACGAACCTTCTTGTTTGGAAGATTTCATGCGATCAAACAGATACTCGAGCCTTTCAGGAGAGGCTGAAAGCCTACTGAGTGAGCCATGGGCACCTGGGACAAGTAAAAGATACACTGGTGTGTGGAAAAAAGGGTCTAGTTGGTGCATGGAATGAGATTTGAATCCTGTGGATGCTCCTATAATTTATATAGCTGATGTCTTAGCAGAGTTACTTAGATCAGGCCTTTGCAATCAAACTGTTATAGATCAGGAATGTCAGCTGGACACTCGCTGATTAATGAATTTTCAGTTGGTAGTGATTCGTTAGTCCGCAGAGTAATGAAAGGGATAAGACTTGAACGCCCTCCTAGGTCTAGATATTAGTTCTTATGGAACGTCAGTCTTATTTTTGACTGATTTATGTCTTGACCTGACAACCCTTTACTATCAAGAAAATGGTTATCTCTGAAATTAGCTACTCTTCTCTGCCTTCTATCTTTCAGAAGAGTATCTGATGTTGGAGCATTAGAAATCTGCAACAGATGTTTTCCCCCAGACGGGGTCCATTTAGACATTTGTAGAAGAAACAAAACAATGTCTGAGAGTATTGTTTATCCATATTTTAATGAGTGTAAAAAACTTTGCGTTGTTAATTATTTGAAAGCTTACAAAAGTGTTACTTCTGTTGTTATACCAGTTGGTGAAAATCAATTGCGGATATCTTTTGTCAAGCCTTATAAAGCTATATCTGCAGCTACTATCTCCAGATGGGAAAGAAGGATTATGTCAGAAGCTGGAATGGATTTAACTAAATTTGGAGCGCACTCTTCCAGGGGTGCGATGGCCAGCAAAGTCTTTGGGCTGGTGCTACGCTTTCAGATATACTTAAAGCGGCAGACTGGTCTAGTGCTTCTACCTTTGCAAGTTTCTATCTTAAACTGGTAGAGCACGTGAGCAGTATGGCGTTAAATAGCTCAGGTCTTGTAATGAAATGGCGATTCTCCAATTAACATACAGAGAGAATCTTGATTTCATTAAAGACAACAGAGGCTAATATTATCCCACAATCCACGCCCATGTGGAGAAATGTTATATTTTTTAAAGTAAATTCTATATTTGAATTGATATTTTTTATATGTATGTTAAAAATGCTTTTTTGCCTTTACCTTTACGATGCTTATTTTACTTGAATATTAAAATTTCAATTTTTTTAGTGGTTATCACTCTTTTTTATTTTTTCCATATAATTCTTCATGAAATTTCTTTCTTCAAGCAATACCACCAATTCAACAAGTTTATTCAGATGAGTTTCACTTTTTGTTGCAGCCTTAAGAGGATGATGCCTGCCTACACTCTAACTATGTTTCTAAAGTTATATGGAGTGTTTTACTTGTGATGTAACACATGTTCTTTAAAGGGCTGCTTGTTGGGGCAGCAATAAAAGTTATTGTATAATGTTAGCCTCCGTTGTCTTTAATGAAATCAAGATTCTCTCTGTATGTTAATTGGAGAATCACCATTCTTCTTCCTAATCCAACATGGCTGAACCTGTTCTTTTTCTGTGATGCCATGTCTTCTTATTTGATGTGTGAGGGCTCCGTTTTCAGTACCATTTGTGTCGCAATTTTTTCGGCACTATTGCTCACTCACTGGACTTCATGGATCCTGTTTTTTTCTCTAGTTCCTGCGTTTTACTCTCCTTGTGGCCTCTGTTTGGCCTGGTCATCCTAAAGAGTTCCTCTGGCCTCCAGTTTTCCCTTCATGCTGAATTATTTTTTGAAGCAACACAAGGAGATGATGGACGGAGTGCTGAAACTTTTCAAACACTCACCCCCAGTCACAGATCTGGGTTGGATCCAACATCATTCTTTAGCTCACTTTGCCACCCCAGTACATCATTCTTTAACTCACTTTGCCACCCCAGTTCAGACACAGCTATATGCAAATCAGTCTTGATCCTATGCCTCATGGGAACAGTTCAGCTCGATCTGCCAAGCCATGACTTCCCTGGACCCGGAAACAAGCATCCTGGGACCAGTTTCGGGCTAACAGCCCTCATCAGCCAGGCTAGCTTGAATCCAGTGGCAAAGTGAGCAAGGGACCCACGTCTGGGCATACCCTGCCCTCTTAGGGCGAACAAAGCAAACACAAGGAGATGATGGATGGAGAGCTGAAACTTTTCAAACACTCACCCCAAGTCACAGATCTGGTTTAAATCCATCATCATTCTTTAGCTCACTTTGCCACTCCAGTTCAGACACAGCTATATGCAAATCAGTCTGACCCTGTGTCTCATGGGAACAGTCAAGCCCGAACTGCCAAGCCATGTCTTCCCTGGACCGGAAACAAGCTTCCGAGGACTGGTTTCTGGCATTCCAGCCGTCTTCAGCCCGGCTTGCTTGAATCCAGTGGCAAAGTGAGCAAGGGACTCACGTCTGAGCATACCCTGCCACACTCATGGCTTCCCTGGACCAGAAACAAGCATCCTGGGACTGGTTTCGGGCTAACAGCCCTCATCATCTTGAATCCAGTGGCAAAATGAGCAAGGGACCCTGCCAACTGCAGTTCGGGCTGGACTGTTTCCATTGGGTGCAGGGTCAAGACTGACTTGCATGTGGCTGGATCCAAACTGGAATGGCATGGTGAGCAATAAAACAATGCATTTAGGCCCAGATCTCTGTACTGGGAGAATGTATGACATTATTCGGCATTCTGTTCAATTGTTCTTTTTGAATTATTTTTTGAAGCATTGCTAGACTTCCTGTTTTCATCTGCCGTCTTGCACTGCCTCTGAGGATAAGAAGCCCTTTCTTTAAAACAAGAAGGTACTACAAGCCTCGTATGAAGACCCACAATTGACAGGTTGTGAAGCCATCGTCTTTTGGTAATAGATCGGGTTCAAGAAGAGCCTCAAATTCAAGATCCTCTGGTAGCAGTTAATAACCTAACAATGCAAGTTAAAAACCTGACCATAGGGAATGCCTCACTTTGGCATTCATTGGATATTTTAGAACAAGGCAAGCTGGATCATCCTTCGGCTGACTTGGTAGAGAAGAAATTTGTGGCAGCACCAGAAAGATCTTTCAGGATAATTTCACAATTAAACATCACATCTATTTTCCAGCATATCTAAGGTGAGGTTTTTTTAAGACACATTACTGGTAACACATTGGGCTGGGCCTTGCTGTTGGTTCCAAATGACAGTCCCTCTTGAACAATGTTGCAGCCTTTCTCGTGGAACTTAAAAAGTTGTTTGACCACCAGAATCACAAATTCTCTGCCCAAGAAGAGGTTTTAAAGATCTGCTAAGGTTCATTGGATCTTCACTTGTACATCTCATAATTTAAGGGCAAGAAAAATTAATTAGACTTACTCTACCCTTTTCACCCTTTTTCGGAAATAGTTGAAGGTTGAATTAAAAGATGAACTAGCAATGGCTCCTCTGCCGACTTCTATAGAAGATCTCATGCAAATAACCATTCAAATTGATTGTCTGCAAGAAAGAAGTTTAGAGTAGTAAAAACTGTCCACATCCAAGTCTATTTCTAAACCTTTGTTTACACCCTTACACAAATCTTCAGAACCTGAAGATGAACCACCTCAGATTGGTGTTGCTACAGGTCCTCTAACTATAGAAGAAAGGGCGAGAAGATGAAATCTCAAATTATTTATGTACTGTGGTCAGAATGGTCATCTTATGAATGTTTGTCCTTTACGCCCCACTCGAAATCCAGAGAAGCTGGGAAACTAAAGAGATCCCCCAGTACTGGGAATAGAGGCGAGTGGAAATAAAACATCCCTGCCTATACATATGAAATCTCAATGTTTGTTCTCTTACAAGTAGGGTTTTTACTTGAGCCCAAACCTCTTGTTGCAAGTCCTTTTTGACATTGGAGCTTCAAATATTTATATGGACATTCAGTGGGCCGTGCTCTACCACATTCTAGTCTCTAACATGGAAGTTCCAGTAGCTTCAGAAGCTATTGAAGGGACTCTCATGCTTCCTGGCTTAGTAGTTGAGGAAACTCAACCCTTAAACCTCAAGATTGCAACTGATCACTAAACTCTCACTTTGATTTTAATTTCTTCCCCTCTGTGCCCTATCATTCTGGGTATCAAACGTTATATTAATTGGTCAGCTAAGACCTTGTGTTTGAGATCTGAGTTTTGTGTCTCCCTCTGTACTGCTGGCTGAGTCTTTTCCTTCTTCCCTGTGGAGGGACGAGCGCTGAAGGAATATCTCAATGCTAACTTAGTTAATGGTCTGAATGCTCCATTCATAGCTCCGGCTGGAGCATCCTTATTCTTCGTGCCTAAGGAGGTAACTTCTGAAATTCGTCACGGTACAGATTACAGAGGTCTGAATTAGGTCACAATCCAAGTTCATTATCCCGTACCTCTGTTATCCGATGTTTAGAAGCTGTTCATAGGGCTAAGTTCTTCACCAATTTAAACCTTATAGGAGCCTAAAAGTCGATCTGTATTTAATCTGTTGATGAGTGGAAAACAATTCACAGAACACCTTTTGAGCACTTCGAAGACGGAGTAACATTTTGGCCATGTAATGCCCCTGCTGTTCATGAACACTATCTTCTCCAATCTAATCTTTCAGTCTATGGTTGCCTATTTGGGCAGTATCCCGATTTTCTTTATGGATTCAACTAAAAAGCCCTGCCATGTTAAAGACGTTTTGCAAAGGTTAAGAGAAAAACTGCTAAGGCTGAAAAATGTTTGAAAAAGAGAATATTTTGTTGATGTCCTCTCATCAGACTGTATTGTCATGAACACAGAAAAGGTACAAGCCATTCCGGATTGAACCATACATTCACCCTTAAAGGAAATACAAAGTCTTTTGGGGTTTCACAAAATATTATTGAACATTCATCAACAACTTTTCTAAATTTGGTTTGCAAATTACAGCTCTACTAAAAAAGAACAAGGATTCCTATATAGAGTGTGTTTCCCTAGTCCAGTCTGCCGGTGATGAGGGCCTGCATGATGGTCCTTCTGGCATCGATTGAGAGCCGCTTGAAGATCTTGCAGAGCATGGGAAGGCAGTTGAAGCAGGCGGATGAAACTGCGTTGATTTGTTTCTTCATAGACATCTTGCTGTCTAGGATGATGCTGAGGTTGCAGGCATGGTCTGTTGGGGCCTGGGTGGGCCAATTTCCATGAGCCACCATGCGTTACTCCATGGTGAGCTGTTGTTCCCAAAGATAAGGACTTCTGTCTTGTCTGTGTTGAGTTTGAGACAGTTGTCCTTCATCCAGTCAGAGACGTTCATCATGCATCTGTGAAAGATGGATTTGGTGGAGAAGGGATCTTCGGACAGTGAGAGGATGAGCTCGGTGTCTTCGGCGTAGCAGATGATGTTGAATCTGTGCGTTCTGACGGTGTCAGCCAGTGGGGTCATGTAGGTCTTGAAGAAGGTGGGGCTGAGGAACGATCCCTGGCAGACTACGCAGGTGATCCTATTGGGCTTCTTGCTGAATGGAGGTAGACCGATCCTTTGGGTTCTACATTACGTTTGACATTGGTTTTTACCTGTGCGGCCTGGGCCCACAGTGATTTTTGAAAGTGTTGTAATTATCTGTGTGTACACATTTTTGTGATCTGGGGTGTAGCCTATAACTGCGTGGCATTTAATTATTTGCCAGGGTGGGCCTTGTTCTGACAACTTTTTTCATCGCATAAGGGTGTTGGGGGTCAAATAGGATGTATGTATGTATGTGTGTTCTTATATAGCGCTCTACTTACCCTAGGGCATCTCAGCGCTTGCATTGGGAACCCGTCCTGGCTTTTCCCTGTGAGATAACCCGTACTGGGTATCCCCAAGGTGAAAGCCAGGCATCCCGCTGCGGGGGGGCCGTTGTGGAGATTAAGCAAGCTATTTCCCAGAGTTGCAGAGTGTGAACCCGTGATTCGAGCAGGCACCAAAGCAAGAATTATCGAGTCCGTGGACAATTGGGCTCAGGACCCTGCCGCGTCGGGAATTGAACCCTGGTCCCGGGTCTGACCTCTGCTTCAGGGTATGCCTCCTCTAACCAGTGAGCCACACTTCTCCTTGGGATCTTTCCCAAGTGCGCATGTTACTGATGTCATTTTAACACGGTTGGACCTAGTACTGCTAGTGATATTTCCGAATGTGATTAAGACCCAGATATTCTTGATGTTCATGTTGTGTTAAGAAATGTGTGTGTTGAATACAAACGTTATTTACATACCAAAAAAACCAAGGCCTTTCACTGGACTAAAGATTCCTTGTTAGCTTCAAAGGCTAGAAAGCTGAGTTTATCCAATCTCCCATCCTACAGCTACCATTTAATCCTAGACCTGTTATAGAATAGACGTGGCTCTGATTCAGCTATGAGAGTAGTTTTAATCCGTTCTGATCATGCTGGAGATGAACATCCCATCACTTTCTTTTCAAATACATTTTCTCCAGCCAAACAAAATATTCCATCTTGTAGAAAGAACTTCTAGCTATTAAGTCCTCATTCATTGATAAGAGACATTTCTTGTTAGGAGCCCCACACAGAGTAGCTGTCTGAAGTGATCATGAGCTCCTGCAAGTTTTCCAACAGGCTGAGCAGACAAGCTCATTGTGGCCTTTTCTTCCAGCAATTTCATTTCTTTCTCACCTACATCCCTTTTGCTGATTCCTTTTCTAGGTGTAATCCTGAATCTGAAAGTTTCAAAACTTCTTCAAGCCTTCATTTCTGCTATAACCACTAAATTTCTAGAATCAGCCGGTCAAGAATCAAAATGATTCTTTCTACACAAACTAAAACAATTATAACCTCATCTTCAAATGAAATATCCCAAGGGCATGATTTTTGTATGCCATGATAGCTTAATCTCAGGGCACAGTGGTCACCGGATCACAGACTATTTAGTGAGAAGAAAGTTCTAGTGGCCTTCTCTTCACCAAGATGTGGAATTCGTCAAATCCTGTGAAATCTTTGCCCAATACGAAAATGAAGCACAAAAAAGCAGGTTATTTATGACTGAAATTCCTTCAAACCCATGGGAAATTATATCAACTGATTTTATTGTAGATCTAACCCCTTCTGAAAAGTGTATTACAATCCTGGTCACTATAGATTCCTTCACTAACATGGCTCATTTCTAAGCCCTCCCTAAATTACCTACAGCATTAGAAATGGTTGACGTTTTTATTGTGAAAATCTCTATGTCATGTCTCAAGCTTGGCATTCAAACAACCTCAACTTCTGGATTCCATCCTGAGTCTAATGGACAAACTGAGAGGTTGAATACAATTCTAGGAGAATATTTAAGATGTTACATTCCAGTCTATGAAGGCAACTGAAAGTTCCTTTTGCCTTCAGCAGAATTTGTCTATAAGAACTCTATCCATACTTTTACCAGATTGTCCCCTTTCCTTGCATAAACAGGAGTCCATCCTCAAACCTTTCCGGACCAGATGGAAATGGAAGTTCCTATACCTGCAGTTCAAAGTTTATTTGAGAAATTGAAGAAGGTTTGAGAGAAAGTACTTCAAAAGTTGTCAAATTCTAAATCCAGGCATAAGATTAACGCTAACTGGCACAGGCAACCTGCTCCTACCTATAAGGTAAGTAACAGAGTCTGGTTATCTTTCATCAGTTTCCATCATTCATCTATTGGCCCAGATTTTCCCAGCGATATAAAGGGCCTTTTCAAATTTTAAAAATGATAAATCTTTTAATAGTAAGAAGAGTTTATCTCTCCTTTCTTGTTTCTCCTTTGAAATCCTATCGCCATCATAAAGGTCGTTCTGCTAAAGTAAAACTTGCGGTATAAAATACTTGCCTGAATACAAAGTCCAAGAAATGTTTCATTCCCAGTATTTTAAATGGAAACTTTAGGTCCTTGTTGATTGGAATGGTTATAATCCTTATGACGGCTCTTGGAAACGTGCAGATCAGGTTCATGCTGCTCATTTGATTAAACAATTTTACTTTAAGAATCCCCATAAACCAGCAGTTCTTAGGAGGAGACAAAGTGAACAAAGAAACGCCTTACCTTTTGCTACCATCGAAATGTTTTCCTCTTCAGCCACAGCATATGAACTATCTTTCCAAATGAGGTCGCACACTGCTCGTCCCATCAGCGTGTGACCCCGGAGCATGATGGTTGATGTAGTCGGTATCAGCGGGTGCGCTTCTACCTGAGTCTTCAAGGTGTTCACTGGTGTGCTTGCCATCCCTGGACACGTGTTTCGAAGTCATTACCTCTCATCAGCAGGGATTAGGCGGGTGCAAGGGGTTGCTGCTTGGGCTGCCGTAAATGTTCATAGGTCCAGATACCTCTTGTGGTGCGCAGGTGCGTTGTCTCGAGGTCCTCACCTCCACCGACTTTCTAGAACTGATTTGCACCAACCAAGGTGATACACTTTGAACTTTCCGGTTCCTTATGCTACTCGCCCTACTAATTCCAGAATGCTGAGGGGCGATCCGGTGGAGAGGCCAGCAGTGTCGCGCCCATTTTTGCTTTCTTCTTAAGGGCTTTTGCGAGCCTCCAAAGCCGACGGGCTTTTTGGGAAACTCACCTGCGTGCCGAGCAGGCAACGAAGCCCTTGATAGATCTACGGCGGCTTTCTTCACCACCCCTGAACTTTATCTGATGAGGGATATAAATCCCGAAACCCGGGCCTTGTCTCAGGTCTAGAGATTACCAAACCTTCGCAGTGTCGTGCCCATCTTTGCTTTCTACAGCATATGAACTATTCCGACATTTTCAGGCCACGCTGATTCTCCCTGCAACAAGGATTGTCGTCATTGGTAGCCTGTAACAAACTGAGTTACTGGTCGAGGGGGATAAAACCCTACTGAAGCTGCAACTACAATCCTTGTCAGGGTGAAGTCACAAGCAACCCCACATTAACCTGTGCTCAACCCTCTGGTATCTTAAGTCAGGTTTAACTTAGAGGTACCGTGTAAAATATGTGTGCAACACTTTAAACCGTAACACAGTGATAACACGCCACAGAAGGATAACACACCAGTTTAGAACAGTAGAATACTTTTTAATAAATAAAACAAGACCAAAACAACAAAAATCCAATTAGTAGAAAAGGAGATATGCAGGTTTAAAACATAGCATTGAAAAATTAGCCCAAAAGCACAAAGTGCCAAATGTGCATATCTGGTCGTGCCAGGACAAAGTCACATGTTCAGGCCGACTGTGATGGAGCGCGGGCTGCCTACAGAGAGCCAGTTAGGCCTGCTGAACAAAAGTACCTTAAGTCCTAATAGTGGAGCGTTGCGAGGTCCCGCACCAAGGATGCATTGCATAGCTGAGAAGATGCGTCCGTACTGAGGTGTTGCGGTGCAAGGTCCTGCGTCGTCGAAGATTCCTCCAACGAGGGCTTGGGATGCAAAGTACGGCATCAAGGATGCATTTAGCATTTAAATCCATACGTCAGTTCCGGGGAGCTGTGAGGACTCGATACGAGAACTTGCATTGTCGTTGAGGCTGCAGTAGACAAGAGATTTGCAATGCAAGGAAAGCGTCGCACAGGCAGCGGTTCCAATACAGCTACGGGTCTATGTGGAGTCCTTTGTGACAGGAGAACCCTCAAAACAGAGGCGGTGTCTGGTCTGCTTGGAAGTGCCACTCAGCAGAGGAGATGCGTCAGTTCTTCTGGGTTCACTGTTTGGGTGGCTGAGCACCTTTAGGTCTACTTCCAAGGGTCTAGGACTGAGGTGGCAATACTTGGTAGGGTAGATTGCAGAGTCCAGGTGCTGGGCTCTCGGTTGTTGGCACCTACTGTCCCTGAGGCTCTAGTCAGGAGGCCAGCCAACAAGCCCTTGGAGTCTTGGGTACAGCAGAAACAGGTCCAGTCCTTCTCACCCATGCAAGATGGCAGCAGGTCAGCACAGCCAGGCAGCAGTCCAACAGAGTGGCAGTTCCTTCCTGGCAGAGTACCCCCAGGTTCAGAAATTTACTGAGGAGTTGTTGTCTGAGGTCCAATAGTTATACCGAGCTTTCCCATGTCCCATTTGGAAACTGCTGCTTATTAAGTGTTGTAAGGGTAGCTCCAATGTTATCCTATGGGAGCGGTAGGCCTTGCATTCGTGGAAAACGAATGTAAATGTTTTTTGCTATCAGGACATGTAAAACTTAAGAGTACACGTCTAACTTTTTAAATAGACTGCCATGTGCCCTCTGGGCTATCCAGTTCCTTCCCAGGGGTGAGGTATGTGTATTAAAAAGAAAGGTTTGGGCTGGTAAAAGATTTATTTTGACAGGTTGAAATGGCTGGTTGAAACTGCACACACGGGATGCAATGGCAGGCCTGAGACATGTTTAAATGGCTACTTAAGTGGGATGCCGCAATAGGTGCTGCCGGCCCACTTGGTAAATGTAGTACCTTTTTACTAATGACTTATAAGTAATTCTAATGTATCAATTTGGGATAAGCCAATGTTACTGTGTTTTGAAGAGTGAGCACCAGCACGTTGGCACTAGTTGGCGGTGGTCAAGTGCACAGAGCCCTAGGCCAGCAAAAACGAGATTAACAAAAATGGAGCAGGAAGCAAAAAGTTTGTGGGGGAAGACCACCTTGAGGCTGGCAGGTCTAACACAACCATATTTAGTTCAGGCACTTGTAGTATAGGGGCAAAGGGACGGGAAGCTGGGATACTATTATTTTACCTGAAAGTGTAAGGACAAATACAATAAATCTAAAGAGGTTTTGGATTATTTTTTCAGGAAAAAAAATATCTTTATTTACAAATTAGTCTTCTGCCTAACCAGAGATGGCCAACCCTGTTCCTTTACTGTGATGCCATGTCCTGTTATCTGCTATAAAAGGGCTTCATTTTCTGGGCCACTTGTGTCACATTTGTTCCAGTGCCATTGGTCACTCACTGGACTTTGTGGACCCTCTGTTCTGTCCAAATCCTGTGTTCTACTCTCCTTCCTGCCTCTGTTTAGCTTGGTCATTCTGAAGGGTTTTTCTGGCCTCCATTATTTTTTCCCTTCATGCTGAATTATTTTCTGGTATACCATAACCACCACAGAAGCACCCCCAAACCTAGGGAGGATAGGGCATGTAGTAATCAAAGCCATCAAAATAATCCCTAAAGGTTTCATTCACCAACATGGATAATATCGAGAATAGATTGTCAATTAAACAATCATAAGCAAATAGATTGTGACAATGATATTTGGAGACCTGTATCCAGAACAAAAGTCCTATATGTTTAGAAACTATTAATAATTTCACAATCGGACTCTGTACAGAACGGTCTACAAAAAGCGACAATAGTTCTCTGTACTAAAATGATCACACAGCGCAAGTGGGTGCAGTGATAGAGAAAAGAACATGAAAGGTGATCGATAAGTGGGTAATGGCTTATAGTAATAAGATGTTTAGTTGCAGGGCAAATACTGTGAATGGTTAGGCAAAACAATGGAAAAATCCATCAATCTCTCACTAGCTCCTGGTTGGCCAGCTTCTTAGTAAATTGTCTTTATGCCCCCAAATGTGGATGAATGTTTCATCCAGAGGGTATTTATGTGGTCTTCCTGAGGACAGTAATCATTTTGCATCGCATAAGTTGATCCCAAATCATATGTTGTGGGAAATCCAGAAAGGGAATCTGACCTGATCCATAGTTCAGAGCAGTAATTCAAAAGCATCACTAAGTACTACTGAAAATTTTCTGGCAGGAGTAGACCATTCAGGGGGTGATTGCAGCAACTGAATGATCCTCAGAGTTGGATACGGGAGAACAATGTTCTCAAAGCGTCCCAAGTGAAGGATCGAGGGTGCGTGGGACTAAGATAAACCAACACTGCGTTTCAAGAATGTAAGCTCAAGGGAATACGTCTCTGGTTCAGAGTGTCCTCAGGAAGTTCTCATGGGAGTGAGATTGAAAGGATGAGGGCAGGACAGCAAATCTCTACTTCATCCTTGTGGACAGTATAAAGTAGAGATTCACTCTCCCGCACTCATCCTTTGGATGCATTCTTGGAGAGATTCATGCTCTCATGTCCATAAGAGTTTCTTAAGGACGCTTCGACTCGGAGATACATTCTCTCACGCTTACTTTCCTGTAACAAGGTGTTGGTTTATCTCAGGCCCTCACACCCATGATCCTTCACTTGGAGCGCTTTGAGGTAATTATTCTACCATATCCACCTCTGGTGCCCGCCCAATTCTGCAGTCACTCCCTGAATGGACTACTTCCGCTAAAACATTCTCAATTGGTAACATTTTTTAATTGCTGCAAATTACGCCTTTTTAGGTACTGCACTGAGCTCAGAACCGGGTTGGGTTCTCTTTCAGAATTTCCTTCAACAAATGATTTGGGATCTAGTGATGATCAGTAAATTGATTACTGTCCAGGTGATGACCCTATAAATGCCCTCTAGGTCGAAACATCATCAACATTAGGGGCATAAAGAAAAATTACGAAGCAGCTGGTCAACCAGGAGATTGATGGATTTGTCCATTTGATGCATTATCCCTGCAACTGACATCTTATAGTCTGTTACCTACTTCACGATCACCTGTTCTACTTCTATCACTACACCCACTTACACGTGGGATCACTTTACTTCGCAGAGCACTATTGTTGCCTATTGTAGAGCCTTCTGTATAGTGTCTGATTGTGAAATTCTCAATAGTTTTTGTATATAAAGGACTTTTGTACTGGATACAGATCTGCTAATATTATTGTCAATATCTATTTGTTTAGGATTGAATTAATTGACAATTATTGATATAATCCATCTTGGTAAATGGCGCAGAGAGTTTTTTTTTATCCTTCTGAATTCTTTTGTCTGGCATTGGTAGACTTCCTGTTACAATCTGGCGCCAGGCACTGCCTCTGTTGATAAAAGGTCCCTTCTTCAAACCAAAAAGATGCTTCAAGCGTCGTCCAGAAGTGCCACTCATGAAAGTAAGTGGGGGTAGTGCAACATGTATTTTATGTTCATTGCCCTTTCTGTTCCACTAATTTGTATGATTTCCTTTGTTGAACCAAACGTATATAATCCTGGAACACTGGGATCTTGTGTGAGGTGTGAAGTGAATCCCCATGTTAAACTGGCCCAGTGCCATATTTAATTTGAGTTCCTGCTGCTTCTTTCCTAGCAGGCAAGGGGTTGCAGCTGCTAAGGCTTGTGTTCCTTGTTTTAAACAAATAATCACATTTACTGAAAGTAGATAAAATCCATGTACTTTTGTTATCTTTGTCTAGCACAACACTCTTACCACTGCTCCGCTCTTCATCATTGCCTTTCTTATGTCCTACTTCTAGACCTGCTTGTTTAACACTCTCTGTTTCTACCCTGGTATCTTCTCTTGGCTCCCAAAACATAACAGGCCTTTCATATAAACAGCTTGCATCTCACATCCCCGACCGCTACTTCTCAGCTGCTTGATACTTGCAAGTCATCAACACATCTCACTCCCAGGGGGCACCCCTCTGGGCTCTATCCTTGCCCCCCCCTTATCACATTACACAGTCTCACTCGGAGATGTCTTGTTTGGATTTGTGTACTATCCTTATGACAACACCCCGATCTTCACATTACTGTCAGTTTCACCACTCCTCCAGTCTTGTGTATCTGCCTCACAACCATCTGTCACTGGATGATGCTGTGAAGCCTGAAGATAAACTCTTTGAGAACTGAGATCTAGTCATTCCCTTCATCAGCATGTATCATTGCACCGGGTTCAGTGCACCTTCCTCTCTTGATATCTGCATTCTCTACTAGAAACCCAGGTGTTCTCAGTCCTTACAGGAAGATTGTGTCCTGCACAATCACTCCAGCAACAGCAGTTGACATCAAATGGTGAATATACGTAAGATCTGCCCACACAGCCCGTTCAGTTTGATAGTACGCTCATTTCACTAGTACTCTTCTGACGTGATTACTCTAATAGTGTACCATACGGCCTCCTCCTAAATATAACCTTTGACCTACATCACAAACCTGTAGACCTTGCAACAAAAACTTTAATTTGTTTAGACAGATTGCCACTAGGCCAGTATGAAATGTAAATTAAGCCTCCTTGGCTGGTGTCATGGTTCCCTGAGTTGGCACACCCATACCTGTCCTTTGGTTAGAAGGGCCTTGAAAATGAATCCAATATCCACGTCAGGCAGCCGGCAACCAGATGCCCAGGTCAACCTGGCGACCAGAGTGTCCAGGCCTGCGGCAATTCATGACGTCCAGAGTGGCCGTGCATATTGAGGCCAGCGTTCAGGAGTCTCCTTCATAGAGCAGCCCCCTAGTGACTGTTGGTGTCAGATCCAGCCAGCTACTCCTCCAGCTGACTTGCGAGGTGTGTACCCCCATCCCTGTATCTGGCTGTTCAGGGTGGGCGATGAAGGCCATCTCCAACAGGCCCACACCTCATCCCTCCTACTGAAGGCAGAGGGAAACCAGGGGGAGAGGTGCGCCCAAGCACTGAGATAAAGGTTTGGCTCAGAGGAGGTCTTTCAAGAGATTGCAGCGAGGTAGCTGCTCAGCTACTCGCCAAACCCTGATTCACTTCAGCCTTCAAAGATCTTGCCTTAGTATTTTCTTCCACCACCGGGATATGAAACAGTGGCAGCTCCGCTAGGGCCCACGCCCCGGGGTTCCATATGAACCACTGCTGCCCTCCTACTTGTCAAGGCTTGGCCCCCCAATTGCCCTCGGCGCCGGGCACGTTCTGAACTTCTTAGTCCGATAAGCTGACCTGGCCTCCGCTGGCCAGTGGGTCCCTGTCCTGGGCACTTTTAGACAAGGCGGGAAAAAGAACACAACCATATCCAGGTGTTTCCACCCAAGGGCCAGCCGGAGCTCTGAACTGGGGCCCAGTTTGAGTTTTTTAACCCTGACGAGCAGGGGAGGCCTCCTGGGTCTGCAGGGCCCCTTTCAGGTCCTTGGAGACATACCTTGGCCAGGGAATAGAGCCCATGGGAGCTTCCCGCCAGAGCTGTGACCCAGGGCCCTGTTAACATTTTTAACTTGTCCTAGCAGGGGACACCTTACCGGACCTGCTAACTCCATTCCGGCCCTTTGACGGACGGCAGGCCAGAGAACGGAGCACAGGGCTGGAGTCCTCCACTCCAGAGCCAACTGGAGCTTTGAACCAAGGGCCCTGTCTGAGATTTTTAACAGAACTAAGCTGCAGAGTCCTCATGGGACTTGTGGGACCTTGTCCTGGGCACTTTGAATGATGGAGGACCCAGGGTCAGGAGCTTCCACTTTAGAACCAGCCAGAGCTCTGACTAGGGGCCCAGTCAGAGCTTCCTTCCAAGCTAGGAAGACCTCCCCAAGCCATCTGGACCCTATTCTGTGCCCTTTGGGACATGGCAGGAGCCCATGGCTGGGTGCTTCCACCCAAGCGCCAGCCTGAGCTGGGCCTGTTCTGTGCTTCTTAACCTAACCAAGGTCTGCAGGAACACGTCCCAGGCCCTTTGAGAAATGGCGGGCTGGAGAAGAAAGTTCAGGGCTGGAGGCTTCTACCCCCAGTGCCAGTTGGGAGATTTTGATTGTCTCTCGTTCGAATTCTGGAGATTTTCTTATTGACCATCAGCTCTCTTCCAGTCCAGGTAAATAATCCATCTGCTTTTGGCTTATGAAACTTAAGTACAAGATTCTTCCTTTTGCCCCAACCACTCTTCTGAGTCACTTAGACTTCTACAACTTCCCTGCCTGCAATCTTCTTGGACTTCATCTGATCGCTCGTCTAGCTCTGTAACTGTCTAGTAGATCTTCGAACACTTCTGCATTCGCAGGAACACATTGATTATCTGTCCCTAAGTGCATTATTTTCAAATCTATGCACATTACCTTTAGAGCCTTCCATCACATAGGTCCCTCACACCTACCAGAGATTTCAGCATCACCAGCATTCACGCATCCTTCGGTCCTCAGACGCGCCGCTGCTCTCCAGCCCCAGGTTTTGGCACTGTAGAGAAAAGGACTGCGTTTTTTCAGTGATGGCTGCTACAGCTTGGAGCACCCTCGCTGAGTCGTTTCGATACCACAATCTCCTTCTATCATTTAAGACACCCCACAGTACTTAGCTCTTGTCTGCTTAGGATGCCCCCTTTTTTCGACCCTACTGAATCATGTTTCCCTAAAATCCTACAGCGCTTGGACACTGTTGCGGTAACAGTTGTATCCTATGGATGCCACTATGTTACATTAAGGATGTGACTGGACCACCAAATGGATAATACACCTTTAGATAGATGTCAAGAATTAGATGTGGTTCAAAATGGCCGCCAACAGAAAGTTGAATGCACATCCCATAAGGATGTCAACAAAGAGATTGTCCATGAGGAGCGTACATAAAACCATGAGACACAAACACAACAAAATCAACCTAGTCAATAGAATTCATTTTTAATTCTTTTTTATTTACTTGTATTTAAATTGTTGACTTCACACTTTGACATTCTTCTGACTTCAGAATGAATTCGGACAAAGACAGAGTAATACAAACAAGAGGCTGAGAGTAGGGGCGGTGTCAAATTGCACCACAAAATTAAAAAAGGAAACAGAAAAAAAGCAAATCACACGATTTGTCTGCATTAAAAATAGGATATTGTTGAGTTACAGTGGAATGTATTTCACGCTGGGGAAAAGGAGAGGGGGGTCCACCTCCCCTTGTAGGCAGAGATGGGGAGAGACCCCCGCTATATTCTCTCTGCCCCAACAGAGACGCAGGCAATCACATTCTCACAAACACACACACACACACACATTCTCCTACCACCATTCAGTGCCCCTGACTCCTTCCTGGGGGGACTTGGCGGTAAAAGTTATCACAGCCGTTAGGCTTCACTGTTTCTGTAGGGAGATCTCTAATAACTACTCTGAATTCTAAAAGGATGCTGGCTATTGCCTGTCTGTTGTGTTTGCATAAAACATGCCTCCGTGTTACTCCCTGGTAAAGCCACACTCTAGATTCCATGTGGTTGCCACAGGTACGCGCTGACTGATATACCTCTTGATATCGGCCATTTTGTGTTTTTTTAAATTGCTTGTAAGCCTCAAAGGTCTCTGGGTAGATATATATGACCACCTGACTGCAAGAGTAGATGCTCCCTACAAAGACTTAATTTGGATGAAAATTGCTAGTTATTCCCACACACGGTGTCATAAATTAAATCTGGTCCTGATGTTGAACTGTTGATGCCGCTCTTTGTAATACTTCATTTCTGATCCTGCCTTAACGACTGTGTTGTCATAGCTCAGGCTACCATCAAAAAAAGAGCACGTGAAGAATTGGGGCCCTTTAAAAAAAGTCATTTTTGGGTTTGGTCAGTTTTGGTCCAGCTTGGTCCCATTACCATGTGAATGTCAAACCACATGCTATCACGTCACCACAATGTATGATCTGCATTTACAAAGAGTATGAGAAGCAGCCCATGTCTTGGATTCATGCTAGACACCGCTCTCTTCCTGTCCATCCTCTTATATACTCGCCAGTCACTTCTTTACAAAGGATCTAGAGAATCTACCATACACAATAAAAGTAAAACTCTTCGGCAAATGACCCTTAAAGACTAGCATCCACAAAAGAGCTCTTTTTTTGCTTTGAATTGGCCATTGTTGTTAGTTTTCAGTTTGGTTACTTGAAGCCAGGACTGCCATGTCTAATCAGGAGCAGCAAAAGCATGTCCCGCCTGTCAAGAGGCGCTACGCTTCCATGACTACTGCTGGTTTTTTTCATGTTACAAGTCAGATCCTTTAGGCAGTTGTTGAATATGGCATTGGATGGCCTGGAATCCGGTTTGCTTCTGGAGAATGGATTTAAGAAAACAGTGACAAAAAATTGGATCGGAAAGCCTCGCTGTCTTTGCATTTCCAACTCTCGCAGAATGGTACTGGAATTCTTCATCGTTTCTCGCCCACTTAGCAATGTTCTTAAACTCCTCGTGTCTTCCAGTTTTTCATTTTAAGATTGTCTAATCTTATTCTTCGGTCCTTGAGACAATTATTTCATAGACTGGTACAGATGTGCCAAATGCTTATAATAAGTTAAACATATAAACAATAAATACATTTAAAAATAAGCTATTGTAAACTATTAGAAAATGGCTGAAGTGAGGCCAGAGTGAGGGAGATTGGTGAAGTGCTACCTTGTTTCCCTCTTCTACCCATCTGGTAGGTGAATGGAGTGGTGAGGGGTTACAGCTCCTGGTATATGGGCAGACTGTCCACTCCTGCAGCTTGGAGTTATCACCATTTCTTGATTTTTGGCTAGAAGGTCTGACTTAAATGCTGGCTCTGAAAGAGGGTAGATTGGGAATGTAAAACAACCCGGGCCTCATTTACAAATGTTTGGTATAGGGCAGCGCCATGAGCCTTCTTGCTGCGCCACCCTACGCCAAAAGAAAAGGGCAGGAATTTGCTGTATCTAGGAGCTAAGCTTGTTCCTGTCCTCTTCCCCAGCCCTGAAGCACAATTGGCTGCTGTGTGCCAATTTAGGCACCCTTGCACCATGGTGCAAGGGTGTCTGCATTGTGGGCACGATTGTTTTTCTGCAGGAACGAACACCTTCCTGCTCAAAACCAGTCAATGAAGGCGATTTCCTCTTTCTATGGGTGCTGCTGGAAAACGAGGAGAAATAAAGTTATTTCTCCCCGTTACCCCTCCCCTGGGAAGGCATTGACCTTTGAGGCATTCTCAGGTTCACGGAATGTTGTAAATCTGGAAATGTGTCGAATGCCGTGGGTGGGAACACCCACCGTAAAGACCATGGCACGCCTCCCCATCGTAGTGTGAGGCAACGCAACCACTTGCTCTGCGTTGCCTCACTCTGTATCTACAAGGACATGAAAAGCCATGTAGGGTGGCTTTACGTGGCCTTGTTGATAGTGCTAAGCCCTGTGCGCCACCGGTCGTCACAAAAAGTGCCCTTCCGGCAGCCACAGGGCTTGTAAATGAGCCGTTCAGTGAGCTCAAGGGGAGCCGCAGGGCATTACTGTTTGATCCCTTCCCGGGTGCTAAGAATTAAACAAAAACACAACATGCGGGTAACATAACGGGTATAGAAACTAGGTAAGCATGATGGAGGCCGAGTAACTCCAACTCACTGTATGCTTTGACAGTCAGGTAGGAGTCTAGAATTAATATCACATAAAAAGCCAAGAAAACAAAATAGACCATACAAAGGAGAGTAGGCATGTGAAAATAATATGGATGAGGAGGCACCGATCTTGGAGAAAATTTGGCATTAAGAGATTAGCAAAAAAGTAGAAGGTTGGAAAGAGATATAAAGGGATGGAGGAAGATGAGGGAAGGATCACTTGGAGAGGGACACGGTAACGGAGAGCTACAGAGTCAATGCAAATTTGGCCAACAGGAGGAAGACTAAGAAACTGTAGATCATGAGAATGATAACACCACCCGACTGTAGACACTGGGGCTGTCCGCCCTTCTACGGCACGTGGCCAGTATCCCTAGCCAAGATTCACTCTGTAAAACAGGGTGAGCTCTGATTTACTTTTGTTCTTATTCACTTCCTCCATTATTTTTTATAATTCCATCCTTTTTCCATAGTGAATCTTTGAGTATTTGATCATAGGATATCCCTGCACTCTCGCTTTCTAAATTCATCTGGCTCACCCTCAAGGCCTCTACGTCCACTTCTCTTTCTTAGAGTTTACTTTCCTCTTCCCATTCTTACTCCTTGTTGTTTGTATGACAGAGTTCCGCATGGCTAAACCATGCATGCCTCTACAAAACACTTCGAACAACGAATGCATCTGAACAACACATTCCTTTACAACGCATGCCTTTACCACTCAATTTTGTTGTAAAGGCATGAGCTGTAAAGGGACGTGTGGGAGAGATAACACCCCAGCCCCTGCGCCCCAAAACCCTGCCCAATATACAACAAGACTTTCCCCATCCCAAAAAACTACTCCCAGCCTTAAAACCTAAAACTACCACGACCCCTGCCCTCTAACACCCGAGCCCATGCCTTATAAGCAACTGACCTCCCCAGAGCCCTTAAAACTGCCCCATCCCTAAAACCTAAAATAACCCCCCTGCCCTGAGCCCTAAAACTCTGGCACCTGTCCTACAAACAACCTGACCCTAGTCCTAAAACTACCTCATACCTGAAACTACCCCCAGGCCCCCCTGCCCTGAGGCCCTACAACCCGGCCCCCTGCCCTATAAACAACCCGACCCCCCAAAAACACCCCACCCCTAAAACTGCCCCCAAACCCGGCCCCAGCCCCCCTCACCTGTCCGCGTCGAGCTTTCTGTCCGGACGCTTCCTGGTCTTGCCCATCCGGACATCTAGACCATACACTGTCTCAATCATGCATATGCGTGGTTAAGGCAAGTGCGGTGGTGCTTGCGGGGAAACGTCTCTGCCCACGTTATAAAGGCTGTTTCCCCCCTAGGATCAATTCAGTGGGGGTCAAGGGTGGATTATACTGGAAACTATACGCATGTCCCTTAACTCATGATCTCACGCCCCGTTTCCCAGTTGTGGGTTCTTCTGCTAAGGGTATAAGACGCCCGACACTCTTATTTGAAGATAAATGTTGACTTTCCTCCATTGTGGGGGATTCTCCTTAGAACCAGCAGTTTAATATCATTTCTTAATCAGCCATGTCTTTTCATGCTGGACAACTTGATTAGTACCGTGGCTTTTCCTCTTTGCCCCAATTTCTCTTTCCATTTCAAAAATCCAGATACCACCACCCTCTCATTTCTAGCCTCAGAATGTATCGTTAGGGCAAAGAAGGACTGTGAGCTCTAGCGACATCTCAAGAGAACGCGGGCGGGAAGTCTTTCAATGCGAACATACTGTGATCTCTGAAATACTGTAAATACACGCATGGCCTCAAGTTTCTGCCCACGAGGCATTGTTTGCATATCATAACCGACATTTTGCCTTTGGTCCATCAAAAGGTGATATTCTGATTGGAGGAAGTGGTGGAGAGTAGTATATGGCGGTGCTCTTTTTCCAGATGACTGGATCTCTCAGGACTTGCTGATTCTCTACTGTAGCATGGAGGAGTCTGTACAGAAGAGTTAAGAATTGCTAGCCGGGTGCACAGGGTTGTATGTCAAAATACTGAGTTTTATATTCCGTGCGACCACCCAAGGTCATGGTCTATATCTGTGGAGTAAAGAATAGTGATCCTTTAATTATCTATATATATTTAGCTTTTCAATGTTTTATTTGTTGATATTTTTGCTACGGTATTATGGTAGCACAATATTAAGTACTCAACCCCCTGATACCCTACTACGTTAATGTCCGCCACCAAGGAAACTCCGAAGCACACTCTGGCATCCAGCGAGACTTAGAACATCTTGAATATTATTTCTCAGAATATTCATGTTCCGTAGCTAGACGTGTGCTACACCATCACTATATGCATACAACGGCGAGGAGTGTTGAAGTAAGCTTTACATAGGTTTTGGAGTGCCCGGAGTCCAAGTGTATTTTAGATCAATTTGTACTTGTGGTCTTGTGATGGTTTGTGCTTCCTTCCAGACCCTCTCGTTCTCACTTGTTTCTTGGGATCTTCTGCGGGAATCCCTATCAAGTGGGAAGAAGGCTGGTGTTGGCTACTTGTTCTAACTTTGTTTTCCTGATGCTTTTCCTCATTTCATGTTTTGCTGTGAGAGCTCGCTGCGCCTCCCTGAACAGAGTCGGTCTCTCTGTCATTGGTGCCGAAGGGAGTGGAGGGCTTGAGATGGAATGGTCGGTCACCGATCCCTTTATCCCCAATTATTACATCTCCTTACTATTATGGTTCATATTCATTTTTAGTGTGGTCAACCTTCCAGTTCTGCTTTTCCTATTTCACAGAAGGTAAACAACAATGCTGTCAGAGAAGCAGCCTATTCATTTGAGATGATAGAACATAAACAGAACATGGCTTTAGACCTCATAGAAATGTCCCGCATATGGTGATAAAAGCCATTATGGAATATTCTGATATGAAAGCTACAAGGGATGCGCTGTAAATTCCTACAACTGCGATCATAGGTATGGAAACATCCATACATAGAGCATATAGCACACACAAGTTGTTTGTTGCACGGCATTGAAAAACTGACCGTAGAATTGGAAGGGATGCGTATCTTATCATTTGCCTTATATAGTTACTCCTGGTTTGATAAACTGGCCAGTTTTATTATACTCATAACATTTAATTATTAAAGAATTTTCCACCATTGAGCTCAGATACTTAAGCGGGTTGATCCCACGTGCTTTAACCAATCTCACGCAGACATGTATCTCTTGCAACAAGGACTAAAACATCCCAGTTCTAGGAGCAATTAAGTCCCACCACCCTATGGAAATGTTACTAGGCTCTAAGGGTACTCTAATGGTAGGATTAAAACATTGTCTCTTTTAGATTCCCGAAAATTGGAATGATGACTTGATATGATGAGAAAACATTTTGAATTATAAATCTGAATGTATGAAAATGCTTGGAAGTCCGAGTACATATTCCTGATTTTCTATTGGCACTTACCAAAGTCACCACCCTGCTAACTGGCATTCATAACTTGCCATGTACTGCCCATGGGCGAACAGTCTTTCAAAAACATGCTTCCGCCTCTCAGTCTGCATTCTGATAGGGCTAAGTGCCCTTGTGCCCAAATAGGACACAACAAGCCCATGTTTCAGAAAGATAATGGAATGTTTCAGAGCCAAGAGGCAGAGAAAACAAGTCTGGAATGTTTTTTATTCTTCCTCCACATAGATCATACCCATTGAAGGGGGAACATCCTTTACAACGCAGTAATGACACCGCAGTGCCATTACAACGCGGGTTTCACAACGCAAGTTGTTACCACGACTTGCGCTGGAGGGCGCTCTAGGCTAGGGAATAGTAGATTTACTATTCCAGCACCTTCCCTACTGTACGTAGGCTGGTGTTGGAATAGTACATTTTACTATTCCTAAGTCCAGCACCCTACAGACTTGCGTTGTAAAACCTGCGTTATGATGGTCTGTGGTGTTTTATACCGCGTTGTACTGTCATACATCCCATTGAAGGTAGACTATGGTTGACAAGCTCTCTACCTATCACTCAAATGGAAACCCTATGACCATTCGTTTTCACCGGTCATATTCCCATTTTCTGAAGTTGTAGGGTGCAATTGTTTTTTTCTCAATTGAAAAACATGACCGTGTCTTTACGCAATGTTTCTTGTCTATTTTTATTTGCAAAGTTTCCACTCAGCATATTAGTAGGGCACACTTTAGACTGCTGTACTATGGGTCATGAGGTCATTTATTTTCTTACTTTACTGAAGCACTATTGCCTACATTTGACAAAAGGCTTTTGGGCTGTTGTCTGGCTCACCAATAACACTTTCCATGGATTTAAAAAGTAGGAGGAACAACCAGGGCTACTTCAGACTATGCAAATTATATGTCAACATATTGATTGTAACTGACTTTAAGACACTGATTTTGTCACCACCCTAATGATTACGTAGTGGTAAGGCTTTTTACAGTAAATCGAAAGACTCCTGTTCCAAGGTGGCTGTTATGTATACGTATTGCTGAGAGAAGTTTTCCTCGAGTAATTGTTTTTGAGCTCAGAGCACTGGAGATCTACATGGCATCCTAAAAGATTCTCTATCCAATACATTTTAAAAAAAGACTGGAATTTCATGCTCCTTAAGAGTTTTTTTTGTTCGCAAAATCAACGTGTCAGCCATCTTTAGAACTGAAGTCCACTCTAACTGCAAGGGAAGCCTCGCCAGACACCCACAGCAAGACCATATTTTTTTAATAAAAATTGTTGCAACAAATAGTTTAAGACTAAACAATTTTCTTTAATTAAGATAAATGTAAAAAAGTGCAATGTTCTACAATTAAAAAGTAATTTTATAAATGCTTAGTAATTCAAAATTGACAGACTTTTATTTATAATAAAGGGAAAATTATCTATTTATAACCCCGGTGGTGCCTGCGTCACAGTAAATGGAAAGCCTTTGGTTTCAAGATGGCCGCCACGTTGACTTACAATTACAGGAGAGCTATAGGAATTCTCTTACTATTTTATGGCTTTGTCTTTCAAACCCACAATCTGTCCCTATGGCTTGGCCATTCTAGGAATATTTCTGTGTATATAGCCCTACATGCATCATTCACAAAAACAGACAGAACAGCCTCCTACCACATCTGGAAGCCTTGAAAAGCTTTTGTGAAGGTGGAAGAGGACATTAAAGCAAAAGTCATCAAAATTGATACAAATACACTAAAGGGAAAATAAAATGTAAAAGGAATCTAGGATATATAATTACAAGACTTTCCCCTTTTTCCCCGATAACCTTCACCCTTACACATCACGACAAAATGTAAACTCCCTGCTGAGTCAAGATGCAACTTTTCTGCAAAACACCTTTCCTCAGCTGAAGTTAAAAAAAATACATTTTGTTATATTTATATATCTATATATATGTCTATATATACATATATATTTATAATTTTACAGAGAATAAAAGACATGAGGACAGAAAGGAACCAGTACAGCCGTATCCTCCTTTGCGATGGTCAAGCAATAGATTTTAGTACTGCGACACATTGGATCCTGTTGTATTCCGCTGGAGGCGCTTTCCCCAGTCTGGACAGTTTTCTTTTTACTGAGGTTGGAGGAGGAGAGTATTTCACAGGTTCAAAGGCGAAAGGATGAAGTTTGTTCACTGGATGAATTTTTGTTTGATTGGCACCGCAGTTTAATAGTAAGACTCTTTTTCTACCCAACCTGGGGGGATGTGAAAAAAAGAAGAAGGACTTTTGTTTAGTTTGGCTCAAGGATTTATGAAATGAAAACCATATGTACAGCTCATGTGTATTCAATTTACTACAAAAGACAAATTATTATCATGTAAGCAATGCTATTCATGCAAAAGGATATTTATTTATCTTATTTATGTTTGGAGCTTGTCTATCATATGGAAAAAAGATTTAAGTCGACCTTGAGGATTCTGAATATATGTTTGTAGCGCTTGGTACCATTAAATTCGCCTGATAGGTCCCCTAGCTACTGAGGTTTATATGCTCTGCTTTTCCAACTTCTGAATTTGTCAAGCATCTCTTGTTGTCTTCTCCAATATATGTCTTCCTCTGTGATCATTACATAAATCTCAGCAGTTGGCTGTTCATTAGATTCAGAATGAGTGATTTCAGATAAAAACTGGAGGCCATTAACACGTTTCTACCTGTCAGTGTTGTTTACAGATCTGTTTGAAATGTGTTGGATTGAAGGTAAATCATTGGATCAAGAAAATGTACTCCTAGATTATCTTTCTGAAGAGAGAACTTTATTGAACTGTGCATTTGTGATAACTTGTCAACAAAGGTATCCAGTTCACCCTTTGATTATGCTCATATTTGTAGCACACTGCCAATGACCTAGCACCAATTGTTCTCACATTGTGCATCCTGGTGGTTGTGTTTTTGTATAAAAGCATGTAGATGTTTGTGTATCTGAGCACCATATTGCTGCCAATCACTGTATATTTTTTACGTAAGTGTTCATTGGAATTTAAAGTAGTTATGGCACAAGATTAAACTGATCAATTCAGGATGGAAATTGGCTAAGGCGATATGCTGCTATCATCAATTCTATTGCTTGCATACCTTCCATATTTGGAACGGTTGCTGTAAGGTTGACTATATAGCATAGGTCTATAGTTCTTCATTAAATTTCACATTTTGAAGTTAAACTAATTATTTCCTTGCAACCATTTAATATTTTCTTGGACATACCCTTGAATAGTCGTAAAAACTATGGACCCACTCTTCTCAGTAGGTTTGACTACCAGGGTGTAATTTTCTTGTTACTCTAGTTTTAAATCTTCTAATTTTAAAATGTGTTTTCTACAATGTAAATGTCAATTTGCGGATTTCTCTTACAACTACTGAGTCTGTTCTTTGTCCCTCTACCTGAGTGAGAAACAACCGAACGCAAAGCCTTACTGTATAGAGTGAGTGAAAAGCATAGCAGAAGCTTTATGAATGAATACAAAATAAGTGTTACAAATATAGCACTTAGGAGGGGCATCAGCAAATTGTTACTTACATCAAGAACCAACACTTTATCATATCCACTCTTGACTCAGAGAATACCTGATTTACAGATGGGGAATATGGACTCAAGAGAAGCACATGCAACATCTTAAACCAGCCTGGGAAAGGGCCATTAGTATCATCCACAGTCTTCTTTAACCAAATATCAAAAGTTCCTGGTGTGAATGAATGAATGAAAATGCATTTATATACAGCGCGATTGGTGTGTAGTACCTATTTGCTTTTGCCAGCCCAAATAAATACTGTAACAATATTTTGTATTATGAGGAAATCCAAATAGTTTTTGCTAACATTTTAACCACTTTCTATTGTATTGTAAGTTGTGGTTCAAAACGATGTCCCTTTTGAATGCTAGTTGTTTTTGTATTTAACTTTTATTGCCTGTGTTAGATGACAGTCTTTCTTGTGTGCCCTGTTACTTCTAGTCTCCTAACCACTAAAAAGAGATTGAAAAAGAAAACAGAAATAGCGCACAAAAGTGAGTGGCTGAGAAAGTGTTTGAAAGAAAATAAAGACAGAAAAATGGAGAGGCAGTGTGAAAGGCAGCAAAACATACAGTGTGGGAGACTGTAAGAGAAGGAGAAAGGGAGAGGGATATAAAGAAATATGAGGCAAAGTGTGTGACAGGAAAAAGAATGAAGGAGGAAGCTGGAAGGAGGGAGAGCGAGAGAGAGAAAAGAAAGAAGCAGGCTACAAAAGAAAGAGATAAAGGAAACTTGAGTATAAAGACAGATGGAGAATGAGAGAAATAGATACACACAGAAAGAGAGAGTGAGAGAAAATGCAAGAGATGGCAAAAAGTCTGCTCCGCTTCTTTCTTGTATGACCTGGACACCTCATTCCACTCCTTTGCAGTATTGCATTTTTTAATGTAACATTGCCTTGGCTAAGAAAGGTCTGTAATTTGTTAAAAATACAGGCTATTAAAAAAATGCTTCATTATCGCAAATTCTCTGACTCACAGGGATTTGCATAACTTAACCTCTAAAGAATGCTAGGCTGTTTCACAAACTAGAGATAAACATTATCCCCGGCTGTTTGTATGATCAAATTATTATTTTCGGACTGACACAAAGGTCATTTATGTGCTGAGTTGTATATAGTGTGAACTTGCCCTGAAGGCATCTGAGAGCCTCTCAATATTTACATGGCAGTAATTATGTGGTTTACAAATTGAGGTAGAAATCGAGGCAACAATGGCGGAACGTGAGCGAAACATATGAAGGCATTAAAGTCAGAGGCTGATACATTTTTGAGGTAGAAACAGAACATATATATATATATATAAATAATGTTTTAGCAGCACAGTTATATTTGCACAGTGTCACACGGGGAATAAGTAAGCATGCATAGAGCCAGTCTCACGGATGGATACATTGTCGAGGTGGGAACAGCTTATAGATATGAATATTGTTTTAACAGCGCATAAAAGCCGAACATATTGGGGTAGGCATAAAGACATAATGGCAGTGCGTAAGCGAAATATATGAAGGCATTAGGAGCAGCAGCTGATACATTTTCGACGTAGACACGTCACATATATAAAACTATTGATTTTAGCAGCATATAGTTACATTTGCATTGCTTCCTTTACTGTGTCATAAGTACATTTTGTTTAAAAGGATGCAACCCTTCACCCATACTAGGTGGCACGCTTCCTCATAGGTTGAGCTCATCTGGAGCTCTTCTGCTTTTAGTTTTTTTGTTTCTGTATTTTAGAGCCTCTCCTTGGATAAGAAGGGTCCCCGAAGTAAATCTGGTGCATTGCATAGGGCTGGGTGTGCGTTCTACCATTGACCATGACTGGTGTCATGGTAACTCTAACGTTGACGTTTAGAATGGCTGAATGGTTATTCTACGTTGGAGTGCTGAATTTTAATCTGGGGTTAGTTGGATGGTGGTGTCTGGCTTTCGGCTACCACGACTCTTTTCTCCCAAAAATAAAGTTCCTTCACCACCAACAGAAAATGTCCGCCTGCTTTGTCACCACTACACTTTGGGCGTGACAAGTATGAGGAAAGGAGAAGTTGTTTCTGAAGACGTGGGAAGGGGTTAGTTCTCATTTTTCTCCTTCCATTTTTGGTTAATTTTGCTTTTTTCTCTCTGCCAAATGATTGGATTTCGTTGCTTTGTTCTGTCTTGTGAGGGAATCTCCCTTAGGGGATGAGCGGGTGCATTATACAAACACCGTTAATATAACAACGGTTAGCAAACTCTTACAGAATGCGGTTATCGTTACAAAAAGGCAAATACTTAATTATTATGTATGATGTTATGTGGTGAGGTCACATTTGGACGTAAGAATGCCGAGTGCCTTCCTTGTTTTCTATGAATATAAGGAACACAACAAAACATGATGTTTCACTTTTTGCATACACACCAGATGTGATCATTAGCTCTGGCGGAAGTCTATTGTCAGTGTTCGTTTGTCATTAAACACATAGACATGAATGTTTGAATGTAGTCTCTCATTCCTGTTTTCAACCGCTTGGCTTTCGGCTTTTACCCACATACTACATGTGAATACCTGTTAACGCACTAGTTTTTTAGGTCGAAGGCCTAAAAGGCTGCGCTTGCGCAGTCTTAGGCCGGAGATTTAATGAGTCTGAGTAGCGCCGAAGGTCCCGCCTCCGTGCCCCATCTCTCCTTCATTGGCTGGCTTCCTAAACGGAGGCCAGCCATTGGAGGAGAGATCAGTCACTCCAATGTAGCCCCGTCCTTTTCGGATTTGGGGGCGTCATTTTTGATGTTCTTTAGACAGTGACGTTGTCCGTCACTCAGAACATCAAAACCACGCCCCCAATTCCGAAAAATTTCAGGAGCGCCGGCCGCCATTAAGCTGTTTGTTGTACATGAGGTAGGTCGCATGCTCCCGCTGTCCTCGTTCCCGCCCCGAATCCGAAAGTCGTTGTGGCCGCCGTTTTGTTTTTGCCGTTTTATTTTTCTTTCCATGTTTTGTTTTTGCCGTTTTATTTTTCTTCCCCCCCCCGCCCGAGGCTCTCCCGTCCCCCGAGGCTCTCCCGAGGCTCTCCCGTCCCCCGAGGCTCTCCCGAGGCTCTCCCGAGGCTCTCCCGTCCCCCGAGGCTCTCCCGTCCCCCGAGGCTCTCCCGAGGCTCTCCCGTCCCCCGAGGCTCTCCCGAGGCTCTCCCGTCCCCCGAGGCTCCCGTCCCCCGAGGCTCTCCCGTCCCCCGAGGCTCTCCCGAGGCTCTCCCGTCCCCCGAGGCTCTCCTGAGGCTCTCCAGTCCCCCGAGGCTCTCCCGAGGCTCTCCCATCCCCCGAGGCTCTCCCGAGGCTCTCCCGTCCCCCGAGGCTCTCCCGAGGCTCTCCCGTCCCCCGAGGCTCTCCCGTCCCCCGAGGCTCTCCCGTCCCCCGAGGCTCTCGTCCCCCGAGGCTCTCCCGTCCTCCCTCCGCAGCTGCCTGCCCCCTATCTCTATCACGGATCCCACGGTCAGCTGATAAGACTTCCCCAGCCAGTGGTAGGGCGTCATGCCAGACACTGTCCAATGAATCATAGATGCTGCCTCGGCGATAGTTATTCTCACAGTCTGAGTACTAAGAATTCCAGACTCACAGAGAACTATAAAATATTTCTGCCTTCTGTGCCCATGACCTTCCAAAGAGATCTGTACACCTAAGCACCATTCTAAAGGAGCACAGTACACGAAAAAATCACCAGGTCAGCGTACACGAAATAGCTCTAAGAGTACTGACCCCACTGAGCTCTGAACACCAGAGCGTCTATGCAAAAAATATCTATAGCGGTCTTGTCTTCTATGCCGTTTTATTTTTCTTTCCATGTTTTGTTTTTGCCGTTTTATTTTTCTCCCCCCCCCCGCCCGAGGCTCTCCCGTCCCCCGAGGCTCTCCCGTCCCCCGAGGCTCTCCCGTCCCCCGAGGCTCTCCCGTCCCCCGAGGCTCTCCCGAGGCTCTCCCGTCCCCCGACGCTCTCCCGTCCCCCGAGGCTCTCCCGTCCCCCGAGGCTCTCCCGTCCCCCGAGGCTCTCCCGTCCCCCGCGCCTCGTCCCCCGAGGCTCTCCCGTCCCCCCCCCGCGAGTCTCTCCCCCCCCCCGAGTCTCCCCCCCCCGTGAGTCTCTCCCGTCCCCCCCCCGCGAGTCTCTCCCGTCCCCCCCCCCCGCGAGTCTCTCCCGTCCCCCCCCCCCGCGAGTCTCTCCCGTCCCCTTCTTGGCTGGGAAGAGCTGACTCCATTGGGCTCTCTGATTGGGTGTTGCCCTGTAGCTCTTTTCTTTACAGGGTCACAGTGCTCCTTGAAGACGGTTTGAGAATATTCAGCAGGCAAGATATTGAGCAGTCTCGATGAACTTTAAAGTTTAAATCTGCCGCTGCTTTCAATGCATTTCTGTAATCTGTTTTCCTACCCTTCTTTCTGATCAAGTCTAGAACCAATTTTACCCTTTAGTGGCCTTAAGCTTCTATTCAGCGTTAGCATATACCTGTTATATTGTCTAGTGCTTTCTTCTTCAGGACTCGTAATGTTTGTAGATAAAGGAACAAAGGCAGTGGGAGATGAAGTGATTAAAGAAAGATCGCACAATTCGCCAAGTGGGTAAAGAAAATACACCAGGCGAAGGGCAGTTTGTTGGGGCAGAAACCAGTAACATGGCACCAGTAACGAGGCTCTCCCGTCCCCCGAGGCTCTCCCGTCCCCCGCGCCTCGTCCCCCGAGGCTCTCCCGTCCCCCGAGGCTCTCCCGTCCCCCCCCCCCGCGAGTCTCTCCCGTCCCCCCCTTGGCTGGGAAGAGCTGACTCCATTGGGCTCTCTGATTGGGTGTTGCCCTGTAGCTCTTTTCTTTACAGGGTCACAGTGCTCCTTGAAGACGGGTTGAGAATATTCAGCAGGCAAGATATTGAGCAGTCTCGATGAACTTTAAAGTTTAAATCTGCCGCTGCTTTCAATGCATTTCTGTAATCTGTTTTCCTACCCTTCTTTCTGATCAAGTCTAGAACCAATTTTACCCTTTAGTGGCCTTAAGCTTCTATTCAGCGTTAGCATATACCTGTTATATTGTCTAGTGCTTTCTTCTTCAGGACTCGTAATGTTTGTAGATAAAGGAAGAAAGGCAGTGGGAGATTAAGTGATTAAAGAAAGATCGCACAATTCGCCAAGTGGGTAAAGAAAATACACCAGGCGAAGGGCAGTTTGTTGGGGCAGAAACCAGTAACATGGCACCTAGACAACATATCTGCTAGTATTCTATGGCAAGAAGTGGCTTCACATTGCTGACATCTTCAACACTATAAGACTGTCAGAGCTCCTTAGAATGGAAACTGCTTCCTCTTTGAAAGCAGGCGGTAAAGTTGTGAGTGCAGAGTTGTGAGTGCACAGAGTTGTGAGTGCGCAGAGTTGTGAGTGCGCAGAGTTGTGAGTGCGCAGAGTTGTGAGTGCGCAGAGTTGTGAGTGCGCAGAGTTGTGAGTGCAGGTGCAGAGTAGTGAGTGCTGTTGAGTGCAGAGTAGTGAGTGCTGTTGAGTGCAGAGTGCTGTGTATTGGCAATGTAAATGACAATGCCATTTATTTATGATTAAAAGAAATGTCATGAGCAATGCCAATAGCTCTACCTTTAATGATGCCGAGACCATTGCATTGTAAATGCTTGTTGTTACTAGTTTTTAGGTCTCGGCTGCCGAAAACAGCGCGTATGCGTTGCTCTCGTCATACGAGAGCTTCTTGGAAACAATACAGATTCCAAAGCTCTCGGAGGCGGAGTTGAAGCCCCGCCCATCTTTTTAATTGGTTAGCGTCATCTTACCTGCAAAACGCTGGCTTCTGATTGTAAAGGAGGCTTCTTAGTCCCTCCTTGTTGCCGCCTTGTCTCCTTTTGGCCCCGCCCACCAGGTTTGGATCTCTCACTCGCGGAGTTACATGCTCTCTTTTATATGTCTGGAAGCACTTTCTTTTTGTCATTTTGAGTGAGGGCCGCCTCGCCCACGCTTGTTTTAATGTGCCTTGCGTCGAGGTCGTGGTTCTTCAGAGCAGACAGTAGGATGCAGGTGTAGTTCGCCTCCATTACACTCTTCTCTGTATAGGGGTCCAAGGACAACCCGTACTCAACACCAGCTGTCACATGAAATGAAAACCAATACATGTACTTGTATTTAACCCCGAGTTATTGGTGGATGAGGTGGAGGCGCTGAGCTCTCCCATCCCGCACATGGTTGTTGCAGAGCCGGAGGGCTCGGTTTTCCCCTGCCTGTCGCTTGCCCTCTGTGTTTACGTCTCACTCCGTGACCTTGTGACACACGGGGGGAGCATGTGATCCTTCTCCGGTTTCCTCTACCAGGGGTCTCCCTGAGTCTCTCTCCGGCCAGGCCTCCCCCGCAATCTCCCGCTGCCCTTGTGATAATACCTTAAAGATTGAGGCTGTATCCCGTTCCTGCCTCCGCCCCTCCCCCTTCAACAGAGCAGGCTCAGCTGCTGCTGCAGCAGACATGGCTGCCGACGGGGTGGACGAGCGCTCGCCGCTGCTGTCCGCAGCCAGCTCGGGTAACGTGACTCCCACCGCCCCGCCTTACATCGACGACAACAACCTCCAAGGTAAGGCTGCCCTCCTTCTCCAGCCTGTGTCCAGACAAGAGGAACCTACCCTACCACAATAACCTACTTCCCGCACTCCCAACTTGGGAGCTGGGCGGAGATCCTGCACCGGTAGATCCGCACCACTGCCTGACTGCAGAAGCTGCCCATTGTGGGTCACAGGCTTTGTCCGCGTTCAGAAATATGGCAGATAAGGGCTTTAATGGGGCGACGTTCCTGTAATCTTACACTTAGCTGTCAAGCCTACAGATAGGGATATTGGGCAGCCCTTGAGAAAGCAATAGTCATCGGTGTATTTTCAAAGGTATCGAAATTCATGTACCATGCACAGTGCGCTATAGTTACTGTATTCAGGCGTCTACAGCCTCTCATTTGCAAAGTGTGGAATACCACCCTTGCACCCTGTTGTTTATATTATTACCCCACCACCACTCATGTCATTGTGCTCATTTGCACAACTATTCGGAAACACATCCCTATTAAAAAGTAGCCCAGTTATGAGGCTGTAACGAACAGCACTGTTTGCTTGATCTTGAAGATCCCGTACAATATAATGTACAGGTAGTAAATTGCACGCTTCAGTAGGTAAAACAAAGCAAATGCTTTGATCGACACAGAACCCATAAACCTTGTTTGTTCTACTTCAAAGAAAGGCCACTCTTTATGAGGCCAATAGAGTTTTAAATATTCAGTTCAGCCTTTAATTAGCAATATGGTTTTTCTGGGAAAAAACATAAAAAGGTAAGAAGACATAAAAATGTATCCTTATTAGGTAATGTTTTATGATCTTTAAATATGACAACTTATGTAACTTCCAGGAGAAACGTGGGACGAAATCAGCACGCTTTGATGCGACAAAATAAGCATACGACTTTAAAGTATGTTTGTGGCACAATCCTTGATGGAAAAAGAATTCATTCATTGCCTGTTCTAACCGCAGATACCAATTCTTGCCCTGTCTTTTGCATGGTGGTTGTTTTTAGCAATTCCCAAGTTGGTTGTACTCCCTGCACCGAGTCAATTGTCGAGGGACAAGTAGCTCATCACGTGTCTTGGCAACAAACTTTTATAGGTCTCGCCTTTCATTAAGTTAAAGCCATTTGCTTTGCTATTCAATACTTTTAGCAAAGCAAATGGCTTTAACTTAATCAAAGGTGAGACCTATTGCATTTTCAATGCTTGTTCTGTTCTTGGAACGGATGTGTTCAAGTATTGCATGAGGCTGCGAGGCGCCTGTTGGTTCACCCGGGGTACACACATTGGGTAGAAGCGGGGTTCACATGCTGCACCAGCGAGTTTGGTGGGGCTTTCAGTAATAACATTCGGATGATTAAGGATCTTTAATTATGATAATATGAAGTAGCCTTCAGTGAGACATTGTCAACTGTTTGCTTCACACACACAACTTTTGTTGGCTAGAAGGTTGCGTGGTTTAATATGCTGCACAGGCAAGTATAGTTTATTTAGTTTGTTCCAAAAGGGGTCATGCTAGCTGGATCTACTGTACGTTATAGAACAGACATTTCAAGATGGCGGACTCATTTTGCAAATGATTTCATGGTATTCAAGACATGGGTAGAAAGAATGAGCTAAAAGCATGGTGTTCTGCTATTGCCACATCACTAGATGTGGTTACTGCAATGTGCTAGTTTCCCATCCGTGTTTTCAAAGGGATTAGGATAAACAGGTTTAATTTTGCAAGCTCTACCCTAGCCAAGTTTGTCTCGCGTGCAGTGCAGCTGCCCCTTAAAGGGATGCACGGTACAATACGCTGCACACTTGAAGCTTCACAAATTCCGTAATCATTGTATTCGGGCAAATGCTTGATGATCATGTAAGGCTCGATTCGCTTATAAAATAACTTACAATATTCGGCTTTGGTTTTGATATTGACCTGTGCGCTTTACAAGATAAAACTGTGCATTATATTATACATTAAACTACAATATTTGGATACACCTATATGGTGTATGGAGGATTGGTAGCTACAGTAGCTATGTTGACACAGATTAACTTTCTACTACATATATTTGGATTTTTTAAAACTCAAACTGATACAGGACCGTTATGTAGGGTACGGTTGGTGTTGTATATTAGTATATAGATCCTTACTTTATAGGCCTGTGTACATATGATTGCCAACAGGAGCTGGGAGTGGACCAGACAGTTCAATCCTACTGGCAGATTGATTGGGATAAATAAACTATAGTCTACGAAAGTTATTGGCCAAAGCAAGTGTCTACTAGTTCTTTAAGGAAGCTACGTCAACATGCAATTTCCCCTCACATTTTGTAGCAACAAGGGATGTATTTCGATGAGAGGTTTGGTGGAAATATGTTTTATATAAGGATTACAGTCCTATTTAACATATTGCTCTATCTATTCATCTAATTTTATACATTGTAATCAAAATAAGATGCACTCTTCATTAGATGAGATTAATATGAGTAAGACAAGTGCACATTGTTGGAAACAGACAAAAATAATGTAGGACTACACTTCTGGCAAAATGCATCATGGTTAAAATGAATAATTGTAATCACGACTGTCTGGCTTTAAGATTTGATTTGATTTGATTTTGGGTTTTGTAGAGCGCTCAGCTACCCTTAGGCATCCCGGCGCTGGTGAACACAATCCTGGAGGGTGGGAAGTCAAGTGGGGGAGCGCTCAAGGGAAGAGTAGGGTCTTCAGTTTTTTCCTAAATCTGAGATGGTTATGTTCCTGCCTAAGGGAGAGTGGGAGGGCGTTCCAAAGCCTGGGGGCATTGTACGAGAACTGGCGACCACCTGTTCTGGCCTTCGAAATTCTGGGGATTTTTGCCAGGGAGAGGGAGTTAGATCTGAGATGTCTGCAAGATGTTTGGTGGGACACCAGAGGCCTGAGTATGGGGGGGCCTTCATTGTGCAGTATTCGATGGGTAATGCACAGGGTCTTGAAGTCGACCCTTTCCTTGACTGGTAGCCAGTGCAGACTTTTAAGAGCTGGCTTAGCGGAATTCCTTGCCGCGGTTCCAGTCAGCATTCTGGCCGCAGCATTTTGAGCACATTGGAGTCTGTGGACTACAGAGACTGGGGCCCCCAGATATAGGACATTGCCATAGTCCAATCTGGAGTTCACCAGCCCCTGCATCAAGAGTTTCCTGGATTGAGGGGGGAGAAGATGGAGAATCTTTCGTGCCATCTTTATGAGGCCGAAGCACGATCCCGCAGTTTTCCTCGCTTGTGTTTTGAAACTGAGCTCCTGGTCTAGCCATATCCCTAGGCTTTTTACTTCAGATTTTGGGGGTGGTGGAGATCCCATGCATGGTGGCCAGGGAAGAGGAGTGGGGATTTTATTTGGGTTTCCTAAGAGGAGTATTTCCGATTTTTCCCCGTTCAGTTTCAGCCGAGACTCGCACATCCACTGGTGCACTTTTTCCAGACAGCTACATAAGTTGGTGAGGGCGTTGTCTGATTGGTTTAGGGAAACGACGAGCTGGGTGTCATCGGCATACATTATTGATTTAATCCCGAAAGGTTTAACAACATCCTCGAGGGGTGCCATATACACGTTAAAAAGTGTGGGGCTCAGAGAGGAACCCTGAGGCACCCCACACTTGAGTGCCTGAGCTTTGGAGATGGAATGCCCATCTGTTACTTGAAAGGACCTGTTCTCAAGAAAAGATGAGATCCAGGCTAAGGCGGAGCCCGCCACTCCTGTTAGTTCAAGACGGTGAACAAGGGTTGCGTGGTCAACCGTGTCGAAGGCGGCACTTAGATCGAGGAGGATCACAGCCACTGATCCTCCTGCGTCAAGTATGCCCCTAGCTTCTTCGACCACGGCTAACAATGCGGTATCCGTCCCCTGACCTGGTCTGAAACCCGTCTGGGTTTGGCGGAGGAGGTGGTTGGTCTCTAGGAACTCAGAAAGATGTTGGTTCGCTACTCTCTCTGCGACCTTGCTCATTGCCGGCAGCAATGAGATTGGTCTGAAGTTTGATGGGTCTGCTGGATCAAGATGCGGTTTTTTTAAAAGAGCTTTAACCGTGGCTTTTTTCCAATTTGCTGGGACTATACCAAGCTCGAAGGAGGCGTTGATCAAGTTGGTGAAAGGAGGGGCTATAGTAGAAGCAACTTGTTTCAGTTTACTGATAGTAGCTGGGTCTGAAGGGGAGCCGCTTTTGACTTTGTGCAGAACGTTGAGAAACATTTCAGTGGTGATGTGGGGGAAGAAGAGCAACCTCGGGGTGTTTTGGGAGATCGGGTGGTGGGGGCCTCTTAGAGTGGTACATACTGCCGGAAGGGAGTTGAGAATTTTTTCGATTTTGTTCGAAAAAAATTCGGCCATCTGGTTGCATTTTGAGCCATCCAGGTCGGGCGGTGAGGGGGGCTCCTGAATTTTAGAGAGGCATTTGACTATCCGATAGGTCTCTTTTGCGGAGTTGGTTGCGGCTGCAATTTGGTCCTCAAGGTAGGCGGCCTGTGCCGTTTTTAAGGCATTTTTGTAAAGCCTAATGTGGGCTTTGTATCCACTTCTGTCGTCCGTGTTCCAGTTCTTTCTCCATTGGCGTTCAAGCCTTTTGCCTTTCCGTCTTAATTCGCGCAGTTCCTCGGTGAACCACGGTAATTTGGAGGATCTCCTAGTGGGAGGGAGGATTTTTAACGGTGGACTATATTGAGAGAGTCGCTAATCCAGTTGTGTAGTTGAATTTCGGCTTTGGAGGGGTCGGGGTCAGCTATGGGTAAAGTGGAGGACAGAGAGCGTTCCCATAGGTTAGCGTCCAGTTTTTTCCACGGGCGTGACGGGGCCCGTGGGTGAGGGGTATCCGTGATCTTCCCTGGGAGTTGGAATTTGAAAGGGACCAAAAAATTATCAGACCAGGGGAGAGGGAGAGGAATATGAGCAGAGAGTTGGGAGAGGTTCGAGAAGATGGGGTCCAGTAGATGTCCTTTAGAGTGAGTGGGGTCATTACTGAGTAGTCGAAGATTCAGAGAATTTAGTTCAGCTTTTAGGTCTGAGGCGGGTTTATTGTCTTGGTCATCGAAGTGGAGATTTAGGTCACCGAGGATGGTGAAGTTTGGGGTTCGACAGGCCAAGGAGGAGATGACATCAATGAGTGAGTTTATGAAACGCCCCACCTGTCCTGGCGGGCGGTAGATTAACACCCCCGTTAGCGTGGTGGAAGGTGGCAGATGTAAAGAAAAGAGAATATTTTCACTGTCGAGAATGGGACTGTCTTTGAATTGACATGTGAGGTTGTCGCGATAGATAATCGCGATGCCACCTCCCGTTCCTGTAGGTCTATTGAGGGTTTTAGTGAGATACCCAGGAGGTAGTGCTTGGATAATGTCCGGGTCGGAGCTACCGGACAGCCAAGTTTCTGTTAGAAACAGAACGTCCAAGTTTGACTCGGTTAATAAAAGGTTAATTTCAACGTGATGTTTGGGGAGTGACCTGCAATTCAGCAGAGCCATCTCCAGGCCGGCAGGTTCGGAGTGGGATAAGGGCATAGTCTTGTAGGCGCAGATAGGGCAGCTAAGAAGCTCCTGCTCCGGGCTAATAGATCCGTTACATCTGGTGTTTGACGAATCTCTGAGTTGGCACAAAGTTTTTTGTGAGTATTTGATTCGGGTCGATCTGAGCCGGCCAGGGGTGAGGGCCCTGGGCTCGGTCTGGCGCAGACGGGCTTGCCTTAGGCGCGCCTTCGGCGCGCAAACGGCGCTCCCGCTGCGCTCGTCCGCTGCGCTTCCGCCATATGCACATTTTATAGAGGCTGACTGAGGGAGGGGAGGGGGGGTGTGGCCAAGCAAGTGGGCGTGGCCTGACTCCTCGCGCTGCGAGCGTCCGAGGAGTGGAGCAGTTTCTGAGTCAGCTGGCAGCGTTAGAGTCCGCTACGTGGGCTGAGTCAGGTGCTCGATTGTTGGCAGTAGCAGGGTGCTGTGGTGAGTCTTAAAAGCTAGCACACGTTATTCAGTGACGATAATTCAATTTTAAAAACAAAGCAAAGCAATGCGCTACGTGCTCTCCCGGCTTCCGCCTCAGGAGTGTGGTCAGTTACTACCTGGCGCTTTCAATCAGCGTTTAAGTAGTCGGCTCGGGGGGGCGTGGCCAAGCAAGTGGGCGTGGCCTGACTCCTCGCGCTGCGAGCGTCCGAGGAGTGGAGCAGTTTCTGAGTCAGCTGGCAGCGTTAGAGTCCGCTACGTGGGCTGATTCAGGTGCTCGATTGTTGGCAGTAGCAGGGTGCTGTGGTGAGTCTTAAAAGCTAGCACACGTTATTCAGTGACGATAATTCAATTTTATAAACAAAGCAAAGCAATGCGCTACGCGCTCTCCCGGCTTCCGCCTCAGGAGTGTGGTCAGTTACTACCTGGCGCTTTCAATCAGCGTTTAAGTAGTCGGCTCGGGGGGGCGTGGCCAAGCAAGTGGGCGTGGCCTGACTCCTCGCGCTGCGAGCGTCCGAGGAGTGGAGCAGTTTCTGAGTCAGCTGGCAGCGTTAGAGTCCGCTACGTGGGCTGAGTCAGGTGCTCGATTGTTGGCAGTAGCAGGGTGCTGTGGTGAGTCTTAAAAGCTAGCACACGTTATTCAGTGACGATAATTCAATTTTATAAACAAAGCAAAGCAATGCGCTACGCGCTCTCCCGGCTTCCGCCTCAGGAGTGTGGTCAGTTACTACCTGGCGCTTTCAATCAGCATTTAAGCAGTCAGCTCGGGGGGGGGGGCGTGGCCAAGCAAGTGGGCGTGGCCTGACTCCTCGCGCTGCGAGCGTCCGAGGAGTGGAGCAGTTTCTGAGTCAGCTGGCAGCGTTAGAGTCCGCTACGTGGGCTGAGTCAGGTGCTCGATTGTTGGCAGTAGCAGGGTGCTGTGGTGAGTCTTAAAAGCTAGCACACGTTATTCAGTGACGATAATTCAATTTTAAAAACAAAGCAAAGCAATGCGCTACGCGCTCTCCCGGCTTCCGCCTCAGGAGTGTGGTCAGTTACAAGTGCTCATTTGTACATACTGATTACAGAAAAGACTGTATAGCTGCCCCCAAGGGGACAGGAGTAATTATGTATAAACCTATATTATGCAAAACAAAGTAAAAAAAAGATTTTAGTGTGTATGTTTTGTAGATCCACTGATTATTATTGAACATCAACATAATATGATAGTTAAGAACAACTCTTTTGGACTAATCAATATAATTAACATGGGATACACGTGACGTGATAATTGATTTATGTGGGACAATTGAATTTGATGTATTGGAACTATTTGTTATACTTCTGAATTTACTGTACAACAGGTAAAATATGATACTGTTTGCTGAGAGAGAATATTATATGATATATTACAATGAAATAGGTGCTGCTATGTGTATAATAATACATCTTCAGAATTGACGACTTGTGGCAGGATAATGCGTGGGCAGGGGGGTGTTTCTATCGTTGAAGAGTGGGGTGTTAATTCAATTTTAGAACGGGGTCACTGAATAGTGGGACCCGCAGTGCACAGTGGGTTTTGCGTCTGGTCCCACCCTCTTTGTAACTTACCTCCAGGGTGTCTGCGCAGAATGAGTTTGCGGATCTCGTCATAGAGGAAGATGAGGAAACTGTAAGGAAAGGCACAAAACCACCAACTGGGTCTGCACAGAAAGAGAGAAGAACAGGACATTAGATGTTGTAAACATTCTTTACTCATTACCTTCTAACTGAACAGTGATAGTGAGGTGCTTCAGAGGGGGGCTTTAGCTCAGGCAGACTCCAGTGAGGCAATTATCAGCCCACTAATGGCTAAGAGCTAGCAGGAGCCCATATGACTACAAGGAGGTCTCTGGACCAAAATTAGCTATACAATGGACAGATAGTTGGCCAATGGGAAGTGGTGCCCATCCTGAGTCGAAACAGGGCCAGATGGGCAAAGGGAGGTGGTGCCCATACTGAGTCGAAGCAAGGTCAGATGGGAAAAGGGAAGTGGTGCCCATCCTGAGTCGAAGCAGGGCCAGATGGGAAAAGGGAAGTCGTGCCCATCCTGAGTCGAAGCAGGGCCAGATGGGCAAAGGAAGTGGTGCCCATCCTGAGTCGAAGCAGGGCCAGATGGGAAAAGGGAAGTCGTGCCCATCCTGAGTCGAAGCAGGGCCAGATGGGCAAAGGAAGTGGTGCCCATCCTAAGTCGAAGCAGGGCCAGATGGGCAAAGGGAAGTGGTGCCCATCCTGAGTCGAAGCAGGGCCATGTGGGCAATGGGGAGTGGTGCCCATCCTGAGTCGAAGCAGGGCCAGATGGGCAAAGGGAGGTGGTGCCCATCCTGAGTCAAAGCAGGGCCAGATGGGAAAAGGGAAGTGGTGCCCATCCTGAGGTGAAGCAGGGCCAGATGGGCAAAGGGAGGTGGTGCCCATCCTGAGTCAAAGCAGGGCCAGATGGGCAAAGGAAGTGGTGCCCATCCTGAGTCGAAGCAGGGCCAGATGGGCAAAGGGAGGTGGTGCCCATCCTGAGTCAAAGCAGGGCCAGATGGGCAAAGGAAGTGGTGCCCATCCTGAGTCGAAGCAGGGCCAGATGGGCAAAGGGAAGTGGTGCCCATCCTGAGTCGAAGCAGGGCCATGTGGGCAATGGGAAGTGGTGCCCATCCTGAGTCGAAGCAGGGCCAGATGGGCAATGGGAGGTGGTGCCCATCCTGAGTCAAAGCAGGGCCAGATGGGAAAAGGGAAGTCGTGCCCATCCTGAGTCAAAGCAGGGCCAGATGGGCAAAGGGAAGTGGTGCCCATCCTGAGTCGAAGTAGGGCCAGATGGGCAAAGAGAAGTGGTGCCCATCCTGAGTCGAAGCAGGACCAGATGGGCAAAGGGTAGTGGTGACCATCCTGAGTCAAAGCAGGGCCAGATGGGCAAAGGGAAGTGGTGCCCATGCTGAGTCGAAGCAGCGCCAGATGGGCAAAGGGAAGTGGTGCCCATCCTGAGTCGAAGCAGGGCCAGATGGGCAAAGGGAAGTGGTGCATATACTGTGTCGAAGCATTGAAAGATGGGCAAAGGGAAGTGGTGCCCATCCGGAGTCGAAGCAGGGCCAGATGTGCAAAGGGAAGGGATGCCCATCCTGAGTTGAAGCGGGGTCAGATGGGCAAAGGGAAGTGGTGCCCATCCTGAGTCAAAGCAGGACCAGATGGGCAAAGGGAAGTGGTGCTTATACTGAGTCGAAGCAGGGCCAGATGGGCAAAGGGAAGTGGTGCATATACTGTGTCGAAGCAGGGCCAGATGGGCAAAGGGAAGGGATGCCCATCCTGAGTCGAAGCAGGGTCAGATGGGCAAAGGGAAGGGATGCCCATCCTGAGTCGAAGCAGGGTCAGATGGGCAAAGGGAGGTGGTGCCCATCCTAAGTCGAAGCAGGGCCAGATGGGCAACGGGAAGTGGTGCCTATCCTGAGTCGAAACAGGGCCAAATGCGGAAAGGGAGGTGGTGCCCATCCTGAGTCAAAGCTGGGCCAGATGGGCAAAGGGAAGTGGTGCCCATACTGAGTCAAAGCAGGGCCAGATGGCAATGGGAAATGGTGCCCCTACTGAGTCGAAGCAGGGTCAGATGGGCAAAGGGAAGTGGTGCCCATCCTGAGTCGAAGCAAGACCAGATGGGCAAAGGGAATGGTGCCCATCCGGAGTCGAAGCAGGGCCAGATGGGCAAAGGGAGGTGGTGCCCATCCTGAGTCGAAGCAGGGCCAGATGGGCAATGGGAAGTGGTACCCATCCTGAGTCGAAACAGGGCCAGATGGGCAAAGGGTGGTGGTGCCCATCCTGAGTCAAAGCAGGGCCAGAGTGGCAAAGGGAGGTGGTGCCCATCCTGAGTCGAAGCTGGGCCAGTGGTGCAAGTCATCACCTTCATACTCACTTGAGAGGGTACATGCGGAGGGCCACGTCCATGCCAGGGCAGTATGACAGGAAGGCTGCAAGGGCCGTCTCCTCAAAGAGGCCGAAGATCAAGATTCTGTTCCTGAGTGGACAAGGAAAGCGAGGGGCCGAGTGAGAAGGGACGAGCAACGTGTTCAAACCATACTGTGACAGTGAGTCCATTAAAATGCTGTATTACAATACGGATTCCAGTTTTATGGTATTTTTTTTTACACATTCCCACCTGTATTTACCCATGTTTATTTTTTGGCCATCTTATTGGTATTTATCCATATTTATGTTGTTTTTTTTTGAGAAAAAAATTGAGTCATAAAATAGTATATTTCCATATGTATTTAAATGATAAACATACACTTATACTTTAAGCAGCCAAATATAACACTACACCCACAGGTAAATATTAGCATAATATACAAATATATGATAACCTATACCTTTCTTTTAATTCTCCATGTTGCCTATTGCCTGGAGTTCATGAAGGACAGCATGGACAGACACTCACAGAAGAACAATTTTCAGTATTTTTCCAATTTTAAAAATAAATACAGACAGTAAACACATTGTTTTCCGTCTGTATTTCCCTGTAAAAGCAGTAAAAACTGAAAACTGGGAGCCTTGATAACAAATGGCACACCACACCTCTTGATTTCAAATAACAATACTTCTTTTATCTGCTTCACCTAATAATGTTGGCTTCTCAAAAAGCTGAGCATAAAAATATTGATCTGGAAATGATCAATTATGAAGATGCTTAATGTGGGTCGTTAAAAAGGCTGTATGCATAAAACTATCCCCGCAGCCATCATTTACAACCCGGCTCGCTTCCCCTACCCCACCTTTCTCTTAGACTTTAAGTAGCACTTAGACCGCTTGTATCCAACCATCTTTTTATTTAAACATTCTCTATCCTGTGGGATAAATAATCCTTCTTTTATCCTTGTTCCCACTTTTGTTTAAATGTTTTTTTTTATTCTGTATGTTTGATATTTCACTCTGGGAAGGCCATGGTCTGCTGATTTAAGCCATGTGTGATGGCCTAAAAATATAAATAGTTTTTGTGCTTAATTAGCTTTACTTTTGTGATGTAAATTGAGAGATATGTTTTCCCCACTGACATATGAAAAAGATAATATGGTTGAAAGACCAACCTTTTGCTTTAACCCTGTTTTTCTAACTTAAAAAATATATTTTTTTATGTAGTTTTCTGTTAAACAAGACAGGTTACAAAACAGCATTTCCATCATTAAAGCTTTGAGAATACAAATCCTATAGTGTTACAAAGGTATAGTACAGCATCGCCATATTATCCATGGCGTACTTTCTGTGGCTCTAAAGCTCCTCGGTCTACGGTCGTCCCCTGCAGGGACATTGTGTGGCGGCGGACGGCTCTTCTCCACTCATCTTTATTGCAATGTTTGAGCCAGGAGCCCCATACTTTACAGAACTTCTTGGGGCACCCTCTTGTCTTATATGTAACTTTCTCAGCGGCCATGTAAAGGGTTATTCCCAATGTTCATTCTCTGGGGGTAGGCGGCTCAGGAGCTCTCCAGAGACTGGCTATATCTTGTTTCGCTACCACCATACCCAGGTTGCTAAAAAGGAGTTTACTCCTGGGCATGTCTCCCTCTGGTCTTATCCCGAATAGGACATATTTAGGGTCCATTGGCAGGTTGACACCCAGTATCTTATTTAGTTACTCCACTGTAGAGTTAAAGTATGAGCTGATCTCTGGCCAGGACCATAACGTGTGTGTAATTGACCCAACCTCGTCTCCACATCTCAGGCGGTTGAGTGTTGCAGCCCTACCAAATCTATGGTGATGGGTCCTACATAATACACTCTGTGGAGGACTTGAATAAGTGGTAGGCGGGACTTAATTGCTACCTCTCTTGGTTGCATGTCCGTGGTGTCTAGTTCACTCACTTCACCTTCCCATGTTGCTTTCAGATTCATCAGGGTGTCTGGGATGTTATTAAGGATAGTTTTGTATGTCCATGACATCGCCTCTTCAGCTATCTCCCCTTGGAGTTGCCTCCCTTCTAGTGGTGCACACTCCTGGAGGTCGTCTACTGCTATCCTTTCTGCCTGCCAAGCAAGTTGCAGTTATTTAAAATACTGGGTACTGCGTAGATGAAATTCCTGTTGTAGAGAGCTAAAGGAGAGTAGGTCACCCTCATTGATAAGATTTCCCAGTTTAGAGATGCCATCCATGTCCCACTGCCCAAAGCCCTCCAACTCTTCAAATTCATTTAGGCGTGTTCCTACCCACAGGGGCGTCTCTCTTGACAACCTCTTGTCTCATTTTGTTAACTTTTCCACCCCGTTCCATGCGGCAATGGTCATCTGGGTTGCAGTCAACGAGCTGTGCGACCCCTTACTCCGTATTTGTAGTGTAAGTATGATTGGACTTAGAACTGGGTCCTCTCTAGCACACGGGTTGGGTGATTTCCGGGCAGATACCCCAAGTCTTTGACCACAATTAAGTGTGCTGACCAATAGTAGTCCTGTATGTTGGGAAGGGAAATTCCCCCATTGTTTTGATTCCTCTGCAGTGCCCACAGTGCCACTGTAGGATGTCTCCCAGTCCACCACAACGTTCGGGTTTCACTGTCTATTCTAGCAAACATATCTTATGGTAGGTATTTTGAAGGATATATAGGAGTTTCGGGAGTGTCACCATCTTATACACAACCGCCCATTCCAGTATTGTCAACGGCAGCATCCTCCATCTTGCGACATCCTCATCGAAGTCTATAGTTACCCTACGAATATTGTGATCTAAGCTAGGTCAAATAAATACCCAAATATTTAAATCCCCGCCTGTCAATACGCAACTGTCCTAGACAGTCCTGTTAATTAGAGGGGACACCCGTGGAGTAGAGACTGGACTTCAATAGCCTGCATGAGCCCCATATCTATCAACTATCTGAAATATGACAAGGAGTGATACAGTCGGTCTGGAAGGATATTGTCTGCATACAACTATATTCATTTAACACTCAAGTCCTCTCCCGATATTCTGAATCCCACTATGTTCGGGTGAGTCCTGACTATGATTACCCTCTCTAACCGAATTACCTCCCTCCCCCAAGCCAGCTCTCCACCTACCTCCTGCACATTCCCCAAGCTGGCTGACCTGGCAGCCATGTTCCAGGACTAGCCAGTGAGGTCTGTAGCCCCCTTCTCAAATAGACCCCCCTTTATAACTTCAGAGCTTCCAAAGTATTGAAAACAGTAACAATCACAAATGACTTGCACGCCAGCTGCTCCAAGGAGCCTCTTTAAGTTCATAGGGGGCAAGGTAGAGTCTCTATTCCGTACAAGAGTAATGATATTGACACTATGCCACCATTCAGTTACCAGGCTAGTCTGCTCCTATTGTGTTGCGGGCGGATTGTCCTTGCTTTAGTATTGCAATTTCTTTAGCTAAAGGATGCGGGTCATCTGTATCTGAGGATCGAGCCCTGTCCAAGACATGGGGAGTCAAACCCCACTTTGTTCACCTGCTGATTTTGACCTTTTACGTAGTAAAAAGTTTTGGGGTAAACGTTGTTTACCGTGTGATATATGTTTATGGCCCAGATTTGCATCAATGTCCAGGACTGTATCTTGAGCTCTCTGCACCCTTTCCGCCCCCACCCAGAGAGCAATCCCCTCACAGACCGGGTGTGCTCCCTGCACCAATTGAGGGTCACCCCCATTCCAGGAGCAGTGCCCTCATGAGCCAAGTGGGTTCTCTGCACCCGTCTGCCCCTCACCCACAGACCAATGTCCTCACACACCCAGTTTTCTCTCTGCACCCGTCTGCCTCGCCCACAGACCAATGCCCTCACAGACCCTATGTGCTCTCTGCTCCTGTCCGTGCCTCACCCACAGACCAATGCCCTCACAGACCCTATGTGCTCTCTGCTCCTGTCCGTGCCTCACCCACAGACCAATGTCCTCACAGATTCATATGCTTGCTGCACCAGTCGAGGATCACCCACATTCCTGGCTCAGTGCCCTCCCGAGCCCAGTGTGCTGTGCACATGCCACCCTCCACCCTCACAGCACCCCAAACTTACTTCATGCCCTGCTGGAAGACTGAGTTCCTCCGTGTTTTGCATATGATGACGTCAGCCCACTGCACCACCACGATGCTGACAAAGAACGCTGTGTGGCACGTGAACTCCACCACCTTCCTCTGCTCGTAGGTCTGTAAGACAAGGCCACAGGTCTGTGAGTGCACAGGCAATCCTATATTCCAAATAGAACCAACACATCTGCAAAATACTTCATTCATGCATAGGTTGGCCGCTTAAAGTTCTGGGAGTGACACAGCAGTCCTACATAACCCGGTGTCTCAAAGTACTGGGACACATTTCAGTCATGTGTAACCCCAGGTATTAAAGTACTGGAACGCATTTCAGTCATGCGTTACCCCAGGCACGAAAGTACTGAGACACATTTTAGTCATGCGTTATGTTAGAATAAAAATGTCTTGGCCGTGTTGTTTATGTATTGTTCTGCATATGTTAGCATTTGCGGCACCATTTTATGTTTAGCCGCCATTTTGACCGATGAGCGGAACTAATCTCTCTCTGCCTCTAGGAGTAGCAGCTTTGGTAATGTTCCTTTTCTCCAAGATTGGGCCCTGCTGTACTAATGAATACACTGTTCTTATTGGCGCATACCTTCCCCACTAGATGGAGGCCTGCTCCCACTGGTCCAGTGACCTTGGCATAGAGATAGTGTGTGCCCAGTCTCAGGATCAAAACATATCCTTCTGTACATCCTTTGTGTAGCTGCCTCCATCTGGAAATTTCCAGTCTGGGCGTGCTTTCATTGGGCCTGAATCGTACATAATGTATCACCATGTTTTCTGATGTCAGTCCCTCTGCAGTAATCCACAAAGACTGGGCAGACTGGGTTCCGCTCGAGTGTACCTGCATAAATATACTTGGTTTGTATCCTCTACTGCCTGACCGATTCTTCATTTGTATGGAAGGCTGAGAGGTGGTCGCGAGTGACCCGGGTGGCCTTAATCGGGACACTTCCTTCAGTTGGCACCCTAACAGGGACCCCATCGGGCGAGTGGCCCATCCCCTCCTGAGAACAGTTGGGGAGGTTGAGTTCGTTGTTGAGTTGGACGGACAGACCAGGGATCCCTGCATGAGAGAGTTTCTGACCTTGCAGCTGCCCCTTCTGTCCTGCCAGGCGGTGCCTTGCTCAGCGGTCATTTCGACTGGGGTCCTGAACGGCGAAACCCTTGGAACTGACCATTTGGTCCGAAGAGTCGGCAGGGGAGAATAAATTAGTTTGACCTGTGTGCACCAGGTGAGTTTGTTTTGATTCTTTTGTGGATATGGTACCATTTATCTTTGTATTTGGCACGGCCTGAGGATCAATTTTGGTACAAAGTGTTTGTGAACGCTTTGCCAGTCAACATAATGAATTTGGCTTACTTTTGAAAAGGCCTGGACTTATTAGGCTTGTTGTTGTTGCTGCTCTGCAGATGCTCGATCGGAAGAAGCTCAGCCATCACCTCCAGAAGGCAAGATGAACTTTGATATGTATGTGAAGCATGGCCTCAGCCCTATTATGTTTAGCATGTTTAGTATGCTATGGTACAAATATACGAGGGACAATGCAGAGTTGCACTTGCAGTGGCCATTGACGGGCACTTTTGTTGAACAAAAAATTGGGTTTTTACAGGAGAAGTTGTTTGCAAAAAGAAGTAGACAGTCAATGTTTGATTCTCTAAAGGAGGCTAAACAGAGGCAAATGAAAGCAGAAAAAGAGGCCGGGTAGAGAAACCAGAGATAGGAATTGAACCAATATGTGGATCCGAGGACAGAGACTGAATGAAATTTAAAGAACGTATGGTGCGGACGTTCGTCTGATCTGATGTGGGAGATGAGGAAAAAAGGACAGTAGTCAATCAGGCAACCCAGTGGGCTCGGATTTCCATTCATGGTGTGGAATACGTGTGAAGTGTGATGAAAGATTATGAGCTTTTTGTACAACAGCATGCCCTTAAGAATATGTCTGCTACTTAGATCGGTCTTTGGGAGCAGTGTGTCAATGATGCAGCACCGCAAATTGTATATAATATTAAGGTTCATGTATGTGTTACTGAATTGGCGCCTGGTAACGTTTATGGTAATGCTGTGATGTTGGTTGCTTATCGGGGTAGACTGCTTGAGAAAAGCCCCACTCCAGTATCCCAGTTTCTGATGCAGGAAGTTCATCCTCTCTATCATACCGAAATACCAGAGCCAGGGGATCAGCATAATGTTACTAGACCAGGAGCAGCGGCCCATCTCCAAGAACAATGGGTTTATACCCCATGGAAAAGGAGTGAAGTCTTGTCTCTTAAGACTCAGGGGCATATTATCAAGCCTTGGTGATAAAATGATCGCCTCTTTATAGGCAGGAAACTGCCGATAAAGCGGCGATAATATGCTCTATGGAATTCCAAATGAAGCTCATGTTAAATGTGAAGGACATCTAACATGAGCTTCGATTGGAATTCCATAGAGCATATTATCAAGCCCATTATCGCCTCTTTATCAGCAATTTAATGCCGATAAAGCGGCGATCATTTTATCACCCAGGCTTGATAATATGCCCCTCAGTTACCTGATCCTAGAAAGGATCCGACTACTTATTATAAAGAATTGACTGACGCTACCTCTTCTAGAGTGATGACACTTGCTGATATTGAAATGTTCTTTGGATTATAAGTTCAGGTGGATATTTGGCGTCAAGTGCGCACACAGGATCCTGCTGCAGAATTGGGTGGTACCTGAGATCAGATAAAACTATGTGATCAGGAATGGAAGCCAGCTGATAAGCCTAGACAAGAGGTACTTGCTTTGCCCGGCCGTATCATTATGTATATGCATTCTCTTATCCCTGCGAGAAAAGTTGATTGGGACAAGGTATTGGCTTGCCATCAGAAGAAAGATGAGAGTGGGCTGATTTTTTCACCTGGTTCGAGGGGGTGTTTCTAGATTATAGTGCACGCCAGGAAGTGTAGTGGCCTGGAGGGACCGTATGCCCAATTTTGAACTTTACAAGATACAACCAGTATTTGATCAAAAAGTAGAGGACACCGATGGAATGTCTCATTAAACCAATATATGGATTGTATTTAATATAGAAATACATCGAACAGACCATAAACACTGGACCTCCACTACGGCGCTCATAATAAGAGGATACCAGATTGGCCCTTCTATCTACTCATCTATTAACTATCCGTTATGGAATAGGGCAAGGCCGGTTTACTGGAGCCCCGCTAACCACAATTTGAAACATAATCATTTCTGATCTACCTCTGAAACCTGAGAGGAACTTCCGTGGTTTTAAGCAAGAGAGACCAATACATGTTTAATGTCTTGAAGAAGGTGGTTTGAACTAACATATTTGCCACCAAAACGTGTCAACGCATCTGTTGCTTCATACAGGGTTGTATCCAAGGAACTTGTGTCTGTCCAATAGAGGATGTGATTTATGGACATTTATGAAATAATAGAACAAATTCCATGTTGAGCAACCATTACAGGATGTCATTAATAATGTGCACTGCATTCTGATGTCGCTCCCTTCTGTTTTCATTATTTGTTTAATAGATGTATATTTAACATTGCGTCGGGTGCTGCTTTAAGCAGCACCCGCCGCAAGGTTAAATATGCATGCTTTCCATTTGCATGCAGAAAACGGCAGGCACCGCGTGGTGCCTGCCACCTTGTACATGCAAATGCTAGGGGGTACCATAGGTACCCCCCATGTGCACCCCCCACCCCGACACCCTGGGGGGCCCGTAAGGCCCCCCAAAAGCAATTGTCCACATGCTTTTCATAGGCGGTAAATCCGCCGCGGAAAAGCATTTTTCCATACCCATTGTAATTTGGCTGGCGGTGTCTTGCAGACACCGCCACCAAATTGTGGCGAACACCTTGCGGATCAGCGGTGGACGGACCAGCCGTCCGCTGCTGATCCCACCACCATCATAATATGGCGGTTGGTGTTGTAAAGGTCCGCAGCGGTGATTCCGCATCCTCCGGGCCGGCGGTGGCTTCCACCGGCCCGGAGGATGCGGAATCACCGCAATCATATTCGACCCCATATTATGATTAAACGATGTGTCATTCTGAACCCATCCACGTTACTACCCCTCCCTTCTCAGAATGAGGAGATTGACATACATGATTGTATCTTCTGGACGGAGGAAGAAATGAAAGGACGAGTAGACCTGACTGGTTTTCCCTTCTCTGACCCTCAAGGGGAACTATAAGTCGATAGCTCTTGCTTTAAATTACCAGATGGCACTACAACTGCTGCTTATGCTATCACTACACTGTATACGGTAGTTGAGACATCACAAGTTCCCTATCAGTCGGCTCAAGCTGCAAAGCTCGTTGCCCTTATTCGAGCCTGTGAATTGAGTGAGGGACTGGTTGTCAATATTTATAATGACAGTCAATACGCTTTTGGAGTTGCTCATAATTTTGGGCGACTGTGGGCAAAGAGAGAGTTCCATACTTCCCATGGCACCAAGATCCAGCACGGTCATCTTACAAATAGGCTTTTGTCCGCTTTGACACTCCCTAAGAAATTTGGCAATAGTAAAGTGCAGCACCCATAGGAAAGTTACTGACGATGTGGGTAAAGGGAATGCTTTTTCAGATTAGACAGCTAAGGAGACAGCCAGGACAAGAATGAAAAGAATGTTCATAGCAGGTCCCGCTAGTTGGGTGCCGGGTGGCACCATGTTTGAGGATACACTTGATAATGTGAAGGAAATACAGAGTGAGGCCACAATGGAGGAATTAGCAATGTGGCAAGAACTTACAGCACAATTGAATGATGAGGGATGTTGGATTGACAAGTCAGGGAAGCTAAGATGGATGTTGCCAGATGCATATGTTCATCCTGTAGTCACGATGGCTCATTGCCCAGCCCATATCAGTGCTAACTGTATTTGCAGGTTGTTAGACTACACATGGTGAAATGACAACATTTCGAAGACAGCTACACATTTAGTGAAGTGCTGTATGGTGTGCATGATGCCCAATCCTGGGAAGGGTACCCCTATGCCACCCAGTAATTTTGCACCACCCAACTAGATTACATCGAATTAGACAGGGTCAACAACTTGGAGTACCTGTTAGTGGTTGTCGGTGTGTTTAATAAATGGGTTGAGGCTTACCCCACTGAAGACAATACAGCCATGACGACTGACAAGATATTCCTAAATTAGTTCTTTCCTCATTTCGGCTTGCCCCGTTTGATCTGGAGTGATAACGGAAGTCATTTCAATGCCAAAGATATTCAGTTTGTTTGTGATGGTCTGCACATAAAGCAAAAGTTTACACTGCAAATCACCCCCAGTCAAGAGGTTTGGTTGAGAAGTACCATGGTACACTCAAACTGAAATTGCCAAACGTTCAGGAAACAACAGGGTTATAGTGGCCAGATGATTTACCATTAGGTCTTTTGTCGACAAGAACAACAGCACCTTCTAGAACAGGACTGTCACCCTATGAGGTCGTGTTTGGATGCCCAGCAAATGTCTGGGGCGTCCTGCACAGATTTTCTGATATTAAGTATCCATCATTGAAAGATTACCTTTGCCAGTTAACTGAAAATTTGCGTTCTATTCACCAACAGGTCCGGGAGGCTCTACCTGATATACCAAATGGACCCGGACACAACATTCAGCCTGGTGATTGGACTCTGGGGCTCTATTTTGAAGAAGAGTTTGGAGCAGCAATGGAAGAGCCCTAAATAGGTTGTTTTAGCCACCAGAACTGCAGTCAAGGTCGCTGGCCAAAAGAACTGGATCCACGGCACACATTGTAAATGAGTTTCTCTTCCCTTGCCAGTGGGTGAGGGACGGCATAGGGGACACTGAGTGTGAGAAGGTGCCTCAGTAGTTCCCTTTAGCGATGCAAAGCATACATGGACCCAAACAGATGCAGAGAATGATGAGGTGCTAAATGCAGCGGTCCATCCTGAAATCCAAGCCATTCGGGAGCCACTGTTTGTTGACCCCTCTGTGCCTGGAGTCACCAGGTAAAATTTGCACCCTCAGCTGAGGAATAGTGCACCAAATGAGTAGTTAGATTAGTTGGGGATGTACTGTGTAAGCTAGTGTGTACTTTGCTATAGCACCAACTGTGTTAGCTCAGGGTGTTGTGAGATTGGTGCACTGTTCTGATATTGGACAGAATAAATTGAACATGCTCCCTAGGAAGGGGGTACCCAATCCTGAGCGGCGTGGGATTTATCGTGAGCGTAGGACTGAGCAAGCCCCACTGCCGGTGCTCTGGAGTGCCAACGGTAATGAACAATAGGAGCCTGTACCAGTGAGGCTCTGGCAGACACTGGGAACACCTACCTTTGCTATCAGTTTATTGCATTGCTCTTCTTGCTACATAATGCATCTGTTTGGTTGACCTATTGAGGCGGAGGAACAGCCGTTTGCATCACCTCCTTTAGCACGGGGTTGGTCAAAAAAGAGTAAAATAGTTTGCATATTAATTGTCTTGATTACGCTGATGATAACACTTGGTTTCTAGAGGAGAAGTATCCTGAACACTCTTTGGTATGATGCCCACTCCCCATGAGCATATTTTTGCCACTCTGGCTTGACAGAAAGCAGCACATAGGTCTTCTTACACAGACAATGTATTTATAAAATGTTGCATCAAGCCCATAATGTGTCCAATACAACTAATTTTTGGGTTTGTGGATTGCTTCCCTCAGTTACTCATAAGTGACAATTTGTCGTCCATGCCAATGTCATATATTGGTAGCTGTGAAGGTTGGTTTGAATTGCTAATTATGGTGCACTGTCATTTCCAACTCTCTACTCTGGTTATGACACTTGCTGATTCTCGCACTGTGGTAGGGGTGGTCGGAATTTGCGTAGTCACATTACACAAAGTTCAGTGAAACAGTAAAAAATCTCCACGAGCTACGCAGAATTCCGCGAGCACGCGGAATTGCTTGTTCTGCCCGTTCGCGATGCATTTTTCCTGTTCGGCGACGCTGTTTGCGTGCTTGGGGGGAGATATCTTGCGAACTGGCCATGCTGTCGCCAATTGGCGCACCCATCTTGTTACACTTGTACCGCCCATTTGCAATGCGTGTTTCCTGTTCGTGACCCCGGAGTTCCGATGGCGCGTCCTAATGACGTGTTCGCAATTGCACACTCTTGCTGGATCATGCGGCCTGCTACCAAAATCTCGTGCACGTAAACGGATAGGAAAACTCGTTGGCGAATGCAGGGCTCCCGCTAACGCTATCACGAGCGCGAAGACACATTTTGAAAGCACGAACAAGGAAAAATTCCATTACGCCACGGATCCCGGAACTTTCGACAATTCGGTGTTCTCCGCGGAACGAGGAATTGTCAAAATTCCACAAATTCCAGGAGCAGAGCAGAATTTACTGCCCAGGCCTACACTGTGGTAGCGTATATACGTTTTCATCACATGTTTACTCCTGTAGGACCGGCAGGACTAGATACCCTGGGTTCACTGTCCCCAAAATCCTGTATGAGCATATATGAAAAGATGTAGAACGAAATATGGCTTTGAATGGAAATGGCTGATTTCAACACCTCTGAGCATTTTCAATCTTTCCAATCTCACAATATTACTAAGGACAAACCGATGCCGGTGTCCGTGGTCAACACAACAGCTAATTTCTGTGTCCAGGGGACTGGGGAGGTAAAAGTGAGGAAGTGTAAATGCAATTTCACCTACAGACTGAGAACGATTAATAGTCCGCCTTTTATCCTACCACATTATGTTTATTTTGTCTGTGGGTCCCAAGCTCATGACAGGCTCTCAATGCAATGGTCAGGCAGATGTTACCTCTTTTTCCTGCTTCCCCCTGTGTATGTTGCCCCGTCCAATTGTCATAAAAATCATCTGTTGCAGCATAGGAGTACACACTTGTCCGGAGTCAGATGGGTTGTTGACACAAAGGATATAGATCAGACAGATACCACTGCCAAACAATTTGGGCATGCTTTGAAGGACCTTCTACCTTATTGGGGTCCCATGGCTAATAGCCTTAAAATTTGTCAACTAACAAGACTTATTGAAGGGGTTATCAATAAAACTGTTGGGATGCTGACAAACATCACTGCTGAGCTACGAGATTAGTTACTTTGCCGAACAGGATGGTGTTAGACGTCATCCTTGCAGATCGGGGAGGGGCGTGTTGCATCAATGACAGCAGCTGTTGTGTGTACATACCTGACCACGCCCCCAGCGTGTATGCAGCTATAAAAAAATTAAATATACTTTCGTCTGACATACACCAAGCGACAGATACTTGGACCTTATCGGGGTGGTTCTGGAATATTCTAACATGGGGTTGGAAGATCCTCATCTTTTTGGTTGTGGTTGCTATTAATATTTTCACATGTTGTTTCTGTATACACTGTCTCCTGGCTCGTTGTACCTACTGTGTTAATTATCTCACCCCCAAACAGAAAATATCAGTTCATGATACTAATGCTGCGATCATGTTGCAGAAGGAAATTGAGGACATGATGCAGATCAATGAGGGTGTCTTTGAATACTGATTATGTGAGCACCAGCTTATAGTGATGTTTCTTATCATTGCAACATGTTATACATTTCTTGATAGTAACATAAAATTGTTCGCTTCTGTTAGAATAAAAATGTCTTATCCGTGTTGTTTATATATTGTTCTGCATAAGTTAGAATTCACTGCACTATTTTATGTTTAGTCTCCATTTTGACCCATGAGCAAAATTAATCTCTCGCTGCCTCTGCAAGAATCAGCTTTGGTAATTTTTCTTTTCTCCAAGGTTGGGCCTCGCTGTACGAATTAATACACTTTTCATAATAGCGCCTACCTTCCCCACTAGATAGAGGCCTGCTCCCACTAGTCCAGCAATGGGCACAGGCAGAACGACCTTGGCATAGAGATAGTGTGTCTCAGTATCGAAACTTATCATTCTGTGCCTACTTTGTGTAGCTGCCTCCACCTGAAAATGTGCAGTCTGGGCGTGCCTTCATTGGTTCTGAATCGTACATAATGTATCACCATGTTTTCTAATGTCAGTCCCTCTGCTGCAATCAATAGAGATGGGGCAGACTGGGCTCCTCTTGAGTGTACCTGAATACATATATGTAGTTTGTATTCTCTACTGTCTGACCGACTCTTCATTTGTATGGAAGGTTGAGAGGTGGTCGTGAGTGACCCGGGTGGCCCTAATCCGGTCACTTCCTTCAGTTGGCACCCTAACAGGGACCCCATCGGGCGAGTGGCCCATCCCCTCCTGAGGACAGGTGGGGTGGTTGATGTTGTCTCACTGGGATCACACACAGCTCTTCCAGTGCCACTCAGTACTGTTAAAGCAGTCCGGCTGTTCATCTACTTGGAACACAAAGCAGAGTTGTCCCGGTGCATTAACCCCATGGCTGCTAAGGCAATTCCCCTCCTGTGCTGGCGATTTTATTTTTACATTGTTTTATGACGAGCTGGGCTCGTCATCAGTGTACGAGGAGGCTACACCATGACGAGCCCAGCTCGTCATCAGCTTGGAAGGGGTTAAGGTGGGAGTGCAGTGGCATGGGCATCAAGGAAACCCAGGAATCTATATATTCTTATAGAGTAGGTAAGGTAGGTTCTTTCCCCCTGCCCATCAGATCAATCTTCTGCATCCCTTGTGTACTCACCCACTGCTGACCATAGCTGTCCTCCAGGTCGTTGACGGTCCTGTCGTCCCACCTCAGACGGATCCCAGGCAGGAAGGAGGGTAGGAATCCGTTCTCAGCTAGGATCACCAGGTAGGAGAAGAAACCTCCCAGCGCCTGGATCATTCCTGCAAGAGAGAAGGAGCAGTGAGGGCAGGAGGCTGGCAGGAGGCTGGCAGAGGGGTGGTGAGCATGGATAGGCCTTTAACAGTGAGGGTGGGAGGGCACCAGATGGCAGCAGGAGGGCTGTTAACAAAAGCTGTCTATAGCAGTGCACAACAGGTGGCGGTAGTGAGGGTGGGAGGGCACCAGAGGGCGGCAGGAGGGCTGTGCAGCTAGTTTCTCCATAGCAGTGCACAACAGGTTGTGGCAATGAGGGTGGGAGGGCACCAGAGGGTAGCGGGTGGGCTGTGCACATGGGACAGGCCCTAACAGTGCACAACTGGTGGTGGAATGGAGGGTGGGAGGGCACCAGAGGGCAGCGGGTGAGCTGTGCACTTAGGGTGTTAATAACAGTGCACGACAGGTGGATGCTAAGAGGGTGGGAGTGCACTAGAGGGCAGCAGGGGGGCAGTGCACATAGGCTGTCTATAGCAGTGCACGACTGGTGGTGGTAGTGAGGGTGGCATGGCACTAGAGGGCAGCAGTTGGGCTGTGTGCATGGGCCAGTCCCTAACAGTGCATGACTGGTGGTGGAAGGGCAGGTGTTCTGTGCATATAGTCTGTCTATAGCAGTGCACAACAGGTGGTGGCAGTGAGGGTGGTAGGGCACCAGTGGGTAGCGGGTGGGCTGTGCGCATGAGCCGGCTCCTACCAGTGCATGGCTGGTGGTTGAAGGGAGGGTAGGTGGGCAGCGGGTGGGCTGTGCACTTAGGCTGTTAATAATAGTGCACGACAGGTGGATGCTGAGGGGGTGGGAGGACACCAGAGGGTAGAACGTGGGCTGTACAGGTAGGAGGAGTAGAGTGGGGAAGGTGCGCGTGGCACATGATGTGTGCCAAGGTTAGTTTCTAGAAAAATACAACACAAGTGGTAGCAGTGAGGTTGACCATGGTGGCAGAGAGGTGTGTGCCTACTTTAATTTAAGTAGTGTCAGCACTTTGTCCGAACTAAGGACTCGGATTATGCTTCTCTTTCTTTTACTGACACTTCACAGTAGCCAATCAAAACACATTAAACATCAAAAGTAAATTTCCTTTGTTTTGAACCACGTATTTCCACCTAATCTACAACCGGCTAAAGCTTGGATACCGTGATGTTCAGAAGATCCATGGGTATCAAGCTGCCCCAATGGACCACTGAAAGAACAACTGATACTCAGAAAGTTTGACTCACTGAAGAAATCTAGATTGTAGACTTATGCAGACAAGTGTCGATGTGCTCGAGACATTATGTTTCAGAAACGGTATCGTGTTTTTGTCATGCAGAGGCTAAAAGGCAAATCTGATGCTCCATTCTATGTCGATCCATTGCAAGTTGTGACGAGTACGGAACGCATGGTGACTACTCACTGTCCTGGAAAGGCCATTATGAGGGATTCCCCACATTACAAGCACCTACCTCCGAGGCACACCCATGCCTGCTGTGGCTATCTCTCCTGTGTCTCCTCAGTCTCACTCCACGAGATCTGAAAGAGTGGTTCAAGCGCCTCCACAACTCATTGAGGAACTATGATGTAGATATGTTTTGTTTTTGTCTTTTTATTTAACAATGGGAGAGGTGTAGTGTCTTGTGTATTATAGAACGGGGGACCGCTATGGTCCTCCCTGAACCAGATCACAAGTAACCCAAGACCGTTTTTATCCTAATTGTGGTCATCAGTTGGCTACAGCTTGGTTCCAGTAGCAGTGAGCACTGGACCCATGTCAGGGCATACCTTTGCCGCTTCAGTGTGATGCTAGAAGTGGGACGGGTATTCCCAGTCCTGGCTCCTGTGCACCCGGTGCCACCGGAACTGAGCTATACTCACTGATGAGCCTTAATAAGGGCTAAACCGGTTCTAGGATGCTTGAGCTCCGGTCCGCGGTGGACCTGGCCTGGCAGTTCGGGCTGGACTGATTCCATTGGAGAAGGGTCAAGACTGATTTGCATATGGCTGGGGCCAAATTGAGGTCGCATGGTGTGCAAAATAATAATAGACTGGGATGTTTTCTGAGTAATTACCAGTGGCTGAGAGTAATTCAAGCATTTCATCCATTACTTTTTTTTGTCTATTTCACTCTGTGTACCAACGTCATTTGTTCCAGAGTGTAATGCTTTATTCCACTGCACAACATCTGGGTAATACTATAGAAAGCCTATATATTTCTTATAAATAAGGGGGCAGGTTTACGAAGCACTTGCTACGCATTTGCACCACCGCTGAGTCACTTCTGTGATGCAGCTGTGGCGTAAAGCAAGCGCCATGCTGCGACGGATTTACAACGTGACACATCTAGGGAGATGTACAACGCCGTAAACAGCTACGCCACATTATACCTGCGTCAGGTATATTGTGGGTGTACCGTCACAGTGTGGGCGGTCCGTTGCAGGAAAGCCTCAGAAAAGTGCCTGAGTAAAATCTACAAGATTTCACTCAGTCACTTTTCCGACGCCGCTGCGTCAAAACCTTGCGACTGCTTGAAGCAGGCGTAAGGCGAGATGCAGCATGTTGGAGATAGGCCGGGTTGAAACAGTGCTGGAGTTGTGACTCTAGCACTATGCCAACCTTACACCGGCAGATACGACACTCATCTGCCTATCTGTGCGCCACGGCACGCCGCATTATAAATGCAGCGCATCCGTGGTGGCGCACGGGTAGTTTTCCATGTCGCAACTTTTCTGGCGCATCCCTGCTGATTTGCAGAGATGCGCCAGACCTTGTAAATCTTCTCCTGTGTGTGTATGTGCACACCAGGTGCCACTGCATATCGCTCGCGCAAAAGCACTCAATTGCATTGTAGATATATAAAAAAAAGAGGTACCCATTTGTCTCTCGTGTGTGTGACGTACTGCCACAATGTGAAGTTATTTTCCCTCCGTACAAAACTTTCAACCTATAAAAAAACCTATAAGCTGCCTGTGTGTGCTTCTAACACAGAAACAAGTGCAGACCCGCAGTGGCGTCATCAGCGATGTCGTCATACAAGGACATCACGTGACTTACCTATCTGTCCATAGGCCATGCTGATCAGCCTCTCGTTCACCAGCTTGTCCGTCCGTGGGTTTCGCGGCTGTCTCTTCATGATGTCACTCTCAGCTGCCTCGTATGCCAGAGAGATGGCAGGGACCTGGTGTGGGAGGAAAAACAAGCACTGGCTCATCACAACCAGCCCAGAACACACCTGCAATCAGACGGCCATGTGACTGTGCGTGGGTGTCTTCACCCCCCAGTGTTATGTATCCCGGAAGTAAAGGTGGCACAAGGGTTCTTGTTAGGTCTGCTCCATCTGGAAAGTCTACGGTCGGTAACTGGAACCTGAAACTAATAATAACCTTGGATACCTGTCTCTTTATTGATAGCTTGTCATCGATCAAACTGGGAGATATTTAACTAAAGGCCAGTCTCAGTTTAGATCAGCCCAACATGTGTGGACAGAAATCACGGACTGGTGAAAGGGAAGAAACTCATGTGTGAGGCACCAGAGGGCAGTCCCTCGTCTCCCAGAATATGTCCAAAAGAAGCTACTGAATATGCATCACAACCCCACACACCCCTCAGCATCACCCCTTCACATCACACCTCAACATCACCCCTCCACACATCCCTTCACATCACACCTCAACATCACCCCTCCACGCTACCCTTCCACGCACCCCTTCACATCACCCCTTCACATCACACCTCAACATCACCCCTCCACACATCCCTTCACATCACACCTCAACATCACCCCTCCACGCTACCCTTCCACGCACCCCTTCACATCACCCCTTCACATCACACCTCAACATCACCCCTCCACACATCCCTTCACATCACACCTCAACATCACCCCTCCACGCTACCCTTCCACGCACCCCTTCACATCACCCCTTCACATCACACCTCAACATCACCCCTCCATACACCCCTCCACACTACTCCTCCACATACCCCTTCACACACCCCTTCCCATCACATCTCAACATCACCCCTCCATACACCCCTCCACACCACACCTCAATATCACCCTCCACACACCCCTTCACACCACACCTCAACATCACACTTCACACACCCCTTCACACCACACCTCAACATCACCCCTCCACACACCCCTTCACATCACCCCTCCACACACCCTTCACAGCACACCTCAACATCACCCCTCCACACACCCCTTCACACCACACCTCAACATCACCCCTTCACACTCCCCTTCACAGCACAACTCGACATCACCCCTCCACACACCCGTTAACACCACACCTCAACATCACCCTTCACACCACGCCTTGACATCACCCCTCCACACACCCTTTCACATCACCCCTCCACACACCCCTTCACATCACCCCTCCACACACCCCTTCACAGCACACCTCAACATCACCCCTCCACACTACGCTTCCACGCACCCCTTCACATCACCCCTTCACATCACACCTCAACATCACCTCTCCAAACACCCTTCACATCACGCCTCAACATCACCCCTCCACACTACCCTTCCACACACCCCTTCACATCACACCTCAACGTCACCCCTCCACACATCCCTTCACATCACACCTCAACATCATCCTTCCACACACCCTTCACATCACACCTCAACATCACCACTCCACACTAACCCTGGGCAATAAACTCCGGACGCATTTCATTAAAAAACACGGAATTCAGGCATAAACTCCAGGCAGCTACTAAACTGCACCCTACAAATGCTTTGATAAAGCAACTTTACATGCCAAAAAGCATACAACGAATTCACAAAGTGAACTTTGGAAATGAAAAATATCAGGCCATGAGAGAGGTGATGATTTTGGGATCCCCCCTGACCTAGGGGGAGGACCAAGCAGATCTTTGAACACAAAGAGCACATCATGCTGAACGATTCGGTGATGGTCCATCCTCTTAGGACCACCCCAAGCACAGTTATGGGCAAAAATACAACCACAGGCCCTGCAAAGCATTATGGGACGAGATTAGCAGTGGGCAGTGAATATTATGTATTCAATATCAAAATAATTCTACAAAGAGCTGCAGTTCAACTAGTCGTTGCTAGGTGTCCCTCAAATCAAATGTTTTTGCATTTGACTCATGAGGACACCTAATAACGCCTGGTTGAACTGCAGCTCTTTGATGAATTATTTTGATATTGGATACGATAATATTCACTGCCCACTGCTAATCTCGTCCCATAATGCTTTGCAGGGCCTTTGGTTGGGATTGTATTTTTGCCCATAACTTTGCTTGTGGTGGTCCTAAGAGGATGGGACCACCACTGAATCGTTCAGCATGATGTGCTCTTTGTTTTCAAAGCATCTGCTTGGTTCTCTCCCTAGGTTAGGGTGGACCCCAACATCATCACCTCTCTCACTGCTTGCTACATTTGCATTTTCAATTTTGGGAAATTACTATGTGCATTTTAGCATGTAAAGACAGAGATACCTATATGAGGTTTCTGTTTTATTAATTGGGAGTCCAACGGAGCAGAATTCACAGAGTTTTTGTTCAACTTCGTGGAATTCCGCTTAGTAGTGTAATGCCAACTACGCTCACCCTTTCTTCACACTACACCTCAACATCACCCCTCCACACACCCCTTCACATCAACCCTCAACATGCTTCCTGCACTTTGGGACTCTGTTACTCGCCCTGTGAGGACCTGTTTTTCCCTGCATTTTCTGCTACCGTTCGCGACACCCGCTTCGCGGGTGCCGCTCACTGCTGCCTGCCCCGTCCTCCCTGGTGTGAGCGGCTCCACAGTCGGTGGTGTACCAACGCGCTCCCAGGTAGAGGTTAACGCCTGTAATAGCGTTTGGAGCCTACCGGGGGACTGCGAGGTCCAGCAGCCTTAGCTGTACACAGCTGCTGCCTCTTCCCCCGGCGGCCACGCCCCCAGCCTCCGTGAATAACTTTCCCTGGATCTGGCTGAGTGGGCGCTTCCTGCACTTTGGGACTCTGTTACTCGCCCTGTGAGGACCTGTTTTTCCCTGCATTTTCTGCTACCGTTCGCGACACCCGCTTCGCGGGTGCCGCTCACTGCTGCCTGCCCCGTCCTCCCTGGTGTGAGCGGCTCCACAGTCGGTGGTGTACCAACGCGCTCCCAGGTAGAGGTTAACGCCTGTAATAGCGTTTGGAGCCTACCGGGGGACTGCGAGGTCCAGCAGCCTTAGCTGTACACAGCTGCTGCCTCTTCCCCCGGCGGCCACGCCCCCAACCTCCTCCTTCTTTACTGGATCCAGGTCACACCGCGACGCGGGACGCGCGCGGGGCGACTACCGGGGCGAAGACCGGGCAAAGAGCGGGCCGTTTGAGGCCGTTCGAGTACGAGAGAGTCCGGTCCGGCCCACCCCCCTAACTGCTCCATCACGGCGATCTTCATACAGGCACTTAGAACGCTCTGATCCTCCCAATTCCACCCATTGGAAAATGAACACGCGATCTAACAAACACAAAAAAGCCAAAAAAAATGGGATAGGAGATAAATTGCTTGGCCCAATGGACGATTTCCTCGCCAAAGCAAATACATTTATCGATCAAAGCATAAGCTTAATAGAGGGAAGAGTTTCAACTGAACTCGCCATTGCTCGCCGATCCTCAATGGGACTACTAGCCACTGCAAGAACCCCAGATCCCCAGGCAACGCCAACTCCAACGATTGTATCTGCTAACAGACTCAGTCTGCCAAACAACGTAGATCTTTCTGCCACCCAACTCTCAGTAGCTTTCTCGGATAGTGACCTCGAAAAAACCCCAGACATCTTCCCCGACCCAACCCCTGAAGAAGTAAGGCAAACAAGAGGGAGGAGGGAGGGAGCTATCAAAAAAAGAAATGCTAGCAAAAAACCAGACCACACCGAAAACATTGAAACGGCTGACCTTATAGTCTTGGTAGGCGACACAAATACTGCAGTATTTCCCCTTCACTCTGTTCCCCCGCCCAGTAATATAGCAATGACGCATCAATTACCACACGATCTTCAAGATTTCCCAATCCTGGAACCAAAAAGCCCACGACTACTAGGAAAAGAAAGAGAATCAGCCAGATTAATTAAGGAGATAGCCTCCCTGCTGAATTCTTATATTCGCCCTTTAGAAGCTAGACTTAGCAACATCGAGAGTCTAATTTCAAAAATCTCCAGTCCTCCCAAAATCACACCCTCACATGTCCCTCAAAAGCCTTCTTCAGATTCCCCGATCATAACTCACCCAAACAAGAAATCGGTACTGTTGCCTCCTCCACAGAGCAGAAAACAACTTACAGTAAAAGTTCCAACAGCACCAAATCCTTCTACTGTCCAAAAAATCACTCCCAAGTCCTCGACCATCCCTCCACCTCCTACCCCACTTCCGACACCAATAGTAAATACTTCAAGCATAAATACCCCTTCCTCTAAAACCCCCGCGACGACAAACCCCCCTGCTTCCATAACTCCTGCCATAACAAATACAAAACAAACAAAAACAAAAGGTACCCCGAGAGAGATTACTGACCAAAAACCCTCTGTAAACCTGCCCCCCGCGGCATGTCCATACGTTGTGGTCATGACAGGGGTCCCTGAACTTACTGGGGAGGGGGCTGAACCAAACTGGTCACTGAAGAATAAAGTACAGTATTGGCTGAACACTAATCGCCCTGTTCCCCAACATTGGAAAAGCACAATAGCCTCAGTCTCCCGGACCTCGTGGGTGGGTCACAGAAAAAAAACTATCCGGGGTGACTGTATAGTAATCACGTTCGAGGATCCAACCATAGCAGAATACATCTGCTCCCGGGAGTTTAATACCTCTGGGGGAATTGCCACCAGACCCTTGTCATATTTCTACCCAAAACGATATCAGAACAATAATCATTCCCGTGATATTGATAGCATTTGGAGGAAACCAATACTGCAGCCATGGGAGATAGACATCGCGGGCCCAAAACTAATGCCGCGATATAATGAGCCCGACCACCCTTGGTGGCCATCAAACCAAATCCACCCGCAAAGAGAAGCACCATGGCAGATTATGGGCCCACATAACAGATCTAGAAATTGGGAGCAGTGGGAGAGACCACTGCAGAATCCATACGGCACCAGCTACAGAGACCACACCAACGGGCAAAACTGGCAAGGAATACCGTTAATGAATCGTTTCAGCGGCCTGGAAATGGTCGATTGACAAAGAAGCATTCCCACGGAGTCAGCATTTACAACTAAGGACCCGATTAATCCTCCAATAGAACCTCCCCAAGTCGAAAAACCACCTTTAGACTATGCACCGTTATCCATTATCTTCTGGAATGTGGCAGGCCTCCGAAACAAAATAGAGGATGGCTCGGCTGCTGGTTTCCTGAAGGACTCACAAATCATTTGTCTACAAGAGACTTGGACAATGACACCTTCACATCTTGCAGGCTACAGGACATTTTTTTCTCCCGCCCTTCCCAGCAGCGCAGGTAGACCGAAAGGGGGTCTGGTAACATACCTGGCTAACACAATTTCTGAACTGAAGATTACTAAGGTAGACCTAACTCCACACTTTCAGATTCTCACACTTACAATTGGGAAAAAGCTTTGCTTCACAATAATAAACCTCTACAACAACTTAGAGGATGACCTCTTTCTGAATGTCCTTTTACTAATCCAATCAAAAATAACTGATCACTGGCATGCCAAACAGAAAAAGGAAACACCGCAGATAATCTGGGGAGGAGATTTTAACATACATCCCTGCCTCCTGATTGACACATGTGGGATAAAGGACGAAAATGACAACCCACTGGTACACTTTTCCCACTCAGGAGTGGGGAATGTCATGAACAGAACACTAGCCGATTTGGACCTACAAATTGTGAACCCTATACAACAGTGCCATAGCAAACTAGAACCAACCTATAGAGGAAGGGGTCATGCAACTACTGTAGACTTTGTACTTGTGACAGAAGGCTTAAAAGATCATACCAAAAATTTCAAAATTCTGGAAAATAATCTTAGTGATCATTCTGCCTTAAACCTGAGCTTCTATATCCATCAACCAAGGTCACTGATGGCATCGATAGCAAACACGCTGGCGCAGAACAGACTGGAGCTGAGGAAGAACAATGGTTACACCATAAAATGGGAAAAGGTGGACCCAAACATACTAACAAAACGGTTAGTAGAATCCTCCTACAACAGCTTCATGATCTGCCTTGACCCTTATGCAGAGCCAAAACAAATTTTGGAAAACTTCACCATAATAATAGAGCAAGTCAAAAAACAGCTGACTAAAACATCCAGACAAACTAAAATAAATTCCACAGGTTGGTTTAACCGAGACTGCAGAAAAACACAAACTAAATTAAGGAAAGCTCTCGGAAAACCAAACAGAGATGCAACAGAGATCCAAGCTCTCCGACGAGTGTACATCTCCTCCAGAAAAGAGAGGAAAAAAGAACTGAAACAATCCCTCTGGAACGCCCTACATAAGAGCGCACTCCTGAAAGACAGTAAGACCTTCTGGAAGATTGTTAAATCACCCGCGCTAGCTGACCCCACCGGTCCAAAAATAGATGTGGCCATCGACGAGGACGCGTGGGTGAATCATTTTTCAGAAATCTTCAAACTGACATCAACCAGCGAAGAAAATCACTCCGATATTCCTCTAGTTGCCTTTCCAATAACCATGGACCTTGACATGCAGGACCTAGCACTGGCACTGTCTTCAAGTAAAAGCGGGAAAGCTCCTGGCCCTGACGGGGTTCCGGTTGACTTGTTCAAATACCTGCCGGACTTATGGGTTCCAATATTGACAAGAGTATGTCTAGCCACAATGGAACTTGGCCTGTTAGACTCATGGTCCTCTTCAATAATGGTCCCAATCTTCAAGAAGGGGGACCGTCAGGACACAAAGTGCTATCGGCCGATATCGCTCCTAGATTCTCTGGGAAAAGTAGTTGGAAGAGTCCTCCTTGAAAAATTACAGCAATGGGTAGAAGATAAAACTATCCTCTCGGACTTACAGTTCGGGTTTAGGGAGGGCTTTGGGACAGTTGAACAGGCCCTAAACCTAAGTCTGTTAACATCAAAATATACCCATGCTAAACCTGGCTCCATCTACATGGTCTATGTGGACTTGTCCTCCGCATTCGACTGCGTTTCGCATGCGAAGCTCTGGTCACTGCTGAACGTAATGGGGGTCGATCCTCCCCTTCTGAACTTTCTGAGGGAATTGTACAGTGAAGCCACGGCGAGAGTAAGATATGGAACAAACGGAGAACTGACGGCACCATTCAGGGTAGAGCGGGGAGTAAGGCAAGGGTGTGTCCTTGCTCCCTTTCTCTTTTCATTGTATACAAACGGCCTAGAAGAGTCCATGCTGCGAGGGGCGAGGGATCTCCCCAGTGTAAAAGGTCGCTTGATCCCCGCGCTCCTATATGCGGACGACGCAGTCATCCTGGCTCGCACCCCTAACGAACTGCAAAAATCTCTAACCAAATACGCAGCCTTCATGGGGGCCTTGGACCTGCGTATCAACATCAAAAAAACGTTCGTTGTGGTAGCTGGTGGATCAAGAAAAGCAACCAAGTCGATCTTTCTGAATGGTGAAAAAATTGAAAAGACCCCACAATACCCGTATCTAGGCATCATGATTGATGATGCCTTAAACTGGAAAGCGGCTGTTGAGTCCAGGAGGCTCCTCTTCAAAAGAGCAATCATGGCGCTGATAAAATTCTCCAAGAAACTGGGAAAAAGAGCACCAGTAGAACTGCTCCAGATCTACGCTGCAAAATGTCAATCTATTGCATTATATGGAGCAGGGACTTGGGGCCACGTTTCCTCCAGTTCAATACAAAAAGAAGAGAACATCTTCATCAGTTTCCTTCTCGCAATTCCTAGAGGTACCTCCACCTACGCCTCACATTTAGAGCTGGGAATCCCTCATATTGAAGATTTAATAAAAATCCAACCTCTCCTGCTCTGGAGGCGAGCCTGGCTCTCGGTAAAAAACACTCTGACCAAAAGTATCCTACAGGACGTTATGGATCTGGACCATGCCCACAAAATCGCATGGCTCTCGTACGTCAGACACTTTTTTACGGACCTGGGCCTACAAAAGTACTTTTACACCCCAGAAACCCTGAGAGAAACCTCCAAAAAAGAACTGAAACGACTTGCGTTGTGCCATTTGGAGTCACTGAGACTGACTACGCAGATCACAAAAAAATCTGTTACCCACGCAATAATGATCCAGCAGTCCCTGAAAATCCAGCTATATCTGACCATGGAGCTAACTGCCTATGAGAAAATGCTCTTAACAAGATTTAGAATGAACCTTTTTTTCAGGTTAGTGACTTTCCCTGATAAAAACAACTGGAATGCACAGATAGACCCATGTCCATGCGACGACCTTTCTCAACAGTCCACCATACACACGATACTGTTCTGTAAGTTTTATCATCCCCATCGGAAGATATGGTTAATTCCTCTACTTAAAAAATGGGGCCATAGACAATGTCGCCCGGCCATGCTGGCACTCCAAACCTTGGACTCTGAGTGTACTGTCTATCATGTTTTAAACTTCCTAAAGTGTATTATGAGGCATCGCAACAACTTGTAAAACAGTGGATTAATTTTGTATCAATATTGGAAAACGTAACTCTTTTAAATGTCTATTTTAAATTGTACCTTTTAAATGACTCCAATTATTAATTCTGTATTCTGTGATATCTTTTATGGTTTTGCAAATGCTAAAAAACCGAATAAAGATTATTATTATTATTATTAACCCTCAACATCTCCCCTCCACACTACCCCTCCACACACTCCTTCAAACAACACCTTAACATCACCCCTCCAAACACCCTTCCAACCCACACCTCAACATCACACATCACACCTCAACATTACCCCTTCACACACCCCTTCACACCACACCTCCACATCACCCCTCCACACACCCCTTCACATCACCCTCAACATCACCCCTTCACACTACTCCTCCACATACCCCTTCACATCACATCTCAAGATCACCCCTTCACACACCCCTTCCCATCACACCTCAACATCACCCCTCCTCACACCCCTCCACACCTCAACATCACCCCTCCACACACCCCTTCACATCAAACCTCAACATCACCCCTCCACACACACCTCAACATCACCCCTCCACACACACCTTCACATCAAACCTCAACATCACCCCTCCACACACCCCTTCACACCACACCTCTACATCACCCCTCCACACACCCCTTCACACCACACCTCAACTTCACCCCTCCACACTCACCTTCACATCACACCTCAACATCACCCCTCCACACACACCTTCACATCACACCTCAACATCACCCCTCCATACTACCCTTCCACATACACCTTCACATCACACCTCAACATCACCCCTCCACACTACCCCTTCACACACCCCTCACATTGCACCTTTACATCGCTCCTCCACATCACCCCTCCACACACCCCTCCACACACCCCTTCACACACCCCTTCACACCACACCTCCACATCACTCCTCCACACACCCCTTCACACACCCATTCCCATCTCACCTCAACATCACCCCTTCACACACCCCTTCCCATCACACCTCAACATCACCCTCCACATATCCCTTCACATCACACCTCAACATCACCCTCCATACACCCCTTCACATCCCACCTAAACATCACCCCTCTACACACCCCTTCCCATCACACCTCAACATCACCCTCCACACACCCATCCACACCACACCTCCACATCACCCCTCCACACCTTCACATCTCAACATTACCGGATCGCTCTTCCAGCTGTATCTCCATCTGAGTGTCCTCGGCATACATGTCATGATCTGGTGTGTAATATTATACTACATATGACATATTTTTCTTTGTTTAAGAAGTTTTGCTTTTCTTCAGAAAAAATGAGGACTTTGGCTGACTTCACTTATTTGTATAATTTTGTTTATTTGCTCTGCCTAGGGACAAATTGTTCTACTAAGACTGCAACCTTAGGGATAGGAGGTAACACAATTAGATTTTGGTAAGTTTTTATCTATTTACTTAAAGACATGGAATTGTACTAATCTCATTTTCAACACTAGTTTGTTACTTCGAATATACAGCATATCTATTTGTTTTTTTCAATCCCCCATTTGGGTCTTGGCTATAACATTACCAAACGGAAATACTATGATACATTAGCACGGCGCGGTGTCTGTTATTCATTTGTACTTATTGTTACAATTTGCAAAGTAAACAGCCATTCAGATTGAAATAGAGGCCACTTTTAACCAGTCTCTTTGTGAAAGTCTCTTATGTGACAGATAAAGTTTGTTCTCAATCGAACAGTCCCTATAGGAATGCATAAGCTGTTGAATCGATTCAGCTACTATTCTAATTAAGTCACACTTATTCAGGACCAATGCAATCAAAGAAATCACACAAGTTTTGGAAAAGAACTAATATTTAACCAATAGACCATCATTTTAACCCCAATTTTATAGTCTATCCTTGTTAAAAGTAAAAGATCCGTCACTTTACTATTCCGTGGACCATATATGAGCATTGAGTGAGACTAGAACTAAGGGACCAGGCAGGGTTTTTATCCCTAATAGAGCAAGCCATCAGAAAACACGGACCCTGGATAGTACCCGGCCTAAACTCATATTAGGTATCTGAGTGGTGATAGCAAAGGGGAGAAAAGAGCAATGCACTTGTCTCCAGGGAGCATGAAAAGAAGACAGACATAACACTGGGCATTAAAACAATATTTTAGTTGACCACAAAAAAGCAGAAGGCAAAATTTCCATCTTTGTTTCACAGCAAGGATGTACCAAGTTTTCACCAACATGACATCATGGTCACCAAAACTCTGGTTCTGGTGTTAACCTGGGCTTCTATGGGAATTCACAAGCGCATTTCATCAAGCCCATTATCGCCACTTTAGCGGCAGTTTCCTGCCGATAGAAGCGGCGATAATGTATCGCCCTTTCTTGATAATATGGCCCTAAGTCTGGGTGAAATTGTGTTTCTGCCAACGAAATTCATAAAAATTATGATATTTTTGTTCAACAATCTTTTTTTAAGTTGTGATAGAGTTTGCGGTGTGAAATCTATACCCGTGGGTGACTGCAGTGCATGGAAGACGTTTTTTTTTCATTTCAGGACACATTTTCGCCACCTGCCTGTATTGCACACAGATCTGCAATACATCCTTGTGTTCAGAGAAACGTTTGTGTAATTTTGAGGACATTTTGTGGCAAAAATTGTGATTTAGCAATTCCCCGACCAAGTCTGACTGAGCTCTAGGCCTGGGCGAACATCTATGCTACGCTCAAGTAGTTCGCGAATTTGCGCAACTTCGCACTATGCGAATTGCACATAGCACAGTGCAAATAAATGTAGCGTAGGGCAGCGGTCATTTTTTGCTTGCTCGCGGTCCTCAACGTCAACTTGGCGACCGCGAGCAAGCAAAATGACATCCTGGCGAGACTTTTTCCTCGTTCACGATCAGCAACATCAAGTTGCTGATCGCGAGCGTGGAAAATAAACCTCCTGGTGAGATTTTCAACGTGGGGAGGTCAGGTTTCTCAGTGCAAGTGGTCGCGTTTGCTCACGACCGCTCGCGATGAGAAACTACCAGTCCGCATTGAGAAAGCTGTCGCTCGACTATAAATCTACTCGAGCGGCAGAGAACTACAGCTTGCACTGTGCAAGATGCCGTTTTCAATGATTGCACAGTGCCGGATGCTTGTCCGCACTGTGCAATCATTGAGAACGGCATCTTGCACACTGAGGACAGGCTACTACGCAGTGCCTGTAGCGCTACCCTTAGCACGAAGTGCACTTCACGTACCTACGCTAGCGCTACTTCGCAAACTACGCCCAGGGTTACTGAGCTCCCGAGGGGACGAGAGTTTACAACAAACTTCATGTTACTGAAGGGAACAGGTGTGTACAAAGCATGAAGTATCTCTTGTCTGTACCTTTTTTGACTTTGCCTTCATCTGGAGGCAGAACTAACCCCCAGGGCAGTACAGGCAGGAGGGGGCTGGTGTGTGCAAACTTCTACCATTGGTAGATTGGTGCACATAGAGACAGGCAGATGATGCACCAGGAGAAACAGAAAGAAGCCCACGTGTGCCCTGGAGATGCCCAGAGGCCCTGAACTCACCATGTCTGTGCCCAGGTCGATGCAGAGGATGGTGATGGTGCCCAGGGGCAGAGGAATGTTGGCCATGATGAAGAGCAGGAAGGGGGTGATCTCCGGGATGTTACTGGTCAGCGTGTATGCTATGGACTTCTTCAGGTTGTCGAAGATGAGACGACCTGCAGGGGACAGGAAGCGGAAGCTGAACTAATGACAAGCAAGGCAGAGGAGGAGGGGTCAGGGGTACAGGCAGGGGAAGAGGAAGCAGAGGAACAGGCGGAGGAAAGGAATAAGAGAAACAAGTAGGGTAGGAGAACAAGGATTCAGAGGTACAGGCAGGAGAAGAGGAGGCAGAGGTACAGGCAAGAGAAGAGGAGGCAGAGGTACAGGCAAGAGAAGAGGAGGCAGAGGTACAGGCAGGAGAAGAGGAGGCAGAGGTAGAGGCAGGAGAAGGAAGCAGAGGTACAGGCAGGAGAAGAGGAGGCAGAGGTACAGGCAGGAGAAGAGGAGGCAGAGGTACAGGCAGGAGAAGGAAGCAGAGGTACAGGCAGGAGAAGAGGAGGCAGAGGTACAGGCAGGAGAAGAGGAGGCAGAGATACAGGCAGGAGAAGGAAGCAGAGGTACAGGCAGGAGAAGAGGAGGGGGCAGAGGTACAGGCAGAGGAGGAGGAATCAGAAGTACAGGCAGAGGGGTGAATCAGAAGTACAAGCAAAGGATAAGGAATCAGAATCAGAAGTACAGGCACAGGAGGAGGAATCATAAGTACAGGCAGAGGAAGATTAATCATAAGTGCAGGCAGAGAGTAAATAATCATAAGTACAGGCAGAGGATAAAGAATTATAAGTAGAGGCTGAGGCTAAAGAATAGGAAGTACAGGCAGAGTATAAAGAATCATAAGCACAGGCAGACGCATCAGCCATAAAGGAGTAGAGAGAACTCTGATGTATCGCCAAACCCCGGGACAAGGCAAGTGCCCAATTCAGGTCTAAGCCTTGTTTCTGGCCACACCCCCTCGCTACCAAACACCCCCCCCCCGCCCCCCCCCCGGGAACAGTCTCCATCTACTGACCACACCCGCCGTGTCATCACCCCCTACACCCATGAAATAAGAACTCCACCACCAGAGAAATCTTTTTGGTTGGGGTATGATGGGGACTCAAGCTAACCCGGAGCGCGCCTTCTTTCATCTGCCCACACTGGAAAGCAAGAGCTGCTAATTACCCTGTTCGCAATGATGGGCCGAGACACAGCCATGGGCATAAATGTAATTAAATGCCGTTATTGTCCTACCAGTAGGTCATTAGTGATGAATGATGAACTCAGCTCACTGGTGGATGAGGGGAGAAACCACCCTACCATAAGCCACGCATCAGGGGTTAGACTCAAGCATTTTAGGGCTGGTCTCAGCATCACTGCACTGCAATTCCAATGTCACCCATAATTATAGTTTCTCTTAGTGTGGGGATAAATTAGTTTACTGTGCTGGCCTGGGCACGTATTATGAGCCACTCCCACATACAGGAGAGGTGTCGCGCAGGTATGCAAATGGGCTGGACTCAACTAAAGTACGAGTTTTTAGGATGGGACACAAACCATATTGTTTATTATTAAATCACATGATGGGATCAAACATGAATTCTTGTGACTGTCAGTGACATGTCCCTCTCCCCTCACCCCACACATTGCACACCAGTATGTTCCAGCTTCCCAGTACATTTTCTGAGCATTTTCCAGCCGGACGGGACCCTGCCTACTCCAGCACCGCCCACCTTGCTGGAATTACAGCCATAACCTCCACACAGAAGTGTGGTCGCGTAGCGCCTTCATACTGGCTATGTAAGAGGGGGGGCCTGGGATTCTGGTGAGTGAATAACCAATCTCTGCCTTTACCCCATCATCTGCAGAAGGCAGAACTGCAAAATAAATGGCTGTATCTTCAGACTTCACGGGGAGTAAGTGGATGGCGGAAGGAGGGCCCTACCCCAGAAAGAAGTGTTATCAGAAGGGTGGAGGGTGGTATGGGATGGTGTGCCCTAATTTGACAGAGGTGTTTTCATATAGGGTGCTGGGTGGTCTGTATCAAGTGTTTCTAGGCAGGGTGTGACTTGGGGACTACCTCTGGTGTAGGGCCAAAGTTCCACCCTGTCTAGTAACAGAGAGAGTGAATGGTGGAGGGTGGAACCTTCCCCGGAAGAAGGCGTTACCAGAGGCAGGTCTGAAACCGGAAGTAAGCAGGAGTGCCTTTCACATACGAGTTTGACAAAAGTTCCCCTTTCACCCTATTTAAAGGCAGCAGCGAAGGATTCAGAAGTGCAAGCAAAGGCCAAGATATCAGAATTACTAGCACTGGAAGCAGGCATTCAAGCCTCCTGCAGAGGAGAACGCAGGCTTTGCAGAGGGGAGGGGTGAAAGCATGGCCTGCAGTGTGCAGAAGAGCGCAAGCAGAAGTGCATGCCAAAGTGAGAGAAGGAGACAAAACACAGATTAAGTCCTTAGAGGTTTTTACCATAGTACGAAACAAAACAATGACAGGCTCGAACACATACAGAACAGACAACACAACAAAGTAGCATGCAACATGGCTGTAAGATTGTAGAAAACATCAGTATTTAAGATCAGAGATTCAAAGAGACATGGCCAGTAGTTTATTTGTAAGCAAAAAAGAATTACAGAACCCTGAAATTTTCTTAGGGACTCTCCGCCAGTAGTGCTGACCGAATTCCCACGCTACCTAGTCTTGATTCCACCTCATGCCTCTTTATGTTAATGTTAATGTTACCAGATTTCTAAAGCGCATAGCTGCCCGTGAGCGTCCCAGCGCTGAACCATTTACAGATGGAAATGAGGGGGGAGGGAAGATCACAGGAACAACCATGTCTTCAGAGACTTTCGAAATGCCAGCAGGTTGGGTTGTGCACGAAGGTCAGGCGGAAGGGAATTCCACAATTTGGACGCGTTGTACGAAAACCAACGACCTCCTGATCGTGCTCTGTTGATCTTGGGTACTCGAGTGAGGTGGGCATTGGAAGATCGGAGGGGTCTAGAGGTGATATAGGGAGTGACCAGATCTTTAAGTATAGGGGGGGCTTTTCCGTTAAGGATTTTGTGCGTAAGGCAGAGCGCCTTGAACTGCACTCTTTCTATGACGGGTAGCCAGTGCAGCTCTCGGATAGCTGGTTTGACCGAGCAGCGGGTCTTAGTGTTGGTCAAAATCCTGGCGGTGGCATTTTGTACTACCTGTAGTTTAGTTGTAACTTTCTGTGGTACGCCCAGGTACAATGCGTTGCCGTAGTCCAACCTTGACAAAATAAGGCCTTGGATCAGAAGTTTCCTTGATTGAAGAGGGAGCAGTGGTGGGATTTTTCGGGTAGAACGCAAGAGACCAAAACAAACTCCAGCCGTTTTCCTTGCTTGGGTTTGCATAGTGAGGTTTTTATCTAGCCATAGACCGAGGCTTTTAATCTCGGGCTTGGGAGTTGGGGGTTTACCCATGCAGGGGGGCCAAAGAGAGTCTGGACGAAAATGGGCCTGATTCCCCATCACCATGATCTCTGTCTTGTCGCTGTTCAGCTTCAAGTGAGATCTGTCCATCCAGCTGACTATGTCTCTCAGGTAGGAGTATAGGTCTATGGTGGAATTTTCCTGCTGGGTGAGAGACACCACCAGCTGCGTGTCATCTGCGTACGTCAGGAGTTTTATCCCATGTGGGGTGACGATCTTTTCCAGGGGGGACATATATATGTTAAAGAGCGTGGGGCTCAAAGAAGAGCCCTGAGGCACTCCACAACGTATAGGGGTCACTTTGGATGTATAGTTGCCCTCTGTAACCTGGAATGAGTGGTCCTGAAGAAACCATTTCAGCCAAGACAGGGCAATGCCTGTGATCCCAAGATCGCTAAGTCGCTGGACCAAGATCTGGTGGTTGACCGTGTCGAAGGCAGCGCTAAGGTCCAGGAGGATAATCTACCTTGCAGCTCCTGTCTCTTTAACTTCTTTTTCCTTCATGTTTTCTCGCTAGTATACTGTTTTCCTATATTTATCTTCTTCCTTTTTAGGTCAAAGCCTAACAGACAGAATACCTGTCTGGTCTGCTAAGGACTTCTTGTGGACATTCTGAAAGCTTCCTTGGAAAGGCCTTCCATTTATTGCCTACCATTGGCTGTGTGGTTTGTAACTTACATTTGCTTGCTTTCTATTTGCTGGCTTTACTTGTTTTAGGCTGTCTATGTTGAGTTTGTCCATCCCGTGGTGCCTAGCCTATTTACTGTATTCTTCCATGAGTGATCACTTTCTGAAAACAGGCATTTAAATCTTGTTCTTATCTTGTCACAAATGCACTGCCTTCAAAGACAGGGGTCAACAGACAGGCTCATTCCAAGGGAGCTTGGTGTTTACCTTTCTTTTGCTGATTTCAAAGTGAGAGGATTTATGTGACACTTTTGCTGTGAAAGGAAATACATTTTTTCTACCTCTCTACAACATTTAAATGTTTGTAAATTAAATGTGCAGATATTTCGGAATATATTAAAATTAGGACATCATAAATAAAGCACATTTATTGTAATTCTGAAGACAAATATTTTAATACAAATCAATACACTGAGTGATGACATTTCCACATGTTGTTTGTCTGCTGTACGCTTTTATCACTAATACTGTATGTCTGTGCAAATGTAGTAGTCATTTAAATTAAAAATGTGTTGCCTGTAATGTCAGTGTGGTACCACACCATGCTTACTCCACAGTACACCATTTCACTCTACACCACTCCACTCTACCACACTCTAATCAACTCCATGCCGCTCCACTCCACGGCACTCTACAACACGCCACTCCATTATCCGACATTCCACTCCACTGTACGAAATGGCACTCCATGCTACAACACTTCATTCCACTATGTGACGCTCCACTCCACAATATACCACTACACTTGACATCACTCCACTCTACGTCCCTCCACTCTTAAGACACTCTACAACACGCCACTCTAATCTACTCCAAGACATGCCACTTCACTCTACACCACTCTAATCTACAACATGGCACTCTACTCTATGACACACTACTCTGCGACACGCCACTCTACACCACTCTACACCCCTCCACTCTACGACGACACTCTAGGCAACTCCACTCTACGCCACTCCACAATCTACAGCACTCCACTCTATGACACAACACTCTACGTCCCTCCACTCTTAAGACAATCTACAACACGCCACTCTACTTTACTCCAAGACATGCTGCTCCGCTCTACACCACTCCAATCTACAACATACTACTCTACTCTATGACACTTCTCTACTCTACCATGCGCCACTTCACTCTACGCCCCTCCACTCTATGACAACACTCTAGGCCACTCCACTCTACGACAACACACTAGGCCACTCCACTCCATGCCACTTCACTCTATGACACAATACTCTATGACACAACAGTTCACGCTACCCTACTCCACTCTACGCCACTCTACGCCACTCCACTCTACGATACTCCACTTTGAGACACTCCACTCATTCTACACCCCTCTAGTCTAACCCCCTTCACTCTTTTTTGTTTGGTTTTGGTAGTATCTCAATCTCTGAGGGTTTTTTGGTACTGCCTTTATTGGTGGTGCCCCTGCTTTGCAGTAAGCAGGCCATTTTGTGCCTGATCACTATCGGAGGGCAGACATGATTAGCTCGGAGAAACAGCGATGGCCTGATTAGGAGCCAGTTGCTGATGGTGGCAGCAGACCTCTTCTGACTGGGGTAACCCGGAGTCCTACATGCATGATAACAAATATGTTGTGGTTCCGAAAAATGAGTGGAGGTGTTGACATCCTGCAGCCACCGGCACAAACTAAGCCCTGGACATGGTTCTTCTTGACCAGGGCTGTGAGACTGTATAAAGCATTCATTTTAGGGGGTTTCTGCATTTGTTATCAATCATTTAAAATATACGGTGCCACTATTTGGCAAACTTCCAAAAGAATGTTTTTTATGGTTACAACTACTGGAAGAGTTAGTGGCTGAAGCTTACTGACCTCTAGGAGTGCAGTGAGCACCTGACCCCACCTCTCACGTGAGGGGGGTCGAAGGTCAATGTCAACCTTTTCTGAGAGGTGTGGGGAGGCTCACCATCAGCTCTGCAAGCATGTGACACGATCACTGCCTTGGCAGAGGATCACAGGGTTTACCTGTGCACTGACTGTGCGCTGCTCCTCTGTGCACGCAGCTGGTACTATCCTATGGTGCATGGCTGTGCACAACAGGAGCTCCATGAATGCATTAGCTCTGCACGCGTGTGACGCTGTCCTACTCCTTGCACTGAATTGAATTGGGTTGAATTTAAAATATATATTGTGCTGAATGCCCAAGGGCGTCTAGGAGCTACAGCGGAGGAATGTGTCAGAAATGAGAAATGATTGAGGATTTATAGTGAAAAAAGCCAAGTTTTCAAAGCCTTTCTGAACAATGGTAGTGTTGGGCAATTTTTTATGTTTAAAGGAAGGAAATTCCACAATTTGACAGTGTTGAAAAGAAAACTACTACCTCCCCAGCAAACTCTCCTGAATGTAGGCATCTGCAGAAGTTTGCTCTGAGCTGAACGCCATGTTCTGCCCGGGAGATACCACAGCAGGCGCTGTTTCAAATACTCGATCCTGTGCCCTGTAGCGCCCTTAAACGCTAGACACAAGGCTTTAAATTCAGATCTCTTCTTCACCGGTAGCCAGTGTAGTTGTCTTAATCCTTGGCATACCAACTGGAATTTAGGAATATTCAGCAACGTCCTGGCAGCAGAGTTATGAACCCGCTGCAGTTTGAGCAGGTGTTGTTTCTGGAGACCTAAGTAAAGGGCATTTCCATAGTCCAGTCTGGCCAATGCCAAAGTTGTAGCCAGTGTTTTTACTGCGGCTGGTGGAATATAAGGTTTCACCTACCAAATTATTTTAAAGTCAGATGTACCTGGGAGGCAACCTTATTAGTTTGATGTTGGAAGCTGAGCCTGTCATCAAAGATGACGCCCAGATTTTTTAACTTTATTCACTGGGGTGGGAAGTGTTCCCATAGCCAGAGGCCACCAGCTCTGGGACCAAAGGAGGTGTCGGAGCCCAACAGACGAACCTCTGTTTTGCTACCATTAATCTTTAGGCAGGTCACACTCATCCAGTGATCCTCGCGGGCTATGCACTGATTGAAACGGGCCACCGTTTCTTCCAGATTGCCTGAGATGGATACTACAATCTGGATATCTTCGGCGTAGGACACCAGCAAGAAACCGAACTGCCTGATGACATCAGCTAGGGGGATGACGTACAGATTAAACAAAGTAGGGCTCATAGATGAGCCCTGCGGCACCCCACAAGGAAGTGAGAATTGTTTTGAACTAGAGTCTCCAATCTGCACACATTGTATCCTGTTGTTGAGATAGGATTTAATCAAACTTAAAGCTAGGCTCCCAACTTCTGGAGCCTTTGAATGAGAATGACATGGTTCACGGTGTCAAAGGCCACTGAGAGATCCATAAGGATCAGGGCGGCCTTTGCACCGGAGTCCAGCGTCGAGCGAAGCTCCTCTGCTGCCTTGACCAAGGCCGTCTCCATCCCATGTCTTTGCCGGAAGCCGTATTGTGAAGAGTTCAGCAGGGTTTTCGAGGACACGAAGGCTGTAAGTTGGACACTTATATTTTTTTCCGCAGAACCTTAGCCGGAAACGGGATCCTAGCTATAGTTCTGTAGTTGTTGTAATCGTCGGGGTCCAAGCAAGGTTTTTTTAGCAGAGGGAGAATAGATACCTTCTTCCAGGCCTCTGGAAAGACGCCCGACGTAAAGATCTACTTATAAAGCAGGCTGAGTTGCTCGCTAATCTCATCGACTGCCAGATGAAATATCTTCAGAACCCCGGCTTTGCCCTGATGAATTTGCTGAAGTAATAGCAATGAAATATGTCGGCATCATTCGAACATGGTATATTTTGAACCATTTTTAAATTTGGACTACTTGCAGCAGCAGAATAAAGTTATTACAGCCAGCAAGTGGTTCCACTTTTTAGCAGCGGTGGCCATTCCTCGCCGTGTGGCCATTGCAGGGGTTTAGGTGCACACACTCACTTTATTACCTTTGATATAGTTGAGTGGATAGTTAGTTTGTTCATATACACAACACTTTTTATGAGTTGGTATCTCACCTTCACAATTACTTTGTTGTTTTTCTCTCTTTTGTCACTACAAGGAGAGAGCGACCAATGATGAGAAGTGGGTAAACTGGCAATCTCATGCCAGGAACCCCCTCGGGTGTTACTACCGTGAGGCGCTTTCTCTTTGTTTTCACATTTTTTCACTCTTCTTTCACCTGTGGGAATTATATTAGACCGTAGTAAATGTTGTAGTATATACACCACGACCTGCAGACTAGTGTTAAGTAAACACATTGAGTGTTAGAGTATGACTGCGCATCTCTGCTCCAGGTCTTTTTGACGTGTTGGTGTCTGTTGGAGGAGGTACTTATTGTTGAACACGAAATATCTTTGGGGGCAGGGATCTGATGAAGCCCCGGCTTTCACTGATCTAACAATCTGCGAAACCTGGTCTGCGTTGGGGGGGTGAAAGCCTTCCAACCATCGCCAGGCTGACCAGGAGGTGAAGAGGAAGGATTCACTTGTGGCTCAGTATAATTTCCTGTAAAGGAATCATAGATAGAAAGCACCTTGTTACTAAAAGAATCTGCGAGTTGATTACAAAAAGCGACACTGCTATTCAGTACTGAAGGAGTAGGTACAGTCACTAATTCCTTTAAAGTAGAAAAAAGTATTTTGCTTGAATTGCCTGCCTGCTAGATTTTCTCTGAGAAATAGATACTTTTTTTTCTCAAAGATCATCTTTTTATATTTGCTCAGTGATTGTGAATAAGCTTTATTCTCTGCTTCCATGTAGGTGACACATTGTTTGCTGGTGCACAGACAGTGTACTCAGAGTCTGAGTGTGCACGTGCCAGGTGCTTCATTGGAGCTTTTTGAGTATTACATCTTGGCACTGTGCCACAGTGTCTGAGTGCAGATGCCAGCTGGTTAATTAGTGCATCTTCAGTATTCTTATATTGGCACTGTGCCACAGCGTGTGAGCGTGCACATGCCAGGTGCTGGCGGTAGGGAACAGTAAAAACATTTTAATGCCCCCCCCCCCCAATGAGAAAAGCCACCTATGGCAACAGGAGCATTATTTATTTTCTTTATAGAAGGAAAATCTAATTTCAGATTTTTATTTTTGAAAAGAAATAAAGATTACTGTTTGTTACGGGGCTGCGCCCTTCCGATGCAGCGCAATAACAAACAGTTAAAGGAATTGACAAGAACTGCCGTGATGGCGGTTCTTGCCAATGCCTTTATAAATGACTAGCAGCCCGTCCCGACGTTGTCCGGGTATGAATTGCTGCCGGCCAGTAGTATATTGTTTTGAAGGATTTCGTTTTGATAGCATTTCTTATCTGTGACAGGTCTGTGAAACGCTCCGATTCACAGTGCACTGCTGATGCACTTAAGAGTGCGCGTTCAGTAGGGTGTGAACTCGAGTTTCCCTACTTTATTTTTCCTTGCAATATTATATAGCTAGAACTCGACAACATGGCATGAGCACAATTTACATTACAGAAGAACACATTCATTTGTGGTAGGCACGGGGAGACAAAGCGATTTGCCTGGAATCACAGGATGTTGAGCTGATGCCGAGATTCGAACGTAGCTCCCCAGCTCTAAAATTCGCAATTCTAGAACTTGTGGCGGGAGGTGTGTCTAAAACTGTATGTCGGTGCTGGCCATCAATGAGAGAGACCTGTTCATTTTTCAAATGGGTTGTCAAAAAATATGAGTATGTTGCTGGAGATGTGGGCCGCCATGCCACCAATGTACTTACCGGGGGAGGGTAAACACCCAACTTTCTTTCCGCATACCATCACTCCGCATACTTTCATTACGAAAGTACCATGACTCCACAATGCCATTATAACGCATGGAGTTACATTTTATATGCTTTTTACCACTCATACATTAACAACGAAATTCGTTGTAAATGCATGAATGGTAAAAGCATGTTTTTTTAAAATGTTTGGATAAGGTAAGTATGGGTATAGGGGTATATGTTTTGGGGTACTGAGGTATATGTTTTGGGGTGTTTGGGTATTTTAAGTGTTCAGATATAGTTTTGGGTTATGGGGTAAAGGGGTAGTTTTAGGGTTTAGGGATAGGTATGGGTTTTGGGGTACAGGTGTATTTTTAGGGTTCAGGGCTAGGTTAGGATTTTGGGTTATAGGGATATTTTTAGGGTTCAGGGGTAGGTTTGGGTTTTGGGGTACAGGGGTATTTTAAGGGTTCAAGGCTAGGTTTGGTTGTACAGGGGTATTTTTAGGATTCAGGGCTAGGTTTTGGTTTTGGGGTACAGGGGTATTTTAGGGTTCAGGGGTAGGTTTGAGTTTTGGGATATAGGGTTATTTTTAGGGTTCAGGCAGGCCAGGTTTGGGTTTTGGGGTTAAGGGGTATTTTTAGGGTTCAGGGATAGGTTTGGGTTTTGGGGTACAGGGGTATTTTAAGGGTTCAGGGCTAGGTTTGGGTTTTGGGGTACAGGGGTATTTTAGGGTTCAGGGGTAGGTTTGGGTTTTGAGGTACTGTTGTATTTTTAGGGTTCAGGGCTAGGTTTGGGTTTTGAGGTACAGGGGTATTTTTAGGGTTCACGGGTAGGTTTGGGTTTTGAGGTACAGGGGTATTTATAGGGTTCAGGGCTAGGTTTGTTTTTTGGGGTACAGGGGTATTTTTAGGGTTTAGGGATAGGTTTGGGCTTTGGGGTACAGGGTATATTTATAGGGTCACGATGGGTTAGTGTTTAAGGGTGTTGGGGTACTTTAAGGAGTAAGGGTGGGTTGTGATTATGGGGTGCAGGGGTATTTAAAGGGAGCAGGGTGGGATTAGCACACAATATGATACTTGGCATGAAGGGTGGAACGTACCACACGCCCCCAGCGTTTGTCACGCCTCCAGCACACACCCACAGCACTACGTAGACACACCCACAAGGGACTACTTTGCTGGCACGGTTCTTTTACCTTTTAAATGTATATGGGGGCGTCTGCATAGCCTATGTCCTTCTTCTGCAACTGCCCTTTCCAAAGCTGTATTGGGTGTTGTGATTGGTGCTGTGGTTCCTGAGATTACCCGCCTCAAAGGTTTGGGCTCTCTCTTTATTATATTAGTATGGATCACCTTCTTGGCAGTCATTTATACATCTGGCAGGTAGAGTATGCACAGCCTGGCAGACGTAAAGTCCTGAGCCAGGCAAATGGTGAACACACCGCCCACCAGAATATAAATCGAGCCCTTGCTCCATTGCCCAGGTGGACCCACGGGCCGTCCGCCAGGAAATAAACATGGCCCAAAGTTCCTCATCACTCACGACACATTGTTTACCAAAAATCCCAGCAGATCATCCATGTTGGCCACCGAGGCTTCTCTGGCCCATGTTTGGTCATGGTACATCCCAGAACCTTCATGAAACACCTTTGCAGTCCCTCCTTCCTTACAAGCTGATATGTCTCAATTTTTTCATTTTCCCGATGACAACTTTTTAAATTGGAAACCCTTCACCACACCCGAACCCAACCCAATACTTGACACTTCAGACCACGTTCCACCACACACCTTTCCATCTCCATTTCTTCTCCACCCTAGATCACTTGCACCTCTTATGTTATGTTATAACAAACTTATACAGCGCACATTCACCATAGGCTTCTTGCTGCTAGGGTAAAGAAGGCAGCAACAGCTCGGATTATTGGCTGTAAGCTTCTTTGAACAGCCAGGTTTTTAAATGCTTCCTTAAATTCTTATAGTTTGCTTCCAGCCTCATTTCAGTTGGAAGTAAATTCCATATCTGGGTTCCTATCACTAAGAATCTCACCCCTCCCATCCTTTTCTGTTTACATCTCAGAGCTGTTGATAGGTTCAGCTGGGAGGATCTGAGATTGTGCGTTGGGATGTAGCTCTGAATTCCTCAAGATAAAAACTTCGGACTTAAGTTATGGAGTGATTCAAGGATAATGCAGCCTGTTTTGATAATGGCCCATTCGCTCCCGAAAGCCAGTGAAGTTTCTTCATCAATGGTTTGATGAGACACGGCCTTGGTTGTTAAAAGACCAGCCTAGCTCCAAGGTTTTGAATCATTTGAAGTATGTGGTTAAGGCCTATTGGAAGTCCCACTTGCAAACATTGGGCCCTATTTACTAGAAACAAAGGCAGTGCAATGCCGCAAATCATTTTTCTGCGCCGCTCTACAACATATTTACAACAATATGACGCATCTCTGTGCTTCCCCCTGCGCTGGTGCACAAACTGCTGCCATGTGCCGGCACAGGCACTCTTGCACCATGGTGCAAGGATACCTGCGTCAGGGGGAGATTGTTTTTGTGCAGGAAGGGGCACTTTCCTGCACAAAAACTATCAATCGAGATGAATTCCACTTCCAATGCATGCTGTAGAATGCAGCACGCATTGAAGAAGAGAAAAAAAAACGCCTCGCTGTACCACCCCTGGTGGCATAGGGCCCGATTCACAGAACTAACTTAAGACAAAATCCTAAACTTACTATTTTTGGTATTCCGAACTTCTGTGAATACCAAAAGTTGTAAGTTTAGGATTTTGTCTTAGGTTAGTTCTGTGAATCGGGCCCACAGTATTGTGATGCACTTCCAAGTTTACAATGCCTCTTAAATCTGGAAATGCATCAGTGGACATGGGTGTTGTGTGTAAACACTCACAGCAACACCCATGTCCTGTTGCGTGAAAAGGGGCAATATTTACAAGCGCACATAAAACAACGCAAGGTGGCTTTACATGTGCTTGTAAATATCTCGCAGCAGGTTGCGCTGCCAATGCGTCACACAACGTGACACACTGGTGGGGCAAGGAGCTCAGCATCTGCTGTTCATCTGATATTAACGCCCAGCTGTAACTTTAAAGGCATTTGTCACACAGCACTTTGAGGCAGGGCCAGGATACCTGCGTCTGCTCGAACCGGATGTCGTGACACTCACCTTCCTCCACACCAGTCACAATGGAGGCGAAGTTGTCGTCCAGCAGGATCATGTCAGCCGCCTGTTTGGAGACATCGGAGCCTGCGATGCCCATGGCCACCCCTATGTCCGCCTTCTTCAGGGCAGGTGAGTCGTTCACCCCGTCCCCGGTGACGGCCACTATGGCACCCTGAGGGAGGAGAGAAAGGGTGAAAGGTCCAGGTTTTTTTTTTTTATTCAAGCCCACGCTCAGGAACATTTGACCTCTTGCACTTAATGAGAGGTAGTAACTCGGCTTGGCAAAATTTTAATTACTCTGACGAAATTTACATAACTTCAAGAATTTCATGTTACACTTGTTAAGCAATGTCCCTAAACTTATGCCATTATATTACTTGGTGTAATTATGCACCATTACGGTAAATTGTACAGAGAAGGAACCACTTGCATAAAAAACTTAGGGCCCGATACACAGAACTAACTTAAGACAAAATACTAAACTTACTACTTTTTGTATTCACAGAAGGCATTTAGTAGTCTTAAATTAGGATTTTGTCTTGAGTTAGAATTTTGTCTTAAATTAGGATTTTGTCTTGAGTTAGAATTTTGTCTTAAATTAGGATTTTGTCTTAAATTAGGATTTTGTCCTAAATTAGGATTTTGTCTTAAGTTAGGATTTTGTCTAAAATTAGGATGTTGTCTTAAATTAGGATTTTTTCCTAAATTAGGATTTTGTCCTAAATTAGGATTTTGTCTTAAGTTAGGATTTTGTCTTAAAATAAACTTAAGTTTAACTTAAGTTTGTCTTAAGTTTAATTTAAGACAAAATCCTAATTTAAGACAAAATCCTAATTTAAGACTACTAAATGCCTTCTGTGAATACCAAAAGTAGTAAGTTTAGGATTTTGTCGTAAATTAGTGCTGTGCCTATCTAAGGTCTCATACCAAGGGCCGAGACTCAGCAGTACATCTGCTGCTGCCACTTCTGACAATAGGTGCAAGACTTCAGTGGTCCCTGTCTCTACCCACCTTCTCATACCATTTGCAGGACCCCAGAGGACCCGCCCCTATTAACCGTTGGATGCCAGGTGCAGGGCCTCAGTGGTACCTTTCCCTATTCCACTTCTGACACCAGGTGCAGGGCCTCAGAGGTATCCAGTGCTTAATTTGTAACAGGATGATGCCCAAAGCCCTGCTCAGAGACCTGCGTCAGGTGATATTAAATGTCAGCGCTCCGAATACCAAGGCTGCGTAGTTCTTTTTGATCCACTGCCAGACATTCCCTGCCCCTTTATCTCTGTACCTCACTTCCAACACCAGGTTCCAGGCTGGGATTGTACCTCTGTGTACCTCACTTCCAAGGTTGGGTCTAAGGTCTTGCTGGACCCTCTCTGTACCCAACTTTCAACACCGGGTTCAAGCCTTGGGGGGAGGGGGAGGGTGGGGGGTTGGGGGGTGGTACCTGTCTCTGGCAGCCCTCCACGATGATCAGCTTCTGCTGGGGGGACGTGCGCGCGAAGACTATCTCCGTGTGGTTCTGCAGGATCTCGTCCATGTGTTCCGTCGACATGTCCTTCAGATCCGTCCCATGGATCACGCAGGCCTTTGCGTCCCTGCAGGACAAACACAAGATCTAATGATGGTGGTGGGGACTAGGAGTACAGCAGAGAGGTCTGTGGGTGGGGGTGAGGTATAGAAGAGAGGTCTGTAAGGGGGTGAGGTATTGAAGAGAGGTCTGTGAGTGGGGGGTGAGGTATAGAAGCGAGGTCTGTAAGGGGGTGAGGTATAAAAGAGAGGTCTGTGAGCAGTGGGTGGGGTATAGAAGAGGGGTCTGTGAGCAGGGGTTGCGGTATAGAGGAGGGATCTGTGAGCAAAGAGTGAGGTCTGTGAGCAGGGAGTGAGGTATAGAAGAAAAGTCTGAGAGCAGGGGGTGAGGTATAGAAGAGAAGTCTGTGAGCAGGGGGTGAGGTCTGTGAGAAGGGGTGAGGTATAGAAGAGAAGTCTGTGAGCAGGGGGTGAGGTATAGAAAAGAGGTCTGTGAGCGGTGGTGAGGTATAGAAGAGAGGTCTGTGAGTGGGGGTGAGGTATAGAAGCGAGGTCTGTAAGGGGGTGAGGTATAAAAGAGAGGTCTGTGAGCAGTGGGTGGGGTATAGAAGAGGGGTCTGTGAGCAGGGGTTGCGGTATAGAGGAGGGATCTGTGAGCAAAGAGTGAGGTCTGTGAGCAGGGAGTGAGGTATAGAAGAAAAGTCTGAGAGCAGGGGGTGAGGTATAGAAGAGAAGTCTGTGAGCAGGGGGTGAGGTCTGTGAGAAGGGGTGAGGTATAGAAGAGAAGTCTGTTAGCAGGGGGTGAGGTATAGAAAAGAGGTCTGTGAGCAGGGGGTGAGGTATAGAAGAGAAGTCTGTGAGTAGGGGGTGAGGTATAGAAAAGAGGTCTGTGAGCAGGGGGTGAGGTATAGAAGAGAAGTCTGTGAGCAGGGGGTGAGGTATAGAAAAGAGGTCTGTGAGCAGGGGGTGAGGTATAGAAAAGAGGTCTGTGAGCAGGGGGTGAGGTATAGAAGTCTGTGAGCAGGAGGTGAGGTATAGAAGAGAGGTCTGTGAGCAGGGGGTGAGGTCTACAAACGAGGTCTGTGAGCAGGGGGTGAGGTATAGAAGAGGAGTCTGTGAGTAGGAGTTGATATATATAAGGTAGGTATGTGAGCAGAGGTGAGGTATACAAGAGAGGTCTGTGAGCAGGGAATGGAGTGTAGAAGAGAGGTCTGTGAGCAGGGGGTGAGGTGTAGGGACGAAGAGGGATCTGTGAGCAGTGGGTGAGGTCAGGGATTTAGAGGGGGTCTGTGAGCAGGGTGTGAGGTATGGGGGTGTAGAGGGGTCTGTGAGCAGGGAGTGAGGTCTACAAACGAGGTCTGTGAGCAGGGGTGAGGTATAGAAGAGGAGTCTGTGGGTAGAAGTTGGTATATAGAAGATAGGTATGTGAGCAGGGGGTGAGGTCTAGGGATGGAGAGGGGTCTGTGAGCAGGAGGTGAGGTCAGGGATGAAGAGGGGGTCTGTGAGCAGGGGGTGAGGTCTAGGGATGGAGAGGGGTCTGTGAGCAGGGGGTGAGGTCAGGGATGTAGAGGGGTCTGTGAGCTGAGAGTGAGGTACAGAAGACAGGTCTGTGAGCAGTGGATGAGATATTGAAGAGAGGTTTGAGAGCAGGGAATGGAGTGTAGTAGAGAGGTTTGTGAGTAGGGGTGATGTCTAGGGATGGAGAGGGGTCTGTGAGCAGGGGGTGAGGTCAGGGATTTAGAGGGTGTCTGTGAGCAGGGGGTGAGGTCAGGGATTTAGAGGGGGTCTGTGAGCAGGGGGTGAGGTCTGGGGATGTAGAGGGTTCTGTGAGAAGGGGTGGGGTATAGAAGAGAAGCCTGTGCGCAGGGGTGAGGTATAGAAGAGAGGTCTGAGCAGTGGGTGAGGTATAGAAGAGAGGTCTGAGCAGTGGGTGAGGTATAGAAGAGGGGCCTGTGAGCAGGGGATGAGGTATAGAAGAGTGGTCTGTGAGCAGGGGGTGATGTATAGAAAAGAGCTGTGAGCAGGGGGTGAGGTATAGAAGAGGGGTCTGTGAGCAGGGAGTGAGGCATAGAAGGGAGGTCTGTGAGCAGTGGGTGAGGTCTGGGGATGTAGAGGGCTCTGTGAGCAGGCATTTGTGTTTAAATTCGTCATTGTTTTTCTCATGAAGCCACAGATGTCTCACAGACAGTGGTTTAGATGAATAACAACATCATGAAAAGCTCTGGTGTGTACAAGCACAGCGCATGGATAAGCGCCTCCACAGGTGTTGTGTTGCTTGCTAAGCGTGAACGCTGCACATCTAGGGGCCTATCGTTAGGCTATGAGGAACAACGCAGACACTGAGGGGCAGATTTACAATAACTGGCACATTCCTGCATATACGCAGGGATGCACCAGTTATTGTGCCCCGCGGCTCCGCCACCATGGATGCGCCGCATTCACAATGCGACGCACCATGGGGCAAAAACGGCACAGATGCGTGACTGAGTGAAATCTTGTAGATTTCACTCAGCAACTTTTAGGAGGCGCTCCTGCGCCGGAAAGTTCCGCCCCCCGGCGCAGGAACGCCTACTTCTGGCGCAGGGCTTTACAACGTGACGCATCTCCCAGATGCGTCAGGTTGTAAATACCCTGCACCATGACGCATCTTTTGCGCCGCCGTTGCGTCACAATAGTGATGCAACGGCGGCGTAAAAGAGGCGCATGGGGCTTGTAAATCTGCCCCAGTTTCTGTACTAATATACTTTTCACTATCTCATTCGCAACGTGCCGAGTCCCGTTCATACACCCCTACGTCCCTACGTCCCTACGTCACAGTTGTGACTATCGGGACTAGCGTACAGAGGGGGAGCAGCACAAACACCCCTGTCTGGGGAAACACAGTGGGCAGATCCATCCGGCCCACGTAACTCTCCTCCCAAACCAGCAAAAGAAAAAACTAAAACTTAAAAAGAGATATCATCAGGCTTGAGCAAAAACAGAAAACAACAACCAACATAAGCAAACAGTTCACTTAGTCAAAAATGTTCAATATGTTACAAAGTTCTTCCAACGAGATGACCAGGCTGGACAAAGTCGAAGCAGGTACCTCCCTGCCCTTCCGCGGCGGACGCCGTCCCCAGGCCCCTGGCATTCGTCAGTGCTAAGCAATAGGTCTCTCTCAACTGCCTCACGTGGTGACCCCTTCAGCAGACAGGTATCGCCAGCCACAGACGGCATCGGTCTCCGGCTTGGACACTCGAGACGGTCGGGTCCTTCATTGCTTTGGGTTCATCATTGGGCACAAGTTCTGGATCACTCGGGGTCCACCCACCTCCTTCTTGACTGCTGCCAGAACTCCGGTAAGCTTTGGAGATACATTCCGGGTGAGTGTTGCTCCACCCCTCATTGCAGTGACCCTGATACCCTGCACTCTTTTGACTGTCCAGGGCTCAAGTTCAGAAGGCAGACTGAACTTTCCACTGGGGTATCGGTTCCTCACCATGACAGCATCTCCTACTTTTAAATGACTCTGCCTCGCTCTGCTCCTCCGGGACACTTGTTCATTCCGCCTTTGGCGCTGCTGTCGTTTTTTTAAGCCACCTGCTTTTGCCTGTCCGACACTACCTATGGGTGCGGAGTCACATCTTCCACAGGCCTGTTCATGCACAACGACCTGAGACTCACTTCGGTGGTGGAGTGAGGGGTCATTCGATACTCCTTTAGGAAACCATAGATGGCACGATCCATTTCCTGTCTGTTCGCCAATGCGTTCAAGATGACCTTGTTAAGACTGCGCATGAAGCGTTTTGCCTCTCCGTTGGCTTGAGGCCAAAGAGGTGTGACTTTTCAGTGACGGACTCCCCTGGACCATAGGTACTCCACCAATTCTTGGCTTGTGAAAGGAGGGCCGTTGTCTGTGCGCAGTTTTTTAAACAACCCATGAGTTGCCATGATTTTTTCAAACCGCGGAATGGTCTGGCTGGCCGTGGTGGATTCCAAAATCTCAACTTCAGGATACTTCTAGAAATCGACAATGACCACCAGCATATGACGACCATCCTGGAGGCTTCCGAAATCAGTACTCACACAATGCCATGGAAAAGGTGGAATGGCCTTTGTAATTATAGGCAAAGGTGCATCAGCAGGCCCTGTAGCTTGACAGAATGGGCATCAACGCACAGTTTGTTCCACGAGGGCATCCAGACTGGGAAACCACATCGTGCATCTTAGTCTGGACTTCGTTTTGACAACACCCTGATGAGCTGGGTACGCCAGATCCACCACCCTCTGTTGCAGACATCCTGGAATCACCAATCTTGGACCTCTCATCAAACACCCTTCCTGAGATATGATCAACTTGCTTCTCACGTTGTGTAAAGACAACAGCATTGATCTTGCTACCTCTGTGCGATAAATAGTCTTGTCCAGCAGGGTAGTCCACTTTCCGGATCTCAGAGCAGAAACGCAGAGCTGGAGGCATTCATCCTTTTCTGTGGCTTCCTTGATTTCCTCTAGAGTAATGGGAAGGGGCCTGGATCTTTCGACCACCAAGTGGACATACTCTTCCACTTCATTTGCAGCCAGTTCCTCCCCTTGGGTGGCGGGACTGGCATGCCTCGACGGATAGTCCGCAGGGTTTTGAGTTCCTAGACGGAAGACCACCGAGAAGTGATAGTCCTGTAACTGAAGAATCCATTTCTCGATACGAGGTGGTGGTTTCGAGGACGACCCCATGAACAAAGGAAGGAGAGGCTTGTGGTTTGTGTGTATTGTAAAAGGGTGACCATAAAGATATAAATTAAAATGCCGGCAGCCCCAGTGGATAGCGATGGCCTCCTTTTCAATTTGTGAATACCTCTGTTCTGTGGCCGTTAGTGCTCGGCTGGCATAGGCCACTGGGACCCATTACTCTGATGTTGAGAGTGAACTGCTCCAAGTCTGGTAGGAATCACTGACAAAATATCAAGTACCACAATATCGAGGTACAAAAATCTTGTGCCAAAAATACTGAAGACAAGAATATCGACTCCCTATCTACTTCATGGTAAGTACAAACATATCGGAATAAAAATATCGTTTTTTTTTAATATTAAAAAAATAATGTAAAATAAAGTAAATACTACATATAATTAAAAGAAACATAGTTAAAAATATTTAAACGTTTAAAAATCATAATTAATACATATAATGTTAAAATACATTAAACATATACATATACTTAATAATATTCATAAAGTATTACTTTAATACCTTATAAATGGTTAAAAATCACTTTATAAATTACAAATACATATATACACAAACAAAAATAATATAAATAAAAATACAAAAAATATATATAACATTAAAGAACTACAATATATATATATTTTTTTAAATAAATTATACACAACATTAAATAAAAGAATACAGAAAAATATTGGAGAGCGGAGGGAATAAAATTACTATTCCAACTCCAGAGAGTGCAACAGTATAGAAAGTGTTTGATAGCGTAGAGGTAAAAATTACTATTCCCACTCCAGAGAGTGTAACAGTAGGGAAAGTATTGGATAGCGTAGGGGTAAAAATTACAATTCCAACTCCAGAGAGTGTAACAGTAGGGAAAGTATTGGATAGCGTAGGGGTAAAAATTACAATTCCAACTCCAGAGAGTGTAACAGTAGGGAAAGTGTTGGATAGCGTAGGGGTAAAAATTACTATTCCCACTCCAAAGAGTGAAACAGTAGGGAAAGCGTTGGATAGCGAGGGGTTTAAAATTACTATTCCCACTCCAGTGTTGACCTGGCTGACCGTCCTGTCCCCGACACTCACCTAGGGTTGACCTGGCTGACAGTCCTGCCCCCGCCACTCACCTTGGGTTGACCTGACTGACAGTCCTGTCTCCTGACACTTACCTCAGATTGACCACACTGACAGTCCTGTCCCGCTACACTTACCTCAGGTTGACCTGGCTGACAGTCCTGTGCCCCGACACTTACCTCGGGTTGACCTGGCTGACAGTCCTGTCCTCTGACACTCACCTCGGGTTGACCTGGCTGACGGGAATGTTGAGTCTGGCAGCGATGTCCTCCACAGTCTCGTTGCCCTCTGAGATGATGCCCACACCTTTGGCGATGGCCTTGGCAGTGATTGGATGGTCTCCGGTTACCATGATGACCTACGGACAAAAATCAGAGGACATGAAGGCAAGATCCTGGGAAAGAAGGACTCAGATGGGAATCACGTATTATGGAAGTGGAAAGTTGTAAATGAATGAGGTTAAAGGGCATGGAGAATGAATTCTGGGAAAGAATTAGGAAGCCAGGAGAAGGCTAGAAATGGATGGGTCAAGTATAGGTCAAATCTCATAGGGCAAGGAGACAGCATTCTGGGAAATAGGCAGAGGTCATAGAGCATGGAACGAGGATCCCGGAAATGAATGGGTCAGAGAGAGGTGATAAGGCATCGAGGCAGGATTCTGGCCATGCAACCATCAGGATAATCCCTAAGGCATCAGGTGTGAACTCTCATGAAAAGCCAGGCCTGACACAGGTCATGCAGCATGAATGACGACTTCTGGGAACGGATGGGACAGGTGGAGGTTGCATTGCGTGATGGAAGGGTTGCGAGATTATCTCATGGGGGCATGGAGGAAGGGTCCTAAGCAAGAACAAGCTCCCTGAAGTCAGTCCCTATCTTTCGAAAGCTCTCTATCACCTTTGATCCGAGCTGCCTCACTTTGACCCTCAAGTCACATCTTATCACACCTCCGCGTCACCTTCGCTGCAGGTCCCCAATCTCACCTCTGATCTGAGCTCCCTCACTCGCACCCTTAAGTCACTCCTGATCCGCTGGCCCTGCTCTGACTCGCTATCACCTGGATGGCTCTCTCACTTGGGTACCACTCTTGATCTGAAGGACCTAATCTCACCTCCTGTCATGAACATTGTGACGGTTCCCGCTCTAGCTCTTTTATTTTCTTCCTTCCTTGTATCAGACTCTACTATTTCTTTTCTGCGCCTCTTCCCAGATTCTTCTATGTCGTTCATAGAAAGGGTGAAGTTTTCAAGACGTGCGTAGAACCGTTTACATCATGTCCGCTCACTGTATAGCATGACATGTTTTTGCATTTTTTTTTCATAATATAAAATCGGCAATCAGGTACTATAAAAACTCAGGTATCGAACCGTAGTTGGGCAACTACGTTTCCCCGTCCTTCACTCTCCCATGTGGGGTCCCTCAGGGTTCCTCAAAGAGCCCTACTCTTTTTAATGTATATGTGTCTGAACTGGCTGCATTAATCAGATCCTAGGGGACGGCATTAACATCCTACGTGGACAACACTCAAATGGTCCTGTCGGTTTGTAAAAATATCAAGCCGCCAGATAGAAGATTTAGGGATTGCATGCTGGCAGTCGACTCATGGATGGGCTCGCAGTGCCTCAACCTGAACTCAGGAAAAACTGAGATAATCCTGTCTGGTATCTATGCCCCTCGGTGGTCACAGATCTGGTGGCCGGAAGAATTGGGAGCAGTGCCCATCCCGGCCACCAAAGCAAAACATCTGGGAGTGATTATAGATAAGAAACTGAACTTCAAAACTCAAGTAAAAGCAGTTTCTTCATCCAGTTTTTTCCTTCTTAAGGTGATTAATAACATCATACCTTTGATTCCAGCAGATAGTAGGAAAACTGTGATTGCATCTTTAGTTCTTTCAAAATTGGACTATTGCAATGTGCTCCATCTCGGCTCTACGCCCGAAAAGCAGTTACAGAAGCTTCAGATGATCCAGAATGTGGCTGCAAGGCTCCTGCTGGGATCCTCATGTTTCAATTGGTGGGAAAGCATCTACGGAGACTGCATTAGCTCCCAGTTAAGAATTGCATCAAGTTCAAGGCCTTATGTGTCACATATAAGGCGCTGCACGGTACTGGTCCTCCTGTCTTGAGATGGTCACTGCATTGGTATTCTCCAAAGAGATGCCTCTGTTCGGAAGGGGCAAAACTGATGCTTACTCCCAGATTTTGTATGTCTAACTGGGGCGGCAGAGGCTTCACAGTGGGGGCTATGAAGATCTGGAACACCCTCCCCATCTCCACCAGAAGTCTCGCTTCTTTGACATCCTTCAGGAAAGCCCTTAAGACCTGGCTATTTAACGAATAGAGGCCTAACTCGCTTCAGGACTGTTAGCACCAAGACACAACTTGCTATTTGTTCACTTTATACATTTTAATAACATAAAATAACATAGTCAGGGAGGGATTTTGCACTAGAATTATCAAGCCACAGGACATGGCAGTTTGCAGGACCAACCAGCCTCAGTCAGAGAGGACACTCATGATGGAGAGATATGCGCCATGAGACTCCCTTGGGATGTGATATGTTGCGCAATACAAATATCCAGACTAGACTAGACTAGATGATGTGGCCTTCAGCCTGTGGCCTCTATCAGGCAGTGATAAAGAATAGCTGACTTGCTATTTTATGAAGACAATACAGGTATGCTGTGCAATCCATCTCAGAAACTCGAGCACAGCTTTGGTATTTACTGCTGTAGCTGAAACATAATATAGCGCTTAGAAATACCCTAAGGGCGTTAGCATGAAAAAACTCAATAACCATGCTACACATATTCATGCTATTTTAGTGGTCATAACATGTTTTGCTGCATTCATGTTTGCATTCTGTGTGGTTAGCTTTCATATATCATGCACTACATTAAGATTTTTTTAAAAATACATGTCCATTTTCTTAGTGCTATTTTCAGTGTGCTATTCATTTACTAAAGAGGGTCTGGAGTTCCACTGTGATCCTTAACTCATCTTGTGGGACTGATCATTATTTCTGTGCAGTATTGCCGGTGGGTTGTATATTTGTTGCAGTCCAGTTGCATTTCTGATTCATATTTGTGCATTTACAAATTTCTTGCATGTGGGGTTAGGAAGCCACCCCCTGTGACTCTGGGGAGGGTCCCCCAGATCGTATCACTCTGCTCCTGTATTACATTATTGTGACCCCAATGCCACTCCTTATCACTGCAAGGCCACACTCTCATCTCTGATTCTGAATTCCAATGATATCACTCTCACCATGTGCAGCTGCTGACCCTGAAGGCCTCACTCTCACCTCTGACCCTGAATTCCCTCGTTGTTTTCTTGATAATAGTATCACCTCGATGAGCTCTCACTCTAATGGCACTCCTGATCTGGAAGGCTTTACCCTCATCTCTAATTCTGAATTTGATTGCTTTCATCTTGATTCACTCTCACGCAAATGGTACTCCTGACCTTGAATACCTTTGACCCTGAATTCCCTCGCTTTCATTTTGATGCACTATAGCCCTAATGGCACTCCTAACCTTGAAGGCTTTGCCCTCATCTCTAACTCTGAATTTGATTGCTTGCCTCTTGATGGGACTCTCACCTTAATGGTACTCCTGACCTTGAAGGCTTTTCCCTCATCTCTAAATCTGAATTTGATTGCTTTCATCTTGATGGCACTCTCACCTTAATGGCACTCCTTACCTTGAAGGCTTTTCCCTCATCTCTAACTCTGAATTTGATTGCTTTCCTCTTGATGGGACTCTCACCCTAATGGCACTCCTGACCTTGAAGGCTTTGCCCTCATCTCTAAATCTGAATGTGATTGCTTTCCTCTTGATGGCACTCTCACTCTAATGGCACTCCTGACCTTGAAGGCTTTCCCCTCATCTCTAAATCTGAATTTGATTGCTTTCCTTTTGATGGCACTCTCACTCTAATGGCACTCCTGACCTTGAAGGCTTTGCCCTCATCTCTAAATCTGAATTTGATTGCTTTCCTCTTGATGGCACTCTCACTCTAATGGCACTCCTGATCTTGAAGGCTTTTCCCTCATCTCTAAATCTGAATTGGATTGCTTTCCTCTTGATGGCACTCTCACCCTAATGGCACTCCAGTTCTTGAAGGCTTTTCCCTCATCTCTAAATCTGAATTTGATTGCTTTCCTCTTGATGGCACTCACACCCTAATGGCACTCCTGACCTTGAAGGCTTTGCCCTCATCTCTAAATCTGAATTTCACTGCTTTCCTCTTGATGGCACTCTCACACTAATGGCACTCCTGATCTTGAAGGCTTTTCCCTCATCTCTAAATCTGAATTTGATTGCTTTCCTCTTGATGGCACTCGCACCCTAATGGCACTCCTGACCTTGAAGGCTTTGCCCTCATCTCTAAATCTGAATTTCACTGCTTTCCTCTTGATGGCACTCTCACACTAATGGCACTCCAGTTCTTGAAGGCTTTGCCCTCATCTCTAAATCTGAATTTCATTGCTTTCCTCTTGATGACACTCTCACCCTAATGGCACTCCTGATCTTGAAGGCTTTACCCTCATCTCTAACTCTGAATTTGATTGCTTTCCTCTTGATGGCACTCTCACCCTAATGGCACTCCTGAACTTGAAGGCTTTGCCCTCATCTCTAAATCTGAATTTCACTGCTTTCCTCTTGATGGAACTCTCACCCTAATGGCACTCCTGATTGTAAAGGCCTCTTTCTCACCTCTGAACCTGAATTCCCTGGTTCTTATCTTGACAATAGTATCAGCTTGATTCACTTTACCCTAATGGCACTCCTGGTCTTGAAGGCTTTGCCCTCATCTCTAACTCTGAATTTGATTGCTTTCCTCTTGATGGCACTCTCACCCCAATGGCACTCCTGACCTTGAAGGCTTTCCCCTCATCTCTAAATCTGAATTTGATTGCTTTCCTCTTGATGGCACTCTCACCCTAATGGCACTCCTGACCTTGAAGGCGTTGCCCTCATCTCTAAATCTGAATTTGATGGCTTTCCTCTTGATGGCACTCTCACCTTGATGCCGGCGCTCCTGCATTTTCCAACTGCATCGGGCACCGCGGCCCTGGGGGGGTCAATCATAGACATGAGTCCCACAAAGCAGAGGTTCTCCGTGGTGAAGTTCACGTCTTCGGTGTCGAAGGCGAATCCCTTGGGATATTGCTCTTCTGGGAAGAAGAAGTGACAGAATCCTGCAAAGAGAAGCAGAACCTCTAGTAAGGTCTGACACTGAGTGTGAAGGGAGCAAAGAAAGGCACATCTCGAGACACAGGAAGCCCCAGCAATCCCTCCTGGGTATTGTATTGCAAGTATTAATCAGGTATCAAACAGCAGTGAGACCACTATGGCCCCTTCAATGCATCCCTTGTTTCTGTTGGAAACATGTACTTATTCGGAATCTGCAAGGCAGCAACATGGGCACTGGTGGGCAGTTTGCCTTGGTACTAACCCTGGGTGCTGAACTCCGCTCTGCTCGCGGAGTTTGCGGAGTTTCTTGCACTCCGCCTTACGCAGTACTCATGGAGTTACAAACTACTATGCTTTGCGCATTGAAGCAGAGTTTTTTTCCTCGCTCTCGTTGACCACCGTCAAGTTGGCGAGCGTGAGCGAATCCACATCCCGGCGAGATTTTTCCTCGTTCGCGATTGCCAACATCAAGTTGGCGAGCGTGAGCGTGGAAAAGAAACCTCCTGGTGAGATTTCTCAATGCGGGGGGTCAGGTTTCTCATTGCAAGTGGTCCTGTATGCTCGCAGCCTCTTGTGTTGAGAAACTGCCCGTTCGCGTTGAGAAAGCTGCTGCTCGACTAAAAATCTACCCAAGCAGCAAAAACAGTAAGCTTGCGCTGCGCATGGTGCTGATCGCAATGATTGCACAGTGCGTACAAGCATCGGGCACTGTGCAATCACCGCAAACAGCAATTTTCCACTGTACTCCGCCGCTTGCGCAGTGCGGCGGAGTTTGTTTTGCACTTCGCGTAGTGCAACTCCGCGAACTCCACCCAGGGTTACTTAGCACTACTGTGTGATTTTCAAAGCCGGATTGGGTGAATATGTGTGTATGAACAATGAGACTCATGAGGGTATCACCGGAGATGTACCTGTCGCTGCGTGCTCCTTGGTGGGGGAGGTCTTATTATGAGTGTTTGCTTTTCCAATGTTCTTCTGTCTTGTTATAGTGCATGGCTCCTTCATAGCACCAGTCCCTGGGTTGCGGACAGCGGCACAACAGAACCTTTCCATGGGAGCAGCACTGCTGCGTCTCAGTTCCTTCAAGAGGGCGTGATTTAGGGACAGAGGACAGTAAGGAGGCCTGATGCTGTTGAAACAAAGCGTGAGAAGGAACCCTTAACTTGTGAGACCTTCAAGGGGAATCTTTGGCGTTCATAGTGCCAGAAATGGCACTTCTGACGCTCTCTGTCGGTGAGGTCTGGAATGCCAGACTATTGTGGTAACAACATATTCTAAACAGTGTCCTAAATATTTACAACAGGAATGCTGCTCCAGTGGGTGCAGATGTTCTATTATTATCCACAGTGTGTGATTTTTGTGTAACTGATATGTAGGACACAACTTTTATGTCACACAAAATTCTGTGAGCGATAATCTGGCACCATAGTTAGATTAGATTAGATTTCAGTTTATAAAGCGCTCGAATGCTGAGGCGTCTTGGCGCTAAGAGTGAGAAAGGGAGATCGAGCGTGATTACAACTAATCAGTGAAGCCCCGGAAACAGCCACGTTTTTAATTGCTTCCTAAACAATGACAAACTTGGTTGAAGTCTACGTGTAATGGGCAATTGGTTCCACAACCTGGCAGCACAATGTGACAAGGGTCTCCCTCCCCGTCTGACTCTGCGGACTTTAGTGGTACAGATGAGGCTGGAGTTAGCCGATCTAAGATCTCTGCTGGGGATATATCACTAAAAGATTTTTCGCAAATCTGAATCCCTTCCACCATATTTTGGAGCCTATTTTGGAGCTCTCCCTAGCGAGAGACACTAGGGCTGCGAGCGCTTTTACTTGGAAATTACTTGCTGGCATTTATACCTGTGATATTGTATTTTTAAGCTGGAAAAGATCGTTTTATGAATTTTTACTTGGGGGCTTCTAAATAGAATTTTATTTGGGGTATTTACTGAGGAACACTGACATCTCTTTACACGCTGATACTCTCTTTCCCTGCCTCGCCCAGCCGTCTTGTGTGAATCGGCGCTGGCGGCGGTGGGCGCCATTTTAGGTGAGGCTGGGGGTGCGCTCTAGTCGCGCCGGCCTCCCGCCCTCCTCACACCCTATATAATGTGTGTCCCAGCCAGACGGCGCAGCGGGCTGGCGCAGCGGGCGCGCCAAAGCCGCGCCTAAGCCAAGCCCGTCTGCGCCCATCCGCGACCGGAAGCGGCCCAGGGCCATAACCCCTGGCACTGATGGTAGAATCACCTGGAGCAGGAGTGAATTAGTAAGTTTTTCCTCTTATACATGCACTCCTGGCCACCATAGCATAAGGGTTGGGGAGAATGAAGGGTGTAAACACTGCCAATTCCGCTTCCGCACAGTGCTAGCAGACTCCAGGGCTAGTTGCTCTTCGCTGTCCTGCGGCCTGATCAATGTGAGGTCGCTTAGCTGCCATAAGCACGATGTATATGACCTCCTCACTGATAAACATCCTGATCTGCTGTTTATCACTGAAACATGGTTGGAGGCTAACTCCGATCCCGATATTATTCAGGCCTTACCAGACGACTACCAGATGGTGCGCCTGGATAGACCTGTAGGCAGAGGAGGAGGAATTGCGATTGCCTTTAAACAGCAATGGGCCTGCAAACTTGAACCAGTCAATCTGGCAGGATGTGAGGCGGGTGTTTTCACCATAAAGATTGACGGGAGCATGACTATAAAGGGTCTGCTAGTCTATCGCCCACCAGGACCTATGTCCAGATTCAAAGGCAGCCTTTTAGAGTGTGTCACAGAAACAGCGATCAGGAGGGATAAGTTTCTGCTTCTAGGAGACTTAAACACACACCTGGAAGACTTATCAGATAAAGGAGCGGTGGAGTTCCGTGAAGAACTTCACACCCTACAGCTAGAGCTAAAGGGGCAGCTTCCAACACATAATCATAAGCACTTGCTAGACCCAATATTTGCTGGGAGGATGTCTCAGTTGCTCCCCCAGTGCCCCTGCCCTGGACAGATCACTTCTATGTTCCATTTGTTATCTATCTGCCCAAACACAAAGCTTTCGCCCCACCCCACTCAACTATTCTCGTTGCAGGTGGGCAAGATTCTCCCTGCAAGAGTTTAATAAGGCTCTTACTGCGGAAGGGCCCCCAGGAGGCAATGACGTGGCGACGGCAAATAAATTGCTCAATGACCGCATCACGGCTGCTCTGGACTGCACAGCCCCACTGGGTCGGCCCCCACTGGGTGTCCACAGACAAAGAACAGCTCCCTGGTTTAGCGAGGCGCTGCGCTGCGCCAAAAGAGACTGCAAACGTGCAGAAAGACAGTGGAGAGTGGCATATGATGACCGGATGAAAGAGGCCTATCTCGCAAAGAGACGCACCTATCACAATAAGATCCGGACAGAGAAGGCCACATACTATGCTGACAGAATCCAAGAGGCAGAGAACTCTGCCAGGGAACTGTTCAGCATATATAAATCCCTGGCCACCCCAAAAACCTCCACTCAAGATGAAGATCACTCAGTAGCAGCATGCAATCGCATTGCCAACTACTTCGGGGATAAAGTGTCTAAGATTTACTCTGCTTTTCCCGATATACCACCAGCAGCGGAAGTGCCAGCAGATTCTTCAAGAGATGAAGCCGTTCAAAATCTGTTACTCAATTTCACCACCCCTTCATCAGTGGATTTAGTTAAAATATGCAGATCTGTCAAATCTGGCTCTCCTCGAGACCCTGCCTCCCCAAAAAGGTTGGGAGACAGTCTGGAAACACTCGAACCCTACATTAGACACCTGCTGGATATCTCCTTCCGCTCCAGTTCCATACCAGAGGACTGGAAACAGGCTGTGGTGCTTCCCCTCCGCAAGAAGCCTAACATTAGTTGTGAGAAGTTAGACAACCTTCGCCCCATCTCCTTGCTGCCTTATTTCTCTAAGGTAGCGGAGAAGGTGGTAAATAAACAGCTAATGAAATTTGTGGAGGAAAGCAACCTTCTTCATCCTACCCAATTCGGGTTTCGGCCCCGTCACTCCACGGAGTCTGCCCTTCTCAGGGCTACCGAAACCCTTAGGCAAGGTGCTGACGAGGGACAAACCATGGCCTTAATCCTCTTACACCTCAGCGCGGCGTTCGACACTGTAGCACACTCCATCTTGCTACAGTGTCTGAACAAAGGCGGGGTAAGAGGGGCAGCGCTGAAATGGATTCATTCATTTCTTGCAGGCCTAGGCTTCCAAGTGAGGCAAGGTGATCATTACTCGGAGCGAATCTCTTTGGATCAGGGGGTGCCGCAGGGCTCGTCCCTGAGTCCGACACTTTTTAACCTTTATGTTGCCCCGATTGCCACCTTAGTAGAGAGTTATGGCCTTCGAATGGTGTCTTATGCCGACGACACGCAGTTGGTCATCTCCCTGTCGCGTGCGCCCGGTCCCTCGGCGGACATTTTCAGAGCTTGCATGCAAGACCTTGCTGCCTGGATGTCCGCCAATTGCCTCAAGCTCAACGGAGGCAAGACCGAGGTGCTGGTAGTGGGAGGAGGCCAATCGGCATGGACGTCGGCATGGTGGCTGCCTTGCCTAGGTCCAACACCCACCCCTTGCCAGAAAGCAAAGAACTTGGGTATCTGGTTTGATTCCGACCTTACCTTTGGCCCCCAGATCAATGAGGTGGCTGGATCATGCTTCAGGACTCTCAAAAGTCTTAGGAAGGTATTGAAGTTCTTACCTATCAGAGCCCGTCAAACCCTGGTACATGCACTAGTCACGTCAAAGATGGACTATGGCAATCTTCTCTACTTAGGGACCCTGGAGACGAATCTGAGCCGCCTACAGGTCTTACAGAATGCCGCTGCCCGACTAGTGCTCAGACTACCCAGAAGAGCCGCATCCATAGCGGCCCTCCGGTCTTTGCACTGGCTCCCGATCAGAAGCAGGGTAGAATTCAAGGCACTATGTACGTGCCACCGGATTATCAATGGGAGGTCTCCTCTCCCGTTGAAAGGACTGCTGACACCCTACGAGCCGTCCCGCTCCCTGAGATCTTCCGGCTCAGGACTCCTAGTCATTCCTAAGGTGTCCAGAGCTCGGATGGGCGGAAGATCCTTTAGGCACCTTGCAGCTTCTAGATGGAATAAGCTACCCACGGCGTTGCGATTAGAACCATCAGAACCACTCTTTAGAGCCAAGCTTAAAACTGTACTATTCGCACAGTAAGTTGTTCCGCATGTGTAAGTTCCAGTAAGTATCAGCTCCTCAGCGCGGGGACACGCCGCTGTGCGTCACCAAGCGCTTTACAAAACCCCCTAAATAGAAAATAGAAATAAAGTCTTCTGCACAAGGCATAAGGCCTTGAAATCCAGGCGTTGCTGTATTGGAAGCCAGTGTAACGCCTTAATGGCCGCCGAAGTGGGGTGAGCTTTTGGGATATGGATGGACTACAAGCAGCTTGTGGGTGTCTTCTTCCCTGAGCTGCCCATGTAAGGGCCAGCTGGGGAGTGTCAGCAGCCTGGGCAAGCAGGGCAGAAGCAGTGGCATCAGAGGTGGCTGATCCCCCCCCCTCCCTAGGGTTACATCTGATGAAATACCAGTGCCGGACATGGGTGCCGGCGCTCTGCTGCACCGCGTGGAGGACAGCTCGAAGAGTAATGTTGGATTATGATCTGTCTGCTCTATGGATCTCCAAGGTTCATCCGCTCAGATTCAAAGGGTAAATATAACTTCTCGTGTTTGATCCAGGCTGTGGATTCTAGATCACTTCCTGGGCCCAGATCAAGATAGGGTGACTAGTTGTGCACCCACCATAGAAAAAACACTACACTTGAAAGTAGAGAAGCAGGTGAAACAATCTAGAAGATTTTGTTTCATTTCATCCATTGATGTATATGGTGCTTTGCCAAAGCGCAGTGTGGCAATCAACTCAATATCAGCAAAATTACTCAATATAAAATATCCTATGTGATTACGAAGAAACCTCATGAGGCCAAGGCACGAGATGATGCTTCAGCACAGAACAGAAGTGGACCTACAGCCTCGTTACAAGAGCCCTCAACACCAGTAATTCCCATCCCTGGACATTCCTTAATTCTAAGGCCACCCTCAAGGTCCGACTCATAACCCCTTGTAACTTTGCCCCTTGCATCTAATGATGCCCCGGTATCGGCAACACCGAGACACTCTCTACAAGGTCTAAAGAAAGCATTTTTGTGTCTGACCTAAGGATCTGAGTTGGCAGGGGAATACAAGTAAGAGAAGTGACATAGGAAGGAGGGAGACTGAAGGGAGATGTAAAGCCATTATTGAGTGAACTGGAAACAAATAAACCTAGGAAGAAATGCAACACAGAGAGAAATGCAAACAGCAGAGGGGAGGATTGTAGCCCAGCTGAAGGAGGAGCAGATCATATTCATGGATGGCACCAAAGAGCGAAGAATATTAACCCAGTCGGGGAAAAGAGAGAGAAAGAGCCCAGCGGTCTGGAAAGTGAGAAGCATGGATTATGAAGATGCTGAAAAGGAGATATTGGAAATATGAGGACAGTTGCAATCACAGAGTGGAGAATGGTAGGGTGGAATCAGAAATGGTCGCTAGATTGGGGCCATTGACTAGAGAGGTAAACAGACCACATGCAACACTGCAGAGGAAAGACATAAAAAAATAAGTGTTTCGTAGTGAAGATAGTGTAGGGTCAACCGCGACTGGAGCAAAGAAGCAAGAAGACAAACACGGTCCAAACCACAGAGGCGTCTTCATCATAAGAATGCATGGGCTCTAAAAAAGCTAGGATTTGCCTCTTAAAGGCACTCACACATTTCGATCTAGCAGCCAGGTATTCCTCCTGCATAATATACTCAACATTAGTCTAATATTAGAAAGGAGGAGTGGGTAATTCAAGACATGGTTTGATTTAAGAATCAGTGACTGCTCCCTAACAGATCTTTTGTAGGCATTTATGAATTATTCTCTGATATTTTCCCACTTTAGAAATGGTCAGACATTTACACCAATCACCAACCAAGGGGTGAAGTTAATTTCTTTTAGGAAACAGTAGGGGAATGAAACATCCTGAGACTTTGTTGTCACTTGTAGTCCAAGGGAGATAATGGACAATTAAGGCCACCATTGCAGAAGAACCAGCTCATCCCCTGTGACTGGACTCGGCCCCGGTTGGAGAGAGGGATTGAGCCCTTCTCCCACTAATATTTGTGTCCCTGGATCCTTAATGCTGTTCTAACAGTTAATGGAGTGTGGGAGTGGCAAGAAGAAATATATGCAGCATTCCTGGAAGGCATTTCCACCCCTGAAGGACCAGGACAAGGTGTGGAGATTAACAGAGAAAGGATTCACCTCAGCAGAAAGGAATATCTTTGTTTATCCCACTAGTTGCTTTTTATGCAAGACGTAAAGCTTTTGTCCGGACAGTATCTGGCCTTGCCAAGCCCTGGCCAGCCACGACTCATAGGCTTGCTGGAGGATTTTTAGCTCCAAAAAGCTAACTAAGTTGAATGTTTAGTCAGGGGTAAAAACAGCCAATGAACCTGGCAGAGAAACAAACTTGGGGACAGCAAATCTCAAGTTGGTCCCACATAGTTCTCTGAGCCCCAAAACAGTGCACGAGCAGGACCCCACGTTAGTTTCTCTGTCCTCGTGGAGCTCGCCAGCCAGAAAGTCCTGCCCTACTCCCCTGTTAGCCTTTGGCTTCCATCTGAGATGCTGAGTCTGAGGGTCAAACTCTGGACTGGGATGACCCCGCAGTGTATGTCGTGCATGCCAAATCACCGCAGGGTGCAGAGGTGCCCTGGAGCGGGCTCGCCTGCACCCTATCAGCCATGGGTCCTCAGAAACATACTCCCAGGGGCCAAAAAACATGGTTTGTGAGGTGACCAAGGGCTGCAGTGATGTCAGTAGGGTGGGGTCGAGAGAGGTGGGTTGTAAGGTGGGCACAGGAGGAACAAAGAATGTACATAGTGTGGACTGCGAGTTGTCAAGGTCTTTTGAAGTTTCAATCAGTATGGCTTCTGAATGATGCCCGTTGTCTGCAGAAGAGACATACATTTGACAGTTTTGTGTCATGCTGCATCTCAGTTTCCATCCCTCTACATCACCCTGGAGTAAGCCTCCTGTGCTTGCAATCATTACCTCTGGTAGTTTAGCATACAAAGGATGTAAATTGATTACTGGATTTGAGTGAAATACAATCTTAGGTGCACAATCTCCTTCGGCTGTCAGTATCTTATCTGTAAACATTAGGAGTGCTTAGAAACAAGCTTTCCTAATGGAGCAAGTGCTCTAAACATGTATTGACAAAGACCTCACAACAAAATATACAGATTATTGAGGCAAGCAGACACAAACACCCAACCCCCACCATGGCTGAGCCTGAAAATGCTCATTGAGACCTGTTCTTTACTTCTTAGGAACTGGCTATTTAACTTGTGATAGGTCTAGTTAACAATTTATATTCACACACTTTGGTTTGGTGAAATAAGCTTTTGTATCACACAGCATGCTCTTCCAGCCTTGAAATTAACACTGACCAAAGCCCTCCACTCTCAGAAGATAGGAAACTCTTTACTGGTATATACCAAGAGGTCTCTTACAGGTATGTATATACCAAGAGGTCTCTTACAGGTATGTATATACCAAGACGTCTCTTACATTATGTGTCATAGAACAACACAATGTCACAGTCCCTAGTACACTCTCGCAAAACCTTTTCAAGCCATGGCGTCCACCAGTTTCCAAGCACCCGGATCCTAGTTGGACCATATCATGTACCACAGAAGCGCGAGCCGAGGAAGCAGTGATCTTCTCAACAAGGATTATACTCCTATACGAAGTAATCCGCTCTATAACCTGGGTACACAGCTCGTCGCCCCCCACTATATGCTCTTATTCAGGACCAGGTTTCAATTAGAAACCCCTTTGCACATTGGTATTATCTCACCAATCAGGAGCATTATTCCAGCCTAACTGTGGATATATGCTTAGGATCCCACATTTTCCTTCCAACGGGACCGGCATATGAAGTTATAGCTCGCCTTTCAGTACACCCTCTACCTTTTTCAGGTGACATATTTTCACCAGAGAAATACTTGGGAAGTGGCATTCCTGAAGAAGGCAGACCTCTGCCGAAACACGCGTGGATGAATCGCTGCCACATCTCTCTTTTTTTGGTGCACTGGTTCACTGTATATCCTATTGTGATTAATAGTGGGATGCTGTATCATCACCCATTTACAATTCTTATAAATCAAATGTAAGTAATGTTTTTTAAAGAAATCAATTAAATGTATGAACTGTATGTATGGGTATATGAATGAGTGCAGTATGCATGTAGTATGAATTAGTAATTTCTCTGTCAAAATAAGTTTAATATGACATAAATGGTATAGAAAATATTTAATAAAACACTATTTTGTATTTTTGTACATTGAGTGATGGTCTCCTCTATTGAAAACATTTGCATTATGAATTTTAAACATATATTGAAGTTGCGCTAGGAACTCTATAGTATCCACCAGTGCAGGTACAGACCCCTGGGGTATCTTAGGATGTCTCAGTCCCTAATACACATTCACACAGCACTCTCAAGCTGTGACACTCCCCTGTAGGTACTTCCTTGCATTATCACACTCCATAATACACATTCATAGAGCCCTCTCAAGCCAGACAGCCCCCAGTGCAGACACATACCCTGCAAGCTCTCCCGGACAATGGTAGCCCCCCCATACATACCCAGCACCCTCTCTCCGAGACCACCGAGCTCCAGGTACGCGTTCTGGAAGGCCTCCTTTATCTCCTCGTCCAGGGGCTGCTCTTTGCCCTGCATGATGATGGTGGAGCAGCAGTCCAGGATCCTCTCGGGAGCACCCTTCATGACCAGCAGGTACCGGTTGTCATCGGGGTCATCGGTCTCGTGTATGGAGAGCTATAGGAAGGGAACCAGTGTCACTGAGATATCAGACGCAGGCGGTGTTACAAGGCATGCGGCGACGAGAACTCACGGTGAAGAGTTTACAACTGAGAACTTCACTGGTGCACCTAGTTGCTCCAGAGATGATCCCTCCAGATGCATCCCCCTGTACCCTGCATCAGTATCTGGCATTGATTCTGGCCGTACCTGCCTCTCCCCACTGCCAACTACTAGATGTAGAGCCTGATCTTCTGAGCATTGCCTCTGCCGAGGCAGCATCCGGTGCCCAAGCATGTGTGCTCTGCCAAGACCTTTCGGACAGTCTCCAGATGCCTTCAACACTATAGCTACAATTTACTAGTCATTCAAAAGGATAGGTTCAGGCTGGTGTGCACTGTTATGTACAGAGAAAAGGACTGGCACTGTTAAAGTGTACACGACTCGCACACGATACCAATGCCTTGTTGAAAAAATGCACCGTCTCTCAGGCAAATAAATACCAAATGGCTGCAACAAGGCAGAGGGCATGGAAAAAGTGCTTCTTTGGAATCACAGATTGGTTGTCAGACTTCTGGTTGTTCCATCTCTCACAAGCAAAAGCATTGTTCCCTTGGAATTACCACTACTTGTATTACTTATGTTGAACCCAATATTTATTGGATGTTAATTGACATATTACATAGCCCATTGCCTATGCAACTGACCAATCAAAAACCATCAAACTCAAGCAAATGTCCTAGATTAATGTTTATGGGTTGCACCCCTGGGTACTATGAACATCTCGCTGTTGATGGATAAAAAAGAAAATATGTTTAGGTACGCCCCAAATGTAAACCACTGGCTCAAAATAAGCACTGGCACTCCCTAACCGTAAAAGTTCCTGTGCAAAACCTACCCACTTTTCACCAGATCCTGTTTGCCTTAGTGCAAAGAGGTCCAAAATGCCATGTGTCAGGGAATTTTCAAGAATGCCAAAGTGTTCGCCGACACTCAGCATGGGCTCTGTGGGCTTGGGGTGTGTTTTTGGGGTGTACAGTAATAATCCCAGAGTCCTCCCACATCTAACATAAAAAAAAACAGTTTGAGACTGGCACTGTGCCCACAACACATCCAGAAATAGACGTCTGGTAGGACAAAAGCAGGGCCCTCCAGCAACTAGACAGGGGAGCCAGAAGAATTGTCTTGGCATCCTGTTCGCTCCCTTTCAAGAGTCTCAAGTGTTAAATGTGGCTCCACAGACCTGTCAAACAGGATTTGACACTAATGTAAAAACAAATCCCCACATCCCCCACCCGGCGTATTATGTGGAGTTCATAGGAGTTATCGCTGCCCACACAGATCAGCCTATTGTTTGCTGCTGAGAGGCATTTCACACTTTTTCCAGTGCTATTCAAGGCTGAGAGCCTCCATCGCCTTATGCTAATTAGCCTTCTGACAGATTTGGCAAAAAAAAGGTAACTTTCTAAAAGTTACTTTTCCCTACTATGTTTTAAAATTCTAAATTCACATTTGAATTGGGTTTTTAATAACTATTAAAAATAGTAATTTAATTATTTTTTTGGATGGTTCAATTTCCAAAACAAAGAACTAGCTAGACTTGACACAGTCAAAATAGATTTTAGGACCTATCCACTGTAGGGACATTGTATTGTTAATATTCTACCTGTCCCTCTTTTAAATGACATGCCCCATACCTGGTGGGCTGCAAGGCTTACATAGCAGTGATTTACTAATATTTAAAAGAAAGGCAGTTTTCACCCGTCAAAAGGGGTTTCTTTTGACAGGCCCATGAGCAGGTTTACACTGCAACAGTCTGGCTACACGGGTAGGCCTGAAGCCATATTTGCACTGTCACTATTATGGATGGCCCAATAGGTGCTGCAGCCCACATGTGGCATCTAACGTCCAGGCCCTGGGTGCACTGTCTACACCATATACTATGAACATAGAAACTAGTGAAATGTGTGGATTAGGAATACACTAATTTAACTAGCAAAAGGGGAAAATGTTGTGGTGACCATGTAGAAAAGGCAGATTTCCTGCACTTGTTTATCAATATATCCTTACCGCTCCAGGAGACATGTCCATATAAATGATGGAACTAGAACTGCTTAAGACTTTTCCGTGTTCCAATGATTTCATCTCATGTTTAATCCAATTGAAACATTCTGTGCTACCTACCACATAAAATCAAGAAACGCCTACTTCCATTTCCCGATGTTATTTAAGAGACAAACTGAAGGACAAAGGGGCCTTTTTAGTGTGGTCCTCTTTCTTTTTTTTCAAGTTCAAGAGTAAGTTTATTGGGGTAAAGAAATACAGTAATGCATAAGATAACATGACAGTGAAAATAAAAGAATTACATACAATATATACATTTTGGAATTAATGAACAAAAAGGGTTTGAGTTAAATGCAGTCCAACATATCATGCCTAAGTAGGAGAACAATAATAAATGTAAAATCTATATTGCATACATTATACAAAAATTGATATGCAAAAAGAGAGTATTGGTTAATACACATAATGTCAACATAAAGGAAGTCATGGAGGTTTAGTTACTTCTTGTTGTTGAGGAGTAGGAGACAGAGAGTGTCTAGCACTTGTGTCAATGAAAAGCGGAACAGGTGACCACAAGCCTAAGCGTTTTGTTGCCACGTGCAATGGATATACAAATGTCGTGTCAAGTCTATGATTATAGCAGACAGCATGCCACCACGCTTGATAAGACAATTTGGTGAATTCTTTCCAATTTTTAGTTACTTGTTGAAAGGCCACTGCTAGCAGCAAGTTTATTATCCTGACATTGGAATCGCAATTTTCCCAAATAGGGGACAAACTACCTAAAAAGATGTGTGAAATAGAAAAGAAGTGACTGGAGCTAAAGATAGAATTAATTTGAGACCAAGGTCCTCTTTCTTTTTAAGATTAGTGTACCTGCATTTTCAGAGTTATTAGAGATTTATAGAAAGAAGAAGAGAATATCGTTATTAAGACCAATGTGTCTGTAAACCACTTATTTGAATACTATTCCAACTTGGAAAAGGGGTTTTGTACAAAACAAAATAGTCTTTTGAACAGCCTGTTTTTAGCACTTCTCAAGCTTTGCTATATTTTTTTGTACTTGAGGCCTTAAATTATTTGTCATTGTAGTAGTGATGGTTCTAAGTCATAATTTATTTTTTTTTGTATCTTTTTAATAAATATAATTGTAACAAAATTTTGGAAACATGTTCAATGTTGGATATTCAGAACTAATGTGTATGTGATATTTGGCCAAGGGAATTATTTCTTTTTTGTTGGTCTAAATCATATGATACATTAAGTTAGCACCTAATAACTGACAGTAGTTTTATAAAGTACACATTTGTGTGTGTATATTAATTCTAGGTGTTTGGGCCATGCTATGCAAGAGTGAGAACTACTTAGGTAGGTCACCCTGAATCCAGTGTGGAAGCACAACTCAGTGGAGGGGTGTGAAGTACCCATCTGCTTCTCTTTTTGGCACAAAGACGAGAACTACCTTCTGGAGCTAAAGAAATCTATCCTGGTATGGCCCCCCCAAAAAGCATGGGGGTCAGAAGGTTATTGCCCACTGGTTTCTGTAGCATCTATCGCCTGCTCTTCTATCTTCTTCTATAGCACCAGTGCAACCCTGTCCTCTCTAGCTAGTGCCACCCCATCCTATAAGACCCATGCCCCTTCTTTGGACCCAATGCCTCTTTTCCAGCATCTCTGACATCCATCCAATTCTCTAACACTCGTCCCCCTCTTCCCGCATCAGCACCCTCCAGTAGAGAACGTCCTCTTCTGCAGCACACATTCACCCCTTCTACTGGCCTACACCCTTTATATACCACCTACCACAAGTTAACCTTCTCCAGAACACATCCATCTTTTCTATTAGCAGCTCCAGTTTTCTAGAACCCACTCTTAGCCGTAGCACCATCCCTTCTAGAGTGCCCACCCATCTGTTTTAGTTGCACCGCCACTTCTGTACCAGGCATCCTCCTCTGTAGCACCACCTCTTCTGTACCACCCATCTTCCTCCTAAGCACCATCCTTTCTAGAATTACCCACCAATCTTGGAAGCACCACCCTTTCTGTACCACCCATCATGCTCTGTAGCACCATCCCTTCTAGAGCTCCCGTCAATCTATTTGAGTAGTACCCCTCCCCCCTCCATCGATCTGAGACCAGCCATTGAATACACCTCCTCTTGCCTAGTTCACTTTCAGTAAACATCCGCCATTTTAGGTACTCTCTCATTTTCATGGCACTCATTGCTCTGCCCTGGATCCAGCCCCCCTCTGCTCTAGTCCCTCTGTTGTTGAGTTCTCATTGTGTTGAGTTCATGCTCCCTGTTCCAGCTTCCATCTTGTTTTATCCAGGACTCTTGTCAGGGAGAGGAGTTGTTGTGAGGGTTAGCAGACTTGGCTTCTCTTCTGCAGTGACCAGAGCCACACTGGGTCTCACTTAGGAAAGGCCCTCTCCATCCTTACACACAATTGCCCTTCTCAGGAGCTTGAGTGGCAGTTGCACAAGCCTGAACAATGCAAATGACTTCACACAACCAGCCTGGATAGAATTGGCAAAAAAGAAGGACCAACTGACGGGCTAAAGATACCAAAGGTAAATAGAGGGAAAGGTGAAAAGAAGGGAGAGAGACATGAGGAAGGAGGAACCCAGTGAAAACACGGGCGTGAAGTGATCAGATGGGGTGCCCGAAAGGAAAGAAATACAAAAGGGGGTGGTGATGGACGGAGCATCTGAACCAATCAAACACTCACACCCAGTCAAAAGATCTGGGTTTAATCCATTACCGTTCTTTAGCCCACTCTGCCACCCCAGTTCAGACATGGCTATATGCAAATCAGTCTGACCCGGTGCCTCATGGGAACAGTCCAGCCCGAACTGCCAAGCCATGCCTTCCCTGGACCGGAAACAAGCTTCCGAGGACCGTCCATCACCACCCCCTTTTGTACAGAAAGGAAAGAAAGGCACAGGAGTAGATGTTTGATAGGACAGGCTCCCCCTGCCACCCCCAGGAGGCTGTTGACGCAGAGTCTTTACCTGGTACTTGTTGGTGGAATTGAAAGGGATCTCGGCCACCTTCTTGTACCTTTCTCGCATCTGTTTCACGGGCCCACAGGACAGCTCGATGCACTTCAGGAGGGCGGATTCAGAGGCATCGCCAGCAACGTCGCGCTGCGGAGACCAGGATATAAAAGTGTGACCAACCAGAGCATCTTCAAGCTCAAGGAACTCTTTCAGCTGAGGAAGGACAAAACCTTGAGGCATCAAAGAAGTTACAAAAATCTCAGAGCTGAATGCATGAAAAACTTCTCCTCAACTCAGGGCGTGGTCACTCAGCAGAAGACATCGCCCACTTCCAGCTCCACCAATGCCCTGCACCTGCTAAACTAAAGTGAAGACAACCCCTTAAGTCAGCTCAGGATCAGTCGAGAACTGTTTAAAAGTACAAGCCAGGATCTGTTGTCTAACTAAGTACAAACACATTCTAAGCGCAGCACCAGGCCAGCCCTCCACTCGAGATGAGATCACATCTGATCCACAAGTAAAAGAAGACAGGAGAGCCCCTCTCATTCCAGGTCAGACCAGACTAGACCCCTGAAGGATAAGCAGGGCAGCACCTCATTCTCCCCAAGGCCAGACCTGGGTCAACTTGAAGCCTGCAACTAGACCTCACCCATGGACAGGTCTCCATAGCACCATCTCAAAATCAAATGTTTATTTCTATTGCATTGATTTATTAAGGACTTTCACTTCAAAGTGGTAAAGACGACAGTTTGAGAAGTACAAAAAGAAACTTTAAAAAAAATGGTAAAGATGATTTTATAGTATAATATTGCTTTTTAAATAAAATTGTGTGCTAACCTTTCAGCGTAAATACGAGAACGTGGCGCTTTGCAAAACTGTTTCTTCCTGTGCCTAGATAACTAGGTCTGATTGCCAGGCTGGTTCCGGTCGCAGCCATGTTGTTTGTTTTCATTTCTCATTCTGACACCACGTGACATCAAAACGACCCACAGATGAAGCCTCTTTGCTACTTTCAAGGCGTGTCCTGCTAATGACACTGTCGGCCTGTTCCTTCTGTGGGGCTTTCACTGCTCGTGTAAATAGGTTTGTGCTGCTACCTCCGATGGCAGTAGGTTAGAATAAGTCACGTTCATATTCAGTTCAGGGCTGACATTAGAATGGTGCCTTTGGGTGACGCTGTGTAATGCTGCACTGTGATTTGTCATGTTATTGTTACATGTGTTCACCCTATGCTGGCTGTGTGATTTCCATTGACTTCTAGTGTTATAAATGTCTTGAATATGATACATGTTGGGGAAGAGGCAGTCTTCTGACCCCTCTACTTGGGAGACTGAACCCCAGAGTTGGACTGACTGTGCTCGCCTTATCTTCATGACTCTCCGTTGCTGCATTGACGCGGCCTTAAGCTAATTCCCTTTTTTCCCTTGATATGCATTTCGACTAACGATCACTTTTGCCTCTTGTATTTTAACTTTAACTTATCAGATAATCCTTATACTTATGGTTTACATTTCCCTACTGACTCCAGAGGATTTGTTTTCTTGAATGTGACATGTGTCGTCGTTCGAGGGCTGGTTATGGAGACATTGCATCATAGATGCTTGAGACGTAACACCCTCTTGACCCTGCCTAGGTGCTGTGTCTCTGTCCTATCAGGTAACAGAGATAGCGGTGACATCATCAATATGGCGTGTGGTTGTAAGAGTTGGGACAATGGCAGATGGGAACATGGCAGCGAATACGACTGCGTGAAGGTGACGTCTTAAGGCGCTGCACCCAGATGGCAGGGTCGTAAAAGAATCAGACACGACGAGACAGACCAGACCTCTGCTCAAGGCAGGACATTCACTCATCCGAAGATGGGAGAAGATTCCCTGGATTTCTAGATCTAGGGAAATCCCTCTTCCCTGAATGTGCGCGGTGGCGCCTTCCACCCTCAAGGTCCTCCAATGTCATGTATGAATGAGAGGGCGGGGCTTCAGAAATACAGACATCAAAGTGTGAGGGAGGGACTCGCGGAGGGGGATTGGATCCATCCCGTCGACCCCCGCATATTAATCTTAATCACTCTGCACTAATCGCTTTCAAATCCGGAAATTAACATTTCTGCCAGCAGGAGATTAATCAGATGAGATTGATTGGTATGTGCGTCGTGTGAAGGATTCGAGTCTCACTTCCCCTCTTCCTGCCTCTCGTGGGGGTGGCAGCCCTGGGGTGCTGATGCTGCCATCACTGTGACATCCCTGAGCTCGGAGGGATTGTGAAAGATGCCAGCAGGACGCAGCCAAGAACCGCAGCAAATCAGCCGCGTCCATTCAGCAGGAGGGGGGAGGGGGGTCGTAGTGTGTACACTGTAGTACGTTTGGAGCGCGCTGCTTCAAGTATATCACTAGAGCACGGTGTGGGAGCGCACTATCATTTAAATGCAGCACATTTGAAATTGAAATTGCCACTACATTTGCAGAGACGCGTACAGCGCACAACCGATAATGTCTAGAAATTGGGTTTTCACAAATATTTATCATTTGCTCATCACCATGTAAAGTATCTTGATTTTTTTCTGGTCCTATTAAAACCTGTTTCCATTACTCTTCAGAATTACAAAAAATGTGCTTCATTTGTGCTTTCATAACTGCTGATTCAGAAAAGGGGGTGGTGATGGACAGTGTATCTGAATTAAACAGAACACTCATACCCAGTCAACAGATCAGGGCTTGATCCATCGCCGTTTTTTAGCTCACTGCACCATCCCAACTCAGAACCTGGCTACATGCAAATTAGTCTGTCCCTAGCCCAGTGCATCATGGGAACAGGGCAGACCAAACTACCAAGCCAATTCTTATACTGGGAAGGAAACAAGCTTCCGTGGACCGGTTTCTGGCATTACAGCCGTCTTCGGTCCGGCTTGCTTAAATCCTGATGGTGCAATGAGCAAGGGACTCACATCTGAGTATACCCTTCCACGCTTATGGTTGACAAAACAATTCAGGTAAGGGGGTGGTGATGGACAGAGTATCTGAATTAAACAGAACACTCATACCCAGTCAACAGATCAGGGCTTGATCCATCACCGTTTTTTAGCTCACTGCACCATCCCAGCTCAGAACCTGGCTACATGCAAATTAGTCTGTCCCTGGCCCAGTGCATAATGGGAACAGGGCAGACCAAACTACCAAGCCAATTCTTATACTGGGAAGGAAACAAGCTTCCGTGGACCGGTTTCTGGCATTACAGCCGTCTTCATCCCGGCTTGCTTAAATCCTGATGGTGCAATGAGCAAGGGACTCACATCTGAGTATACCCTTCCACACTTATGGTGGACAAAACGATTCAGAAAAGGGGTTGGTGATGGACAGAATATCTGAATTAAACAGAACACTCATACCCAGTCAACAGATCAGGGCTTGATCCATCACCGTTTTTTAGCTCACTGCACCATCCCAGCTCAGAACCTGGCTACATGCAAATTAGTCCGTCCCTGGCCCAGTGCATCATGGGAACAGGGCAGACCAAACTGCCAAGCCAATTCTTATACTGGGAAGGAAACAAGCTTCCGGGGACCGGTTTCTGGCATTACAGCCGTCTTCGGCCCGGCTTGCTTGGATTCCAGTGGTGCAATGAGCAAGGGACTCACATCTGAGTATACCCTTCCACACTTATGGTGGACAAAACGATTCAGAAAAGGGGGTGGTGATGGACAGAGTATCTGAATTAAACAGAACACTCATACCCAGTCAACAGATCAGGGCTTGATCCATCACCGTTTTTTAGCTCACTGCACCATCCCAGCTCAGAACCTGGCTACATGCAAATTAGTCTGTCACTGGCCCAATGCATCATGGGAACAGGGCAGACCAAACTACCAAGCCAATTCTTTTACTGGAAAGGAAACAAGCTTCCGGGGACCGGTTTCTGGCATTACAGCCGTCTTCGGCCAAGCTTGCTTGGATCCTGATGGTGCAATGAGCAAGGGACTCACATCTGAGTATACCCTTCCACGCTTATGGTGGACAAAATATTTAACAACAAGGGGTGGTGATGGGCAGAGTTTTTGCATTCCACCACTTATATTACAGATGTTTGAAGTCAGTCAGAAAGAGACACATGTTCAATGTGGGAAACATCCTTTAGCCCGCAACCGATACCACAATATGCCTTTACACCGCAGTTAATACCCCAACTGTATCGTTAATATGCGTTTCTTTACCATGCAAGTCATTACAATGGCTTGCTTTAGGGCAGTGCTTAATTTGAGCTGGGGGTTTCCTGTGCTGGGCACTGGCACTTAATTGTCAACACCAGCATTTATGGCAGTCCAAGTCTATGACTTGATGGCGCAGTTTGTCTAATTTAGGGATGAGCAAAATCAAAGATGTTTAATTATTCAATGTACGGTGACAATGACTAAGACCTGTAGCCCAGGGCGTTCTTATAGTGTTGGGGGACTGTACTAGTCTCAATTGTGCCCTCCTGTAGGAGTGTGATGCCTAGGAGTGGTCTGCTTAATTCAGACACTCTGTTCATCACCACCCCTTTTCTGTATCTATTTTGGCCACTGCAGGTGTGGCAGGGTATACTCAGACATGAGTCCCTTGCTCACTGCACCACCAGGATTCAAGCAAGCCGGGCCGACGACGGCTGAAATGCCAGAAACCGGTCCCCGGAAGCTTGTCTCCTTTCCAGTGAAGAATTGGCTTGGTAGTTTGGTCTGCCCTGTTCCCATGAGGCACGGGGTCAGACTAATTTGCATATAGCCAGGTTCTGAACTGGGGTGATGCAGTGAGCTAAATAACGGTGATGGATTAAGCCCTGATCTCTTGACTGGGTAAGAGTGGTCTGCTTAATTCAGACACTCTGTTCATCACCACCCCTTTTCTGAATCGTTTTTGGCCACTATAGGTGTGGCAGGGTATACTAAGACATGAGTCCCTTGCTCACTGCACCACCAGGATTCAAGCAAGCCGGGCCGACGACGGCTGAAATGCCAGAAACCGGTCCCCAGAAGCTTGTCTCCTTTCCAGTGAAGAATTGGCTTGGTAGTTCGGTCTGCCCTGTCCCATGAGGCACGGGACAGACGAATTTGCATATGGCCAGGTTCTGAACTGGGGTGATGCAGTGAGCTAAATAACGGTGATGGATTAAGCCCTGATCTCTTGACTGGGTAAGAGTGGTCTGCTTAATTCAGACACTCTTTTCATCACCACCCCCTTTTCTGAATCGTTTTTGGCCACTATAGGTGTGGCAGGGTATACTCAGACATGAGTCCCTTGCTCACTGCACCACCAGGATTCAAGCAAGCCGGGCCGACGACGGCTGAAATGCCAGAAACCGGTCCCCGGAAGCTTGTCTCCTTTCCAGTGAAGAATTGGCTTGGTAGTTCGGTCTGCCCTGTCCCATGAGGCACGGGACAGACGAATTTGCATATGGCCAGGTTCTGAACTGGGGTGATGCAGTGAGCTAAATAACGGTGATGGATTAAGCCCTGATCTCTTGACTGGGTAAGAGTGGTCTGCTTAATTCAGACACTCTTTTCATCACCACCCCCTTTTCTGAATCGTTTTTGGCCACTATAGGTGTGGCAGGGTATACTCAGACATGAGTCCCTTGCTCACTGCACCACCAGGATTCAAGCAAGCCGGGCCGACGACGGCTGAAATGCCAGAAACCGGTCCCCGGAAGCTTGTCTCCTTTCCAGTGAAGAATTGGCTTGGTAGTTTGGTCTGCCCTGTTCCCATGAGGCACGGGGTCAGACTAATTTGCATATGGCCAGGTTCTGAACTGGGGTGATGCAGTGAGCTAAATAACGGTGATGGATTAAGCCCTGATCTCTTGACTGGGTAAGAGGGGTCTGCCTAATTCAGACACTCTTTTCATCACCACCCCCTTTTCTGAATCGTTTTTGGCCACTATAGGTGTGGCAGGGTATACTCAGACATGAGTCCCTTGCTCACTGCACCACCAGGATTCAAGCAAGCCGGGCCGGCGACGGCTGAAATGCCAGAAACCGGTCCCCGGAAGCTTGTCTCCTTTCCAGTGAAGAATTGGCTTGGTAGTTTGGTCTGCCCTGTTCCCATGAGGCACGGGGTCAGACTAATTTGCATATGGCCAGGTTCTGAACTGGTGTGATGCAGTGAGCTAAATAACGGTGATGGATTAAGCCCTGATCTCTTGACTGGGTAAGAGTGGTCTGCTTAATTCAGACACTCTTTTCATCACCACCCCCTTTTCTGAATCGTTTTTGGCCACTATAGGTGTGGCAGGGTATACTCAGACATGAGTCCCTTGCTCACTGCACCACCAGGATTCAAGCAAGCCGGGCCGACGACGGCTGAAATGCCAGAAACCGGTCCCCGGAAGCTTGTCTCCTTTCCAGTGAAGAATTGGCTTGGTAGTTTGGTCTGCCCTGTTCCCATGAGGCACGGGGTCAGACTAATTTGCATATGGCCAGGTTCTGAACTGGGGTGATGCAGTGAGCTAAATAACGGTGATGGATTAAGCCCTGATCTCTTGACTGGCTAAGAGTGGTTGGCTTAATTCAGACACTCTGTTCATCACCACCCCCTTTTCTGAATCGTTCATAACTGCTGATGCATTTTGAAATATTTGGGCAGTTGATTTACACAGAACAGTCAGGCTTAACTTGAAGGCAATGTGCAAAATATTTAAAACAGTTAAAACGGGGAAAACACCAAACAAAAAGGTCACACACCAGGTTTAGAAAAATAGAATAGATTTCAATGAATAAAACAAGACCAAAACAACAAAAACAGAATCAGGGGAACTAAAGATATTGAATTTCAACATTTTAACGTAAATTAGTGCCAAAAAGCACAAAGCGGCAACAAGGAATATCTGGTCACTCTGGACCGGGTCAAAGTCACAGATTCAGGCTGACCCCGATGAAGTGTGGGCAGGGAGCACACATCTAGTTACAAAGTACCTTAAATACTGGTTGAGGGGCGTTGCGTGGATCCGAGTCAACGCGTGTTGCCCAGTCAAAGCAGTGCGTGGGTTCCGAAAGGTGGTGAGACTACGGTGCAAGGTCCTGTGTGTCATGGTCACGGATCCAGTCAATTGCATTTATGATGCAAAGTCTGGGCGTCGAGGATGCGGCTTGAAGCTGAGGTGATATGTTGCTTCTGAGGAGCTGCAAGGCTGCAATGTGGATGCTGGCGTCATCTTCGAACTGCTGTTGATGACAGATGCAAGGACCTGGGTCGGACAAGATGCTCTGCACCATCACCAATGGGCCGGTTCCGAAGAGGCGAGGTTAATATAGACCTTTTGCCCCGGGCCCAACCCACAGAGCATCAACGATGCGTCTCTTCTACCAGAGGATGCACTGCTCAGCCAAGGACATGCGTCAGGTCAGCTAGACGATGTGCAGGTCAGCAGAGAAGATGCAACAGTTCTGGTGGTAAGCATCTTAGGCCCACTTCCAAGGGTCCAGATCTGGTGTGGTAGCACTTGGCAGAGTAGACTCACAGATGGAAGAGTCCAGTTGCAGCTGTAAGGTTGTTGGAAGCCTGTTATGGCCCTGAGTCTTCAGATCAAGCGGCCAGCCAACTGGGTTCTGGGTTTCTGGGTTCAAGAAATGCAGGTACAGTCTTTCTCATCTGGGCAAGTGAACAGCAGGCAGCAGGTCAGCACAGCAAAGCAGGAGTCCAGCAGAGTAGAAGTCCAGCAGAGGGCCAATGCTTTCAGCAGCACTGCAGCCCTTCTTCCTTGCGGAGTATCCACACGTTCAGTAGTGAACTGAAGTGATGGTGCCTGAGGTCCAGTTCTTTTACCCAGTAGTGCTTTTGGAGTGGGGGAGAATGCAAAGACAGGCCTTTGAAGTGCAGAGATGTCCTCCTTTCCTGCACTGGCTTCAGACCCTCTACAGGAGGGTACACAGCCCTTTGTGTGTGGACAGGACACAGACTTTTCAGGTGTAAGTGAGGCTGTGCCCAGCTCCTCCCTTCTGCCCTGCCAGGATAACCCATCAAGTCACTCGTAAGGTCCCATTGCGTGTGGCTGTCTAGGGGAAATACAGAAAGTCCAGCTGTTACCTACCACAGACATGTGATGAGATGTCATGAATCCACTTACCCCTAGCACAGACTTACCCCTAACACACATATCCTAAGACATGTGCTGATATCCCCCTTATAAAAACCCACCCCTGTCCCGTGCTCCACGCACGCTTCTAGTCAGTGTGATTGGGTGCTTACATTTACATCTGCCTTATTACATGTTGGTCACCTTCTTAAGGTTTTGCTACTCTTGACTTTGCATGTGCCCCTTTTGCTAGTACACTGTAGTATTGCCTTGTAAGCTTGTTGAAGTTTTGGAGCTCAATTAATATGCTTTGTAGGCTCCGCTTGTGGCTCCGTGAAAGACAACGCCCTCGCGAAGGTCTTTCAGATCTCTCCCCGCATCCCTACACGCTGCCTTTTGGTGCGCGCTAGAACTGGGACTGCATGCAGCGTCCCCGCGCACGCTAACAGAGCGTGACTGGGAGCGGCTGGGTGCGGTCAGGTATTTAAACCGCACCCAGCCTTCTGGAAGGCGCTTTGCCTTCAGGTTTCCCTCGGAGAAGGTCGCGTCAGTAGGAGGAACTCACCTGAAGGAGAATTCTATCCTGGCAGGACTCCACGGCGATGCTTCTTATTTCCTGGAGATTGAAGTCTTAAGAACTAACTCTGAAAGCTAAGTACTTTTGCTAGATTTAAGGCGCCCTTCGCAAGAAAGGTTAATTTTTGGAACAATTACTTTGTGAAAGCCTTCACGAAGAAAGAGACTTCGGACATTCAAGGCCTAACAGTATTTTGAGGACTATTTGCCAGTTCATTATGTTTGTTAAATTGTGAAGAGAATTACAAAGAACTTTATGTTTGTAGAATTGAGAAGAGATTTACAAGGAACTTTTAGATTTTGTTTAAGAAATGTGTGATATAAGAAAGATACCTAGGATTTGGTGTGTCTTTGTTTAATGCTTCTTTTATAGCACAATTAACAAAAAGGAACAGAAACCCCGAGACCAAGAAGCAAAGGTTAATACCAAGTAAGTTTAGGAATGAGACAGAAAGAATGCAAAGGGCTTCTTAAAATAGTAATTAATCCTTCCTTTCTTTTATGTACATTTCCAGACGAACAAGCTGACATCACACCTGACAACCAACTATCCTAGAGGACATCTGACAACTCTATCACCACAACCCTACATCCCTACAAAGACATACTGGGCGAAGGCCTACAACTTGCTGATTGCAGGTAGGGGGATCTCTGAACAGCTTAACTAGGTTATAGGAGCTCTGATTAGATAGAGATTGTGGCGAAGGGGGCTAGGGAGGTTAGGAAAGTTGACTCCTAAATCAGAATACTAAAATCTTGGTGCTTGTTGCTTCGCAGGTCGACAGCAAGAACCAAAATCTTCTCTTCAACGCCCAGTACCGGCCCTCCTCCCTAATTTCTAGTTTAAAATCTTGCTGTTAATATTTAATTCAGTAAGTTTTAGTTAGTGATTTGGGAAGTTGGTCCCTTGCGTCCCTGCGAAATCATCCACGTCTTCCAAGAGAACTTCAGTCAAGACAAGGTAAGGGACGACGTGGTTAGCTTTGACAGAAGGCAAAGCCCACGTAGATAATTTCGCCCGGACGCAATGGATCAAGTAAATATGCAGGATTTGGCTGCAGTTTTAGAAGCTATTAGGCAGGATAATGCAGCCTTACGTAGAGATTTATCCTCTCTTCAGGACTCTATTCAGCAAAAACCAACCACTTTTCTGAGTCCCTCATCCAGTACAGATACCAAGACTCAGATCCAAGTGGTAACTCTGTTCCCCACTCCTTTAGCCCCACCAGAAAGATTTTATGGGGATTGTAATAAGTTTTCTGTATTTTTACAGCAATGTCACCTACATTTTATAGCCAAGACTACAGCCTTCCCGGACGATTCTTCTAGAGTAGCTTTTATGTTATCCTATATGGGAGGAGATGCTGCTCTTTGGTCAGTTCCTTTAGTAGAAAAGGACGACCGAATTTTGTATAATTTTAAGGATTTCGAGAGGGCCTTAAAGAAGATGTTTGCAAAACATCTTTTCGTTCAGTCTGCAGACAATGAGCTTCTAAGTTTAAAGCAGGGATCTTCGGATCTGATACATTACATATCCACCTTTAACCGTCTGGTTTTAGAGGCTGACTGGCCATATGACAAAAGAGTTTCTATCTTTTACAGAGGTCTAAGAGAGGAATTAAAGGACATGATTACTCAGATTCTTGAACCCCCAGAAGACATAAGCGAGTTCATTGAGTTAGTGGTAAAACTTAATCATCGTATTTCCGAACGAAAGGGAGAAAGAGGGAAAACTGAGCATAAAGTAGTTTTCTTTAAGGAAAGGTCAACCCCGAATCGAGAATCAGGTCCAAAATCTGACTCCGTCGAACCCATGCAAATTGGTTCGATCCGTGGACCTTTAACTAAGGAGGAGAAAGATAAAAGGCGACGTTTAAACCAGTGTTTGTATTGCGGAAAGACAGGACACTTCGTAAAAGAATGCCCTACTCGACCTAACAAGTTTAAAACCAAGACTTCCGATGTGGCCATCACACAGGAAAAGTCGGAAAACTAGTACACTCGGTAAAGGGAGAGGTCAGTTTATCGGGTGGTCTTTCTAGTTTGGCCTCAACTCTTCCCCCTGCAGGTTTCAGACACTTTTCAATCTTAGTAGAACTCCGAGATTTGCTTCCTAAATCTCAAACAAGAAAAGTGGAAGCCATTATAGATTCTGGGGCTACAGGTAATTTTATTGATTCCAAATTTTTCTTACAGTTGGGCTTTCAGTCTGTGTTTAAAGATCACCCAGAAACTGTCAGAGCAGTTGATGGCAAGGAATTGACTTCAGGGCTGGTAAACAGACAAACCGAACTTTTAGAGATGGATTGTTCTCCCATACATCGAGAAAGAATACAATTTGACATAATTGATGCCCCTCAATTCAAGATGATTTTAGGGATACCTTGGTTAATAAAACATAACCCAATCATAGATTGGGTAACCAGGTTAATTACCTTTAAGTCAACCTTTTGTACTGAGCAGTGCTTCCTAATCAATAGGTCCAAGGACATAGTTCAAGGTTTTGATTTCGGAATTGAATCACCCAATGTCCTGCTTTTGGAAGGGGTTCCATCGGTTTATAGCGACTTATCTGATGTGTTTGACAAAAGAAAAGCCAATACTCTACCTCCACATAGAGATTTCGACTGTAGAATAGATCTCGTGCCTGGAGCAACCTTACCCTGCAGTCGCATTTATGCTCTTACGGAGGCAGAAACCATTCACCTGAGAGCATACCTTGATGAGTATCTTGCAAATGGTTTCATTAGGCACTCTAAATCTCCAGTATCTTCAGCTCTTTTTTTCATTCCAAAGAAGGGAGGGGAATTGCGCACGTGCATAGATTATAGGCAATTAAACAACGTCACCATTAAGAACAGGTCCCCCTTACCCTTAATTCCAACACTTTTGGACCAAATTAAGAAAGCTAAGATTTATACAAAACTGGACTTGCGAGGAGCTTACCATTTAGTCAGGGTAAGAAAAGGAGACGAATGGAAGACGGCTTTCCGCACTAAGTTCGGTCTCTTTGAATACCAAGTCATGCCTTTCGGACTGTGTAACGCTCCTGCCGCCTTCCAGTTTTTTATAAACGAAGTGTTGCATGAGTTTATTGACATCTGTTGCGTAGTGTATATAGATGACATTCTCATCTACTCAGACACAGAGGAAGAACATGTACAACAGGTCCGCGCCATTCTTCAAAAACTACTCTCCAATTCTCTTTATGTTAAATTGGAAAAAAGTCTGTTTCATGCCTCCAAGGTGGACTTTCTGGGTTATATAATTAGTCCCGAAGGTATTGAAATGGATCCTAAAAAAGTTGAAGCAGTAACAACCTGGCCCAGTCCAACTTCTGTGAAGCAGATCCAAAGCTTCCTCCTAGGCTTCGCAAACTTTTACCGTAGGTTCATCCAGAACTTTTCTCAAATAATTACACCCATAACCAAGTTACTGAGAAAAGGAGTGAAATTCTTGTGGAACTCTGATGCTGAAGAAGCCTTCCAAATTTTAAAGAAGAGATTTACCATGGCCCCAATCTTGTGTCATCCAGACCCCAATCAACCGTTTATTGTAGAAGCAGATGCATCTCAATATACATTGGGAGGAATTCTTTCACAACGAAATTCCGATACAGGCCAAATGCACCCTATAGCTTACTTTTCCAGGAAAATGTCTGAAGCTGAACAGAACTATGCCATTGCCGATAAGGAATTATTAGCAATAAAGGCGGTTTTTGAAGAATGGCGCCACTACCTGTTAGGGGCCCGTCATCCTGTAACAATTTATACTGATCACCGTAATCTTCAAGCTCTAAGGTCTGTGAAAGCTCTGACTGCTAGACAGTTACGTTGGTCTATGTTCTTCAATGACTATACCTTTGTGATAACTTATCGCCCTGGGAAAGAGAACTTGAAAGCGGACGCTTTGTCTAGAATAGGTGATAAAGACCCAGAAAAACCTGAAATTATCCATCCTGTAATCCAGACTTCTTGTTTTCAGGGAAGTTTAACCACTAGTAACATTATTAATGATATTAAGGAGGCCTTGAAAGATACGGATGTTGAGATGTTGAAAAGAGATCATCCTTACCTCCTGGAGAAAGATAATTTGATGATGGTACATGGTTTGATTTACGTTCCTACTGAAAAGATTCAAAAATCCATAATTCAGCTTCACCACGATACAATGTTATCTGCCCATCCTAGCATTTTGAAGACCATGGAACTAATAAGACGAACCTTTTGGTGGCCTTTGATGTTCAAAGACATTCAGTTGTTTGTAGAAACTTGCAGTGTTTGCATTCAACATAAAACTTCTCATCAAGCTCCTAGTGGTTTGTTAATGCCTCTGCCTATCCCACCTCAACCCTGGCATACAATATCGCTAGATTTCATAGTTGAACTACCTGAAACCAAGAAGGGATTTAATACAATTTTAACTGTAGTGGATCAGTTCACAAGAATGGCCCATTTCGTTCCTTTAAAGAAACTTCCCACTGCCTTAGAGCTGGCTCATCTAATTATGTCACATGTGATCAGATTACACGGAATCCCATCAGTGGTCATTTCGGACAGAGGCTCCCAGTTTGTTTCTAAGGTTTGGCAAAAGTTGGGTACTTTGTTACAAATGGACGTTCGTTTGTCTTCTAGTTACCATCCCCAAACAGATGGTTTAACTGAGCGAACTAATCAGACAATCGAACAATATCTCCGATGTATGTTACCCAATGTTCCTGATGAATGGTCTGATCTTTTAAGCACCCTAGAGTTTGCTTATAATAACTCTGAACATTCATCTATCAAAATGTCTCCGTTCTTCTGCAATTTCGGATTCCATCCCAAAAGCATTCCTGAAAATTCTTTAAACTCTGATTCAGTACCTGCAATTTCTGACTATGTATCCAAAGTATTTTTTATCCAAGAAGAGGCCAAATTCAACTTGGCAAAGGCGAAAGAATCTCAGAAAGAGACCAAGGACAGACATCGATCTGAACAACCGCAATACCAAGTAGGTGAAAAAGTATGGTTGAGTACAAAAAATCTGAAACTTAGAGGAAATCGGAAATTCAATCCAAAGTTTATTGGTCCCTTTCCTATTGAGAAGATAATTAACCCGGTTTGTGTAAGGCTGAGTCTCCCTCATAAGTACTTGATTCACCCGGTTTTCCATGTCTCCCTGGTTAAGCCATTTCATCCCCAGACCCGCATCTCCAAATCCCCATCCCCCATCATGATTGATGATCACCCGGAATTCGAGGTTAAAACTATCTTGGATTCCAAGAGAGTTCGGGGAAAACTGTTTTACCTCATAGATTGGAAAGGTTATGGCCCAGAGGAAAGGTCATGGGAACCTTTAGACCATCTAAAAAACTCCCCTAGACTGATCCGACTCTTCCATCTAAGGCATCCTGAGAAACCAAAACCCATTTCAACCGTTCTGGGGGGGATCTTGAGGAGGGAGTACTGTCATGAATCCACTTACCCCTAGCACAGACTTACCCCTAACACACATATCCTAAGACATGTGCTGATATCCCCCTTATAAAAACCCACCCCTGTCCCGTGCTCCACGCACGCTTCTAGTCAGTGTGATTGGGTGCTTACATTTACATCTGCCTTATTACATGTTGGTCACCTTCTTAAGGTTTTGCTACTCTTGACTTTGCATGTGCCCCTTTTGCTAGTACACTGTAGTATTGCCTTGTAAGCTTGTTGAAGTTTTGGAGCTCAATTAATATGCTTTGTAGGCTCCGCTTGTGGCTCCGTGAAAGACAACGCCCTCGCGAAGGTCTTTCAGATCTCTCCCCGCATCCCTACACGCTGCCTTTTGGTGCGCGCTAGAACTGGGACTGCATGCAGCGTCCCCGCGCACGCTAACAGAGCGTGACTGGGAGCGGCTGGGTGCGGTCAGGTATTTAAACCGCACCCAGCCTTCTGGAAGGCGCTTTGCCTTCAGGTTTCCCTCGGAGAAGGTCGCGTCAGTAGGAGGAACTCACCTGAAGGAGAATTCTATCCTGGCAGGACTCCACGGCGATGCTTCTTATTTCCTGGAGATTGAAGTCTTAAGAACTAACTCTGAAAGCTAAGTACTTTTGCTAGATTTAAGGCGCCCTTCGCAAGAAAGGTTAATTTTTGGAACAATTACTTTGTGAAAGCCTTCACGAAGAAAGAGACTTCGGACATTCAAGGCCTAACAGTATTTTGAGGACTATTTGCCAGTTCATTATGTTTGTTAAATTGTGAAGAGAATTACAAAGAACTTTATGTTTGTAAAATTGAGAAGAGATTTACAAGGAACTTTTAGATTTTGTTTAAGAAATGTGTGATATAAGAAAGATACCTAGGATTTGGTGTGTCTTTGTTTAATGCTTCTTTTATAGCACAATTAACAAAAAGGAACAGAAACCCCGAGACCAAGAAGCAAAGGTTAATACCAAGTAAGTTTAGGAATGAGACAGAAAGAATGCAAAGGGCTTCTTAAAATAGTAATTAATCCTTCCTTTCTTTTATGTACATTTCCAGACGAACAAGCTGACATCACACCTGACAACCAACTATCCTAGAGGACATCTGACAACTCTATCACCACAACCCTACATCCCTACAAAGACATACTGGGCGAAGGCCTACAACTTGCTGATTGCAGGTAGGGGGATCTCTGAACAGCTTAACTAGGTTATAGGAGCTCTGATTAGATAGAGATTGTGGCGAAGGGGGCTAGGGAGGTTAGGAAAGTTGACTCCTAAATCAGAATACTAAAATCTTGGTGCTTGTTGCTTCGCAGGTCGACAGCAAGAACCAAAATCTTCTCTTCAACGCCCAGTACCGGCCCTCCTCCCTAATTTCTAGTTTAAAATCTTGCTGTTAATATTTAATTCAGTAAGTTTTAGTTAGTGATTTGGGAAGTTGGTCCCTTGCGTCCCTGCGAAATCATCCACGTCTTCCAAGAGAACTTCAGTCAAGACAAGGTAAGGGACGACGTGGTTAGCTTTGACATGAGACAGGCTGCAGGTACCAAATGACTTAAGCAAGATCATTTCTAAAAGTGGCATTTTCAGAATTGTAATTTAAAATCCGACTTCACCTTGAGTTAAGATTTTAAATTAGGATTCCAGAGACACCAAACATGTACCACTTCTATCTTCCCATTTGGGAATTATATATATAAAATGTAATATGGTAATCCCAATGTTATCCTATGGGCGATATAAGCATCACAGTAGTGTAGTGAAAAATAAATTTAAGAGTTTTTCATTACCTGGACATTTAAAACTAAAATGTGCATGTACAGCTTTTTAAATACATTGCACCCTGCCCTCTGGACTTTCCAGTACATACCTAGGGGCGACTTAAATGTATTCAAAATGAAGGTTTAGGCCTGGCAAGAGGTTTAACTTTGCAGGTCGACATGGTAGGTTAAAACTGCACACACGGGCTCTGCAATGTCAGGCATGATACATGTTTAAAAGGGCTACTTAAGTGGGCGGCACAATCAGTGCTGCACCCCACTAGTAGCATTTAATTTACAGTCCCTGGGCACAGTTAGTGCTTATTATTAGGGACTTACAAGTAAATTAATGGCAATGGTTGGCAGTGATAAAGTGCACAAGATCCTAAGGGGAGCCGAAACAGGAGGTCTGAACGCAAAAAGTTAGGGGGAACCGCTCCAAGGATGCCAGGTCTGACAGTTTCTTTAACGAGTGGTATTTGGATGAGAAGGATTCAGAGACCATTCACTTAAATGGGGATGCCCTTTTAATCTGCATGTTTATGTAGACAATCATATTTCTATTTTTTTGGAACCTTTCCAATGTAGATCTGACGCCTTCGCTGGAAAGTTCTGTTCTTCTGAATAAGGTAAGGAAAAGTTGCCTCTTATTCCCGCAGTCTGTGATGTCTTGTCTGTTCTCCATGTAGAACAAAGGGCATCAGAAAGAGGGTTCATTCTACTAGTGAGCAGGAGTAAAGCTGGAGGCCACTCAGGGTTTGTTCATTCAGATGACTCACTAAGACTGATGATCTGCTTTGTTGTAAAGATCTAGGGTGTGGGAAGTTGGCCTGGTATACGATGTCCACTATTCTAGTGGGCACCTTGCACCAGTCCAAATGACCCTCATTGATGGTAGGTTTAAAGACAACCTATATAGAAAGCTATCCTAGTGGTAGCTGTGGAGAGCAGCCTTTAGGCTAAATCTTGAAGGAATGTAAAGCAGCTTGTTTTACTAGTCTATAATCTCATGAATGACCAAATGAAAGGAGAACCGCACTAGGTTTATATATATAATATATGTATTTATTCTAAACACATCCCTCTAGTCTCTTTATGAGGCTAGAGGCAAAAGTAAATTCAGTAAACTTATTTTGCTCACAGTAAATTAGCACAATATATGTTGAGTCCTTGGGGCGTACCAAACCATATATTAAGAAAGTGGTATAAGAACCACAACTGACATAGATACCAGGCCTAGAGCCTTTAGAACTGCTGGGGCCACCAGGAACCACTCAAGGTAGTGACACAGGGGACCTAGGGGGACCCGTGCAGTGTCTAAACACATCCGTGAATCACCATTAACTTCTATGGGGAAAGTCGCGGTTGGAAAATTACAGATGAAGGACACTTAGAAGAGGACTTGGAGCAAACCCCTTTAGAACTAGGAGGTTCTAGAGTCAACACCCATGGGAGCATCAGAGTAGTCAAGTTACCTCACCCAGGGAAGCCGGGTGCATAGGTGCCTTTTTGTGACGGGTTTCGTCGTTGATTTCAATGGCAAGCTGCTGAAAAGTGCTGCAGCCGACCAAGTGCAAAGTGTCCGAGTGGATCCACGCCTGGATCAGAGTAGTGAAGAACCTGAAAGCAGAGGGGACAGAGTCTGGGTCACTTGCCAGTGACCAGGAAGGTGATGAGAAGATGCCAACCGATGTCAGGTGATTTCAGGAGAAGAAGGTAAAATTTGACTCTTCAGCCAAGAGGACCAGGAGGCGTAAAGGACAACCAGGAGCTGGATTTGAGCTGTCCCACAAAGGATGTCGAGTGCTGCGGCGTCGGTTTTCAGATTGGACCTAACAAGCCTTGGCAACAGCAACCCATGCAAAAAACAAAGATTGACTTTGGTGCAGACCAGCAAGGTCTGAGGGACTCACCCTTTGGAGGGCAGTCAGGGCATGTCTCGAGCAACCAGGAAATTTCAAGAAACAGAAGAGTTACCTTCATGAGCACTCACCAGTCGATGGACCAGGGATACCGAAGGGGCTTCAAGCGGAAATGCTCGAAGAGAGGCCACGGAACAATTGTAGAGTGTAGGCCCACAATCTTCAGTGCAGATGGTGCTCGGTGCTTGGACTATAAGTAGCCCAATGCACAACTTTCAGAAAGTACGGGAAGTTGATGCACTAGCAAATGTGCACAGTGTCCAGGAGTTCCGGTCCCACGTCACTCATGAGGGCTGTGGGTCTCAGCTTAGCTGAGATCTCGTTTCACCCTCTGAGAAGTCTGGAAGTCCATGTGCTGAGTCACAAATCCATCGAGATCCGGTGGGAGCCTTGGAAATGCTTCTTTGGTGCCTGTTTGAACACGGGAGTCGTTCCTTGACCCCGAGGGAGATTCTTCCGTCTTTTAGTCGATGTAGAATGTCGAAGTTCCAGGATATATGTTGCAGAGTTTCGTCCAGATGTAATCTGAAGTCCTAAGGACTGGGTTCCCATACTTATACTAAGTTAGGGGGTTGGACATACTCTGGGGACCCACCTATGGGAGGATCTGGGAAGGGGGGTACATCCCTTTCCCTTTGACCAGTTTCAAGCCAGAGCAGGGGCTGAGTGCCCCTGCAACCGGTTTGAACTGGGATACGCACAGGGACACCAAGTGTGCCTCCAACACTGTCTGAAAAGCATTCTATGAATGCACCCACCCAGCCCCAATACACTATAGCCTGTCTGGGAGGTGGTTACATCTCCCTGTGACAGGATACCTATGGCAGCACAGGCCTCCCCTACCAGAATTTTGGTCAGCACCAGTAGGCCAGACTCGTGTCTGTGGCTGCTGCATCCATTTGTGAGGCAAGGGCTCTTTTAAGCTATTACGGTTAGGTCAGTGTGTACATGTCTCTCCCTCTAGAAGGGTGGAATTCTACCCCCGCCTCCAGGACTGGCGGGGGGGGGGGGTTGGATTCCAGAATGTTTGATACCAAACATGACATGTTTACATGCAGCCATTTCTAAGTTAGCATTTACCTCGAGGTTGTAATGCACTTAAGACTATATGGTTTGGCTGCATCACAGAACAGCTACAGAGCATAGATTCCCAAAGCTGCAGAGGGGTCCTGCTCATGCATGGGCACCCTCTCACACAAAACCAAGCACTCTGCCTTCAGGATTGATAAGGCCTATCATAGGGGTGACTGATAGGTTTATATGTATCAATGATTAAAGGTAGATATAGGTAACCTATATCTTAGTAAGGGGTGCATGCACCACCTTACCCAGACTTCAGTAGCAGACCTGTGGTGCCATTTTGGAAGGCTTCCCAAGGGTGGCATAATACATGCTTCAGCCACTGGTAGGCCTCGGGGGTACCTATGCCCTTAGTACCTACAGTACCATATACTAGGAACTCACAAGGGTAACCTAGGGGCATATTATCAAGGAATTTATCTCTGCTTTTTTGGCTTTAAAGGCCAAGAAAGCGGAGATAAAATTATCTCCCTATCAGCAACAGGGTGCTAACACGCAAATTTGCATGTTAGCACCCTCTTTCTCTACGCTTCCCCTTGCATTTATAATGAGATGCAAAGGGGGCGTTCCAGAGAAAAATAATCTGAGAAATGTTGTTAAGCGACATTTCTCCTATTATCAAGGATATCGCTAACCCTGTTAGTGATAAAAAAGCAGTGCTAACCGCGGTTAGCGCTGCTTTTTTTACACCTGGTATTTTCCTGACTAAGCCATGATATCCTACGGAAGGTGGATATCATGGCTAAGTTTGTGAGCCCCTATCATCAAGCTAACGCCAAACTTCGAGAGATTATCATTGGTTTTCCAGCGATAATCTCTCATTTGGCAGTTAACGTGAGGATTTTTATCACTTCTGAGATAAACGTTGCTAATAGCAAGTTATTGCAGCGATAATTTCCGGCGATGCTTAGCGATAAAAAAATCGTTGCACAGCCTAGTTAGCAATAAATATCGCTACTCGTTGGTAATATGCCCCTTAGAAACCAATCAGGAGTGTACCTAATGTACATGCAATCAATTTAGAGAGGAAGCAGCTAGGCTGGGGTCCTGGTTAGTAGGATCTGATCGATGGTGGCAGAGTTAGAACCAGGAAAGACCACAGTATAAAAGGTTGCGGATGTTCACAACATTTTGAGTACGCCACTTGTAACATGCTGAGAAGCAGACCCCGTCCCCCCACGTAAGGTCAATATAAGATGTGCGCACTTGGAACGTACTTTCCTTCTGGGGCACATATCCAGTGTCCAAATGGAGTGGCAGAAAAGTAAGCAGTAAAACTCTTGAATGAGCCTGTCTAGTTCTATATCACGATTTTGGGAAAACCAAGGGAGATCAGCGGAAAACCACAGTTGCGCCCTCGCTTGCACTCCAGCTCCCCCACATACACCCCCACCTGAGAGTGGGTTTGGTACCTTCATCACAGGGATGTCCTCGTTGAAGGCTTTGAAGACAGCTCGGTTGCAGAGGCCAGCAATGCGGGACAGTGCCGCCCAGGTGGCAGAACTCTTATCAAAAGAAGCACCTGTGTAAACAGAGGGGGAGAGACATCAGTTAGGCTCCCTCCTACATTGTTACTCTCCAGTTCACTTCCATCGCTTACAATAGACTTAATTTTATCCTGTGTCTGATTCTCCTCTCCTCACATGGAACTTCTTCTATTCCGTGCGTGAGAGTTTATCTCTTCAGCTGGCCTTCCTTCTATCCCGTGTCAGATGTCCCTCTATTCAGCTGGCCTTCTTTCTATCATAATCTCTGGTGGTTCCTCACTCTCCTGCCTCTCACTCCCCTTCCTGACCTTCTTTCTGCCTTATGTCTGATATCCCTCTTCAGCTGGCTTTCATTCTGTTTTGTTTCTGATGTTCCTCTATTCAGCTGATCTTCCTTCTGTCCTGCATCTAATTGTCCCTCTCTTCAGCTAGTCTTTCCTCTATGCTCTGTCTTATAATCCTCTATGCTGTGTCTGATGGTTTTATCCTGTTCATCTGTCTGGTGCCCCTCACCTCACCAGGCCTTCCTTCAATCCAGTGTCTGTTATCTCTTGCTTTAGCTGGCGTATCTTCTGTCCTTCCTTCTATCCAGTGTCTGATGTCCCTCTCTTCAGCTGGCCTTCCTTCTATCCAGTGTCTGATGTCCCTCTCTTCAGTTTTCCTTCCTTCTATCCTTAGTCTGATGTCCCTCTCTTCAGCTGTCCTTCCTTCTATCCTGTGTCAGATGCCCCTCTCTTCAGCTGTCCTTCCTTCTATCCTGTGTCAGATGTCCCTCTCTTCAGCTGTCCTTCCTTCTATCCTGTGTCTGATGTCCCTCTCTTCAGCTGTCCTTCCTTCTATCCTTAGTCTGATGTCCCTCTCTTCAGCTGTCCTTCCTTCTATCCTGTGTCAGATGCCCCTCTCTTCAGCTGTCCTTCCTTCTATCCTGTGTCAGATGTCCCTCTCTTCAGCTGTCCTTCCTTCTATCCTGTGTCTGATGTCCCTCTCTTCAGCTGTCCTTCCTTCTATCCTGTGTCTGATGTCCCTCTCTTCAGCTGTCCTTCCTTCTATCCTTTGTCTGATGTCCCTCTCTTCAGCTGTCCTTCCTTCTATCCTGTCTATGAGCCCCTCTCTTCATTCAGTGCCCCATCTGTCCTGTGCCTCCTGGTCCTCTCTTCAGCTGGCCTTCCTTCTATCCCGTGTCTGATCTCCCTCTCTTCAGCTGTCCTTCCTTCTATCCTGTGTCTGATGTCCCTCTCTTCAGCTGTCATTCCTTCTATCCTGTGTCTTGTGTCCCTCTCTTCAGCTGGCCTTCCTTCTATCCGGCGTCTGATGTTCCTCTCTTCAGCTGTCCTTCCTTCTATCCTGTGTCTGATCTCCCTCTATTCAGCTGTCCTTCCTTCTATCATGTGTCTGATATCCCTCTCTTCAGCTGTCCTTCCTTCTATCCTGTGTTTGATGTCCCTCTTTTCAGCTGACCTTCCTTCTATCCTGTATCTGATCTCCCTCTCTTCAGCTGTCCTTCCTTCTATCCTGTGTAAGATGTCCCTCTCTTCAGCTGTCCTTCCTTCTATCCTGTGTCTGATGTTCCTCTCTTCAGCTGGCCTTCCTTCTATCCTGCGTCTGATCTCCCTCTCTACAGCTGTCCTTCCTTCTATCCTGTGTCTGATGTCCCTCTCTTCAGCTGTCCTTCCTTCTATCCTGTGTCTGGTGTCCCTGTCTTCAGCTGGCCTTCCTTCTATCCTGCGGCTGATGTTCCTCTCTTCAGCTGTCCTTCCTTCTATCCTGTGTCTGATCTCCCTCTCTTCAGCTGTCCTTCCTTCTATCCTGTGTCTGATATCCCTCTCTTCAGCTGTCCCTCCTTCTATCCTTTGTCTGATGTCCCTCTCTTCAGCTGTCCTTCCTTCTATCCTGTGTTTGATGTCCCTCTCTTCAGCTGGCCTTCCTTCTATCCTGTATCTGATCTCCCTCTCTTCAGCTGTCCTTCCTTCAATCCTGTGTCGGATGTCCCTCTCTTCAGCTGTCCTTCCTTCTATCCTGTGTCTGATGTCCCTCTCTTCAGCTGTCCTTCCTTTTATCCTGTGTCTGATGTCCCTCTCTTCAGCTGGCCTTCCTTCTATCCTGTGTCTGATCTCCCTCTCTTCAGCTGTCCTTCCTTCTATCCTGTGTCTGATATCCCTCTATTCAGCTGTCCCTCCTTCTATCCTTTGTCTGATGTCCCTCTCTTCAGCTGTCCTTCCTTCTATCCTGTGTTTGATGTCCCTCTCTTCAGCTGGCCTTCCTTCTATCCTGTATCTGATCTCCCTCTCTTCAGCTGTCCTTCCTTCAATCCTGTGTCAGATGTCCCTCTCTTCAGCTGGCCTTCCTTCTATCCTGTGTCTGATCTCCCTCTCTTCAGCTGTCCTTCCTTCTATCCTGTGTCAGATGTCCCTCTCTTCAGCTGTCCTTCCTTCTATCCTGTGTCTGATGTCCCTCTCTTCAGCTGTCCTTCCTTCTATCCTGTGTCTGATGTCCCTCTCTTCAGCTGTCCTTCCTTTTATCCTGTGTCTGATGTTCCTCTCTTCAGCTGGCCTTCCTTCTATCCTGTATCTGATCTCCCTCCCTTCAGCTGTCCTTCCTTCTATCCTGTGTCAGATGTCTCTCTCTTCAGCTGTCCTTCCTTCTATCCTGTGTCTGATGTCCCTCTCTTCAGCTGTCCTTCCTTCTATCCTGTGTCTGATGTCCCTCTCTTCAGCTGTCCTTCCTTCTATCCTGTATCTGATCTCCCTCTCTTCAGCTGTCCTTCCTTCTATTCTGTGCCAGATGTCCCTCTCTTCAGCTGTCCATCCTTCTATCCTGTGTCTGATGTCCCTCTCTTCAGCTGTCCTTCCTTTTATCCTGTGCCTGATGGCCCTCTCTTCAGCTGTCCTTCCCTGTACCCTGTCTATGAGCCCCTCTCTTCATTCAGTGCCCCATCTGTCTTGGGCCTCCTGGTCCTCTCTTCTGATGGCCTTCATGCTATGTGATGTCTGGTGCTTCAATTAAGGTAGGGAGTAGTTCACGAAGTAGCGCTACGCGAAGCTACGTGAAGTGCACTTCGTACTACGCGAACTTCACGTAGCACTACGCGAGCTGCGTAGTAGCATGTTCGCACTGTGCAAGATGTGTTTTCAATGATTGCACAGTGCGGACAAGCATCCGGCACTGTGCAATCATTGAAAACAGCATCCTGCACAGTGCGAGCTGTAGTTTTCTGCTGCTCGAGTAGATTATTACTCGAGCTGCAGCTTTGTCAATGCGGACTGGTAGTTTCTCATTGAGATTGGTCGCAAGCATGTGCAACCACTCACAATGAGAAACCTTACCTTCCCGCGTTGAGAATCTCGCCGGGATGTCATTTTGCTTGCTCGCGGTCGCGAATATAACGTTCAGGACCGCGAACAAGCAAAAAATGAGCGCTGCACTACGCTACACTGCACTATGCGTGTTCGCACTGTGCTACGTGCAGCTCGCGTAGTGCGAAGTTGCGCAAACTTCGCAAACTCCGCGAGCGTAGCGTAGTGCCTTACCCAGGGTTAGCTTCAATCCTCTTCTTTTGAACCCCCTTGCTCCCCATGTCTGAGGGTGGTATTGCCAGTGGTCAGGGCTTACCGGACTGATCCTCCGTGGTGTCGGCTTCCAGGATCTGGTTGTCGAACCACATGTGCGCCACCGTCATGCGGTTCTGGGTGAGGGTGCCCGTCTTGTCCGAGCAGATGGTGGAGGTGGACCCCAGGGTCTCCACCGCTTCCAGGTTCTTCACCAGGCAGTTCTTGCGGGCCATTCGCTTGGCGGTCAGGGTGAGACAGACCTGGACAAAGAGAAAGAGAGTTGGAGAGCAGAAGACTGACTCCTCTCACCCAAGGGCCCTCATATGTGCTCACTTGTTGCACCCCTCCCATGTTAAGCATTTAAGCAAGCTGTGGTTTGCAGCCAAGGAGCCTTGAATGTGTGACCACTGGGCAATATTTAACGATGCTTGGTTGTTGTCCCTAGCATTCTACTAGGCTGAAGTTACACCCAAACTACACCCCTCCCATAATAAAGGTGCCTGTTGTTGTACCCTCACTAGACGCTGGGAAGACTGGTGGTTTACAGGAAGGAGCTTTCAGCGAGGCCACAGCATGAAATGCTTGTTTCCTGGGTCTGCCTTGCTTGTCCTTGCAGCAGCCTTTGGAGAAATGCCTTTAAGACCTCAGGGCATCTCACATTTGCCTGAGGAATGGAAGTCTTCTATATTGAGGCCAGAGTCTGGCTTGACTGCCCGAGAAGTTATCACAGCTCTTTTAGGGACAGCATCTGGGATCCAAGTGTGTTTGGTCCAATCAGTATGTTTGTATGTATATGTGTATGTATGTGTGTATGTAGGTATGTATGCATGTATGCATGTATGTACATAAATATGTATGTATATATGCATGTATGTATGTTTGTATGCATGCAAGTATGTATGTAGGTATGTATGTATGCATGTATGTATGCATGTATGTATGCAGTCATGCATGCATGCATGTATGTAGGTATGCATGCATGCATGTATGTATGTATGTATGTAGGTATGTATTTATGCATGTATGTATGTAGGTATGTATGCATGTATGTATGTAGGTATGTATGCATGTATGTATGTAGGTATGTATGCATGCATGCATGCATGCATGTATGTATGTATGCATTTATGTATGCATGTTTGCATTCATGTATGTATGTAGGTATGTATGTATGCATATATGTATGCATGTATTGTATTGTATTGTATTGTAATTGCATTTATATAGTGCTTACTACCCCTGACAATGCGTTGAAGCACTTTTTCGGCGAGTAGCATACTACTCCGGGACCCATAGAGGATTAGTGTTGAATTAGTATAGTGAAACATGCAAGTACATTTTAAGTGGTGTATAGGTTAGTCAGTTATTTGTATTTGGACCGATAGCAGAAGGATAGAGGAGGACAAAGGTTTGTATTTATATAGCGCTTGTTACCCCTGATGGGGTGTTGAAGCACGCTACTCCGGTAGCCCATGAAGGATTAGTGGTGAATTAATACGGTGAAATATGAAAGTAATTTCAATGGTGGATATTAGTCTGTTACTTGGAGTGAGAAGGATAGCGGAGGGATAAAAGGGGAAGAAAGGTTTGCATTCATATAGCACTAGTTACCCCTGATGGATGTTGAAGCGCTTTTCTGGCGAGTAGCACGCCACTCTGGAACTCATAAAGGATTAGTGTTGAAAATTAGTATAGTAAAAATGAAGTAATTTGAGTAGTAGATATGTTATTCACTTATTTGGGTAGAGAAGGGTAGGTGGCAGGATAGTGAAGAGAAAGAGGTTTGTAATTATATAGCACTTGCTACCCCTGATAGGGTTTTGAAGCGCACGTAGCACGCTACTCTGGAACCCATCAGGATTAGTGTTGAATTAGTATGATAAAACATTAAAGTAATTTTAGTGGTGTAAATGTTAGTCAGTTATTTGGAGTGAGAAGGGTTGAGGAGGGGTAGAAAAGAGGGAAGAGTTTAGAAAGGTTTGTTTTAGGGATCGGAGTAGTAAAAAGAGGTGTCAGATGATGCAAGGAGGGATAGACTAGGAGAGAGTCTAGAAAGGGTTATTTCGGAGATCATAGTAGTGGTATGGGGTTTGGGATCAATGAGAGGGTGGGTGTAGAGGATATATTGATAGATGTATAGGATGAGAGATAGGGTAGTGCATTGGATGCAGGTATGTATGCATGTATGTATGTATGTATGCAGGTAGGTATGTATGCATGTATGTATGCATGTAGGTATGTATGCATGCATGTATGTATGTAGGTATGATGTGTGCATGTATGCATGCATGTATGTAGATATGCATGCATGTATGTAGGTATGTGTGCATGCATGTATGTAGGTATGTATGTATGTATGTATGCATGCATGCATGTATGTATGCATGTATGCATGCATGTATGTATATAACATTTGGTGTTTGCATCCCTTGTTTCTTTTGTAGACATGCTGTAGAGGAGTTTGCTTCCTTAATGTCTTTTGTAGAGCTGCAATAAAAGGATGCGCACTGTTGTGATCAGTGAGAGGTATTATTTTTCAAGGAAACACATCTTTCCACTTGCCTGGTCTCCCACCCGTCTCTCTCCACAAGATCTGGATAGGGAGTGGCTATCCAGAGTCAGTTTCTCTTAATTTCACAAAGAAGGCGATTGACATCCTGTTGCTGTGTCCCGGAACGCTGGGTATCAGCCTGGGAACGCGAAGCACACTTCTCGGGGTTCTGGGGTAGGCAGTGGGAGCTGGGAGTTCATGTCGCTTTCATCTATCTGTATAATCTCCCTGCCCCTAGAGCGCATGCTCGTAGGTTCCTTTTCATCCCTGCTTTCAGCCTTTGCCACAGTTCTTTCCTCTTTCTCTTTCTCCTTATTTCCCCCTTTGCTGCATTTCTCCCTCTTGTTCTGGGTCAAAGTCTAATGATTGAAAATACGTTCCGGTCCCCAAAAAAGAGTCCTGGTGACCCCCCTGCCTCTCCCATCCCCAAGCTTGAATGAAGCCCTGCGTAGGTCTGTACGCTGTGTGATCTGATCTGGGTCCATTCTGTGGGAGGAAGGGGCCATGATGAGGGAGACGAGGAAGTGCCATTGGACCAAGACAAGGAAGCAAGCCATCCACTTTGGGTCTGGCGAGCCATTGGATGGGGTGACTGAGGCTTGTCGCCTTGGTGTGAGTAAGTTCTTGGATGGGAGGGATACAGGCTTGTTGATGAGATTGGGGGATCCATAGCTAGGTGAAGAGCTGACAAACACGCACCAGTGTTAAACACTTCAGGGCAGATTTACAAGCCCCTTTTGCCACTTTTGCGTCACCTTAACAATGTTGAAAGTGACTCAATAGTAGCGCAAGGGCCTTGTAAATCTGCCCCTAGCTACTAAGAAGTTGGAGTAAGACGTGAGACCCTGAGGGATTTCATGAAAAGACCCAGCGGTGGTGTGAGTGCCAGGGGCGAGGTTGATTTAGGGGCGGGGTCTTAACTCTGGATAGGGGGGTTGTGTGATAGCTCCATTGTTTATGATGGAAGGCTGCATGATGTTGGCAGTGCCTTCCCCTCTGATGCAAGTATTGTTTGTTCACTCAGCGCTGTAGTTGCCTGTGCTAGAGGTGTAGTATCTCGATGCAATGTGGGGTGATCCAGGCTAGAAGCTATCTGTTGTGTTTCATATAGAACAGGATGGTGATGGACAGGGGGAGGTGTAAAGCGCGGATTGAGGCGGCTGCACCCAACATCCCTGGAGATCAGTGATCAGAATGGAGAGAGTGGGGTGCACTTTGTGTAGGTGCCAAGGTGGAGTCTGGGCACATGGGCCTCTGACCATCACAAACCATCTACAATTGTTGAGTTTGGTGAGAAGTAGGTGTGCACAGGTAAGATAGACAAGCATGGTGGGATGTATAAGGGGGCAGCTGAGAAATGTTGAATGTGTCTGCAGAAAGGAGTGCGTTTGGGGGGTCAATAACATAAGAGTCACAGCGTGAGAGGGGGAGTTGCTGGGCCAGTACCCCAAACCCACAAGGAATCAGGGACCCGGTCACCACTAGGACAACCCTTCAGGTTAACGTGGTCTAGGAAGCGTGGATGGATTGCGGCTTCTGGAGCGGTTGGATGAGAGAACAGTCACTCACACCCCTCAGTCTGGGCCCATGGGGAGTGTAGCTATGTATTCTTCTTGGGATGGTAACTGGGGACCCTCAAGCCCACCGACCCCTGCACACGAGCTTCATCCTGTGTATGGTGTAAGGTGACGTACCGTGACCGTGGCGAGCAGTCCCTCGGGCACGTTAGCCACAATGATGCCGATGAGGAAGATGACGGCCTCCAGCCAGGAGTAGCCCAGGATGAGGGAGAGGACGAAGAAGGAGACCCCCAAGAAGACGGCCACGCCTGTGATCAGGTGGATGAAGTGTTCAATCTCCTTGGCAATGGGCGTCTTGCCCACTTCCAGCCCAGACGCTAGCGTGGCAATGCGACCCATCACAGTGCGGTCACCCGTGGCGATCACCACGCCACGCGCCGTCCCTGCACATGAAGACAAAATGAGATATCAGTGAGTGCAGATGGATAAAAGGAGGGACAATGTGCACAGCCAGATGTTCCTGAGAGCAGAAGGACCATACTAAGGGATTAGAGCTGCAAATGAGTGCATGTAGTCCACGTACAGGAGAAATAAGCTGGAAAGTGCTGTCTATTATATATATATATATTTCTTAAAGCTCTGTTACTCACGACAGGCCATCCTGGTGCTGAAAGAGATGGTAATGCATTTAGACACATCAGCCACAAATCAGGTGAGCTTCAAATGAAACAATAATGATCAGAGATTGATCACTTCAGGGTGAGATAAGCTATAAACTGAGACATTATTGATCAAAGATGGACCCGCTATTGTGAGAAAAACTAGGAAGCAAGACCTTCACAAGTGCTGACAGAGCAGCTAAAACGAAGCTAAGCTGTAAGCTGAGGCATCCACGAGCAATGGTGAACAGGCTGTAGATGATGGAGGTTATGAGCGGAATTTGCGTAGTCACCCTACGCAAAGCTCCGCTAAACGGTAAATGCTGTTTTTGTGCTCGGGGGGAAATATCTTGTGAACACGCACTTTGAAAGCGAGAACAAGCAAAAAACTCTGCGAAGCCGCAGATCACAGAATTATTAGCGATTCCGCGTTCTCCACTGAACACGAAATTACCCAAATTCCGCAAATTCCGCAAGCGCAATGGAATTTACCCCCCAGGCCTAGACTGAAAAGCTAGACACTAATCAGGCAAACCAGGACACATGTGGGTGAAATGAGCTGGTAAATGCAGCGGCAATGAGTGCAGACGAGTCAGCGATAGGTGAGATAAGCTGCAAAAGAAGAGGTTACTGAGCACAGGTGGACAATACAAAAGTGAAATGGGTGCATAACAGATCACTACTAAGCCCCTGCGAAGGAAGCATAACTGTCATGGGTGCATAGCAGATCACTACTGAGCCCCTGCGAAGGAAGGATAAGTGTCATGAGTGCATAGCAGATCACTACTGAGCCCCTGTCAAGCAAGCATGACTGTCATGGGTGCATAGCAGATCACTACTGAGCACCTGGGAAGGAAGCATAAGTGTCATGGGCGCATATCAGATCACTACTGAGCACCTGGGAAGGAAGCATAAGTGTCATGGGCGCATATCAGATCACTACTGAGCACCTGGGAAGGAAGCATAAGTGTCATAGGTGCATAGCAGATCACTACTGAGCACCTGGGAAGGAAGCATAAGTGTCATGGGTGCATAGCAGATCCCTACTGAGCACCTGGGAAGGAAGCATAAGTGTCATGGGCGCATAGCAGATCCCTACTGAGCACCTGGGAAGGAAGCATAAGTGTCATGAGTGCATAGCAGATCCCTACTGAGCACCCGTGAAGGAAGCATAAGTGTCATGGGTACATAGCAGATCACTATTGGGGACCGATGAATGAGACAGACGTGAAATGGGTGTATAGCAGATCCCTACTGAGCACAGATACCCATCTCACTTATGTCTCGTCCACAGCTGCTCAAAAGTGATCTGCTATGCACCCATGTCACTTATGTCTGGTCAATCATGTACTCCACTTGTGCTCTGGGTCCTGGTTTGCAGATGGCGTTGGATAAAGCAGCCTCAGTAGCAGATATTGGCAGGACCCACGCTGACAGGCTGGTCGTAGGACACTTGGGATCTGCACTCCTGCACCATTGATACCTGCCTGACTGCTGGACTGACCTTGGCTGATGGCGGTGGGAATAGAGGGGGCCACACAGGTGACATATGGGAACAGTCCAGCCTGAACTGCCTGCAGGTCCTCCTTGGACCAGAAACAAAGTTTTGGGGCATCACCCCTCATCAGCCAGGCTAGCTTGACTCCAGTGGTATGGTAAGCATAGTGAGCAAAAGAAGAATGCCTTTAACCCGGATCTATTGAATAGGGGTGAGTGTTTGGAAAGTTTCAGCGCTCCGTCCATCATCCTGTTATGTTTGCTATGTTCACCCTAAGTTGGCAGGGTATGCCCAGACATGGGTCCCATGCTTTCTGTACCACTGGATTCAAGCTATCCTGGCTGATGAGTGATGAAACCTCGAAACCGGTCCCAGGAGGCTTGTTTCCAGTTGAGGGAGTGCCTGGCTTGGGAGTTCGGGTTGGACTGTTTCCATAGGGAGACGGGTCAAGACTGATTTGCATATGGCTGGGTCGAAAATGGGGAGGCGTGGTGAGCAAAAGAACAATAGATTTAACCGAGATCTCTTGCCCATGGTAATTGTGTGATTTATTCAGCATTCCCTCTGTCATTTGTTGCTGCAGCATTTTTTGCCCTAAGTGCGACGGGTATGCCCAGACATAGGTCTCTTGCTTGCTGTGCCACTGGATTCAAGCTATCCTGGCTGATGAAGGGTGATACCCAAAAACCGGTCCCAGGATGCAGGATGCTTGTTCCAGGGAGGACCTGGCCTGGCAGTTCAAGCTGAACTGTTCCTACAAGAAGCAGGGTCAAGAGTGATTTGCATATTGCTGGGTCCGAACTGGGGTGGCATAGTGAGCAACAGAACGATGGATTAAACACACCTCTCTTGACTTGGTTTGGGTGTTTGAAAAGTTTCAGCACTCCAACCATCATCTTGTTCTGTCTGCTTTGCACTTCATTTATAGCGGGCAGTTGTGTGGACCAACTGCCAGCACAGCAAAGACACAACTAAGGCAAGCCTGTCTGCGCCTTTCTGCCCTCAGTGCCAGCCATGGTGCCCATTTGTCCAAGAATGGTCAGAGCCTTTCTTCACCCCTTCTGAACTTCGCTTCTTAAGGCAGAAGCCACCTTGTCCAGGCAGGTCTGAGTCACCAGGCCGGACCCTGTCCCCACTCCTTCACCACTGCACCATCCCCCTACCCGGCTCGGTTAGGTCTTTCAAAGACACACTTCTACCTTCTTGTTGCTCCAAAAAACCTAATAATGGGGTCGGGATAAGAGCTCTACTCTGCAATATAAGATCACTGCACAAAAACGCCCAGCACATACATGACATGCTGAGTCAGGACATGGTCAATATATTCATCCTCACTGAAACATTGACGTCCGATAGTTCAGTGCCGATTGCCATTCCGGCCACATATTCCATATTACACAGCGACAGAGTGGGACGATGAATACTACTAATACATTGAACCCACTACCCCCTGGAGGCCACTACCCCCTGGAGGTCCAGAGGGGTGAGTTTCCAAGACCTTACATTGAGGGGTCATCTTTGGGAGTCCATGTATGGACTTGTTTTAACAAAGGGAGAGGACTACACTTAGTCTTTCCCTCTCATTACCGGTACACAGCTAAAGTTTGAACAGCTGGTTGATTGGTAAGTACATACAACTACATGGCGTAGTAGCTATACACATAGTAACTGGCTCTCTCACCATTTTGCAGATGTTCCTTGAATAAAGAACTCTTTCCGGGCTTGGAGGAGTTAATAGATTTAATCTTGTGAATTCCCAACCACCAAGGGTAAGTACCCCAAGTGTAAGGCGGCTCACACATTGTACTTTTTATTCCACACCATACTAATAGGAATTTCATTTTATTTGAATCGGCTGTCGCACTTCCTTCTTTGTCCTGAAGAAGACCCTACTTGATGTATCTACAAACACATATATATTCAGGGTCGAAACATAGACGTACAACCATCTCATGTCCTGGCTCACTATAGCAATTCATTTAAGAAATGGGACTAGCTAAAGTGAAAGACCTAGAAAGGATGGAGAATATATGTTATTGTCTTGTTTATTGTTTGAATTAAAAAAATTACGCTTTTGCACTATATGTCACAGCATTCACCCATTGAATTGTCTGTGTATTTTTTATTAGGTTTTCTTTAGGAGACAGCCCCCATTTTGATTAAAATTGTTTACACAATTGGTGAGAAAAATAGAAAAACAGAACAAATAATCTAATAAATATATATTTTTGATACAAACGGACTAAGGTGTGGTACATTTATAAAAGTCTAGTACAATATCCCTATTGATTGTGAAAGAAATAATCAAGTTCTGACCCAGTACCCAGTGGTACTTCCCAACGGAACCACTTGTAGCTTTATAACTATCAACCCAGGTTCAGAGGGATACAGGGTGACCCCATTGATCTTAACGACTTGCACAAACGGCCGATACCATTTCACCCATTAGTTAAAAAATAAAAAGCAATGGTAGATTCCTTACATTCTGCGTCCCCCGACTCCATGGGCACCAGTGGACCCATGGTGCGGCAGGAGGTTTTGTCTACCCCTAGCGCCTCTCCTGGCAGGAGTTCGCTCCTATCTCTCTGGAGGCATCTGCCCAGGCCCTCGGTACATGCAACACTGTGTCCCTGGGTGACCCATGTCCCCCACACATCCTCATTTCCAACAGAGCTGCAATCAACCCCACTCTATCCCGGCTGTCAAACCTGTCCATCCTGATGTCTACAGTTCCTAGCTGCTGGAAACAGGCCATTTTAATTCCCCTCTTTAAAAACCCATCAGCTGACAAATTCAATCTGTCCAACTTCAGGCCAATCTCTTTGCTGCCAGCCTTTGCCAAGATATCAGAGAAGCTTATTAACTGGCAACTCTCTGCTTTCTTGGATCAGAATAAGGGCCCCCCTCCCAGTCTGGCATTCTCCCTGGCTTTAGCACTGAGACTACTCTGTTGAAGATTGCTGACACCATTAGGCTTACAGTGGATCAGGGCAAGCCGGTGGCCGCGATTCTTCTTCAAGTGTCCGCAGCTCTCGACACTGGCTTGCACCCTATACTCCTTCAGCGTCTAGGCAACGTAGGAGTTTGTGGCCCTACGTTGGCCTGGTCCGGCACGTTCCTGGCCGGCAGACATCAATCCCTATGGATGGCTCCATTTACGTCTGAACTGACACCCCTGGGTTTTCAGATACCCCCAAGGGTCTGTATTAAGTCTCCAGCTATTCAATGTTCATATGAGTCCCACTGGCGACCCTTGTAGAATCGTACGGCATACAACGAGTTTTGTATGCCAATGATACACAACTGCTCCTCCCCCTATATAAAAAGGCCCCTAATATGTTGAGCAATTTCAAGGCTTGCAACGTCAGCAGAACCAACATTTTGCTGTTGGGGATTCCACCTCCCAACTGGGATAATTCCATTTCCCAGCCGGGATAATCACATCTGGCCTAATGGTTTTGAGAGGTGTGCTAGGAGGAAGCTCTCCCTGAAACCAGGATGCTTGAGCAAAATGTAATCTACTGCGGTGAGCACTGGGTATTTGTATGTAACCTGATTGGATGATTGTCTGCCCAATCTCTTTGATGAGTTGCATCTGGTCGTTCTGCATGTTGTCATATGACGCTTTTAAAACATAGAAAAGGAAAAAAGACTATTCCGAATTGACTCAAGGTTTAAATGAAGTTGTTGCAGTTTAGTCGAATGATTTTTTGCAACCAAGAAAAATGACTTCGACAGGCCTGCTGAACAAAGACTAGATACCCAGTGCTCACCGCAGTTGCTTCAGACCACGGAGCAGCATGGAGGTCCTGGACGGATGAGGAAGCATCATTGTATACGTAAGTTTGACATTGGCCAAGTCGTTAAATCGCCCAGCTAAAGATATCTAAAGAGGAGGCTTGGACTCCTAAAAAAAACACATTTTTTAATCTTCCGAGCATAGCCAATCAGCTCTACTTGTTTTTCACAGAGATTGAAATACTCAAGAACCCTCCCCCACCCTGGCCCTAGCTCACGTGGCACGGCAAACAAAAAAAACAGTGTATGTGTTCCTTTTTGACCTGAATTTTACAGCCTTTGGTTTTGTTGCAAAAGCCTATTTTTCCTCGATGTATGCGTGAGTGAATGTTGGCCTCAGACAAAAGTGTGCATTTATATTAAGTGATGTCTATTTCTTAACAAACCCATGAAATTACACTCCATGAGAGAAATGTGGGTTAATGGCATAATATTGGCCTGATATGCTTGAAAAAAAGAGAAAAATATATCAAGAAAAATATATCACAAGTATGTACTATTTCACGAAATGAACAAGATCTACATGATACAAGTATTTTTTACAAGTATTTTTTAGAAATAATATCCACGCTATGATGATGCGTCATACTGACAACCAACCGGTTGTTGATTCAGTTTTGTTGCTTTCTTTCCTTTCTCTCCACAGGTACCAATTTGGTAAAAGTTGTTTAGGGGGTCATTCTGCCACCTAATTCTCTTCTTTTTATCAGTTGACCAGCCTATTTTTGCGGTCAGCTAGTTGTGAAATGATAGGCATATAATACATATAACTATTATCTCTGAGTGCAGTAGGGATCACAATAGGTCCTGATGAGTAAAGCAGTAGGGGACTGCTTACGAAACATGTCGACCGAGTAGAGAGTATAACTACTCACACTTACTCTCTTCTTCCCCTTTTTAACGTTTCCAGCCAGAGATAGGAATAACGTTTCTTTTTCTACTAACCAGGGAATTTTTAAACATTTTATATTGATCTGCACCTTCTCCCTACCACTCTTATCACCCTCACCAATTACACCTATAGTCTATCCACACAATATCAAGTGTTCCCACGTAGTCGTAGGTCGTAGCATGCCCCGCCCCGTAGAGGGACGGGAAGACCCCTATGATGAAGCATGACACTATGGGATTCATAGTGTGTGAGGGGTATTTTAAAAACACTTACAGCTAGATTCATCATTGTCCCGTTTTGCGAGTCCTTAATAACGATTATTAAGGAATCGCTATTAAGGACTTGCAAAACGAGATTCATGTAGAAATCGCTAAAAAAATTGCGATCCTACAGCTTCCTTATTCGCGATTAGCAAATTGCTAATCGCAAATAAGGAATAACTCCCCATTCATTCCTACGGGCCTAAAGGCCCATAGGAATGAATGGGGAGACATTCCTTATTTGCGATTAGCAATTTGCTAATCGCAAATAAGGAAGTGATTTCAAGGGTGCCAGGGTGTCCAAAGGACACCCTGTAGCACCCCTGAAATGTAATTTTAGACTAATGTTGCGCACACACATGTCCAAAGGACATGTGTGTGTGTAACATACAACTTAGAAAAATGCACTAAAGTGCATTTTTCTAAGTTTTCGCTATTTACCATGAAGTCAGACTTCGCGGTAAATAGCGGCCAAAAATAGCGATTTCGCAATTTTTAAATGCTTCTTGAATTGCATTTAAGGAATCTCTAATTGAGATTCCTTAAATGCAATTATTCGCAAATATGCGATTTCTAAAAATGCGATTTTTGCATTTGGGATGATGAATCCCAAAGGCAAAAATAGCGCTCGCAAGGGGCCAGATTCTCAAAATCTGGCCCTTTGCGAGCCGTTTTCGGCTTGATGAATCTGGCCGTTTGTGCTCTCCCCGTACATTTGCTGGGTACAAGCTTGCTGTAAGTAGACAGCAGGGGGTTCCCACAGGGCGAGGGGCCCTGGAACACTGAGCCCTGTCCATGGGTTTAAGAAGAGCAGCACCAGTGGCTGCTGAGTACAGGGCTGAGCTGTTGTGAAGCGCCGTGCATGCTGCACCACACGCACACTTGGCTCTTACCTTCCACACAGTTGGTTGAGAAGAATGTGATGTTTCTCGTCTCCAGGGGGTTGTCATGGGTGCAGTCCGGGGACCGAGTCTGGGGCTCCGACTCCCCCGTTAGGGAAGAGTTGTCCACCTGTAGGAGAGGTGAGGGGGTGGGGGTCCCAAGAAGGGGCAGGGGGGACAGAAGAGAAACAGAGAGGTAGACAAAATCAGAGCAATGCAGGGGAGGTGTGCAGCTGCAGGAGAAAGAGTGAAAGACGTCAGGAAGCACCGGGGGGCAGAAAGGAAGAGACGAAAGAGAACATGTCTTCTGATTAAGGGTGGGCATAGTTCGTGAAGTAGCGCTACGTGTAGCTACACAAAGTGCACTTCGCATTAGGTGAGCTACGCGTAGCACTAACACGAACTGCGTAGTAGCATGTTCGCACTGTGCAAGATGTCGTTTTCAATGATTGCACAGTGCAGACAAGCATCAGGCACTGTGCAATCATTGAAAACGGCATCTTGCACAGTGGGAGCTGTACTTTTCTGCAGCTCAAGTAGATTTTTACTCGAGCTGCAGCTTTTTCAATGCGGACTGGTAGTTTCTCATCGCGAGAGGTCGCAAGCATGCGCGACCACTCACAATGAGAAACCTGACCTCCCCGCGTAGAGAATCTTGCCGGGAGGTTTATTTTCCATGTTCGCGAACGGCAACTTGATGTTGTTGATCGTGAACAAGGAAAAAGTCTTGCGAAGATGTCACTTTGCTTGCTTGCGGTCGCCAACTTGGCGTTGAGAACCACGAGCAAGCAAAAAATTAAGGTTGCACTACGCTACGCATGTTTGCACTGTGCTACGTGCAGTTCGCGTAGTGCGAAGTTGCGCAAACTTCCAAACTACGCGAGCGTAGCGTACTGCTTTGCCCACGGTTACTCATGATGTAGCAGTCTCATCTCAGCCTACTAATGGTAAACAGCAGATGTGCCCAACATGCAAAGCTCTGATTCAGGGTGGGAGATGATGGCTGCTCATCCAAACTCTTGCATGTCTCAGTTTCTGCAACCCCTGCTCTTAGGGTCCCTCTCTGGGTTTCACCCCTGCATTTGTCCCCACATCCCTTTTCCTCTTCTTGTGTGGTTAACCCCTCCAGTGCTCACAACCGGGTAAAGTCCTCTTAATGGATGGGCCCTCCAGCCTGTCCGAGATCACACTGTGGGTCAGAGGTATGCTGGCTTCAAGCTGGCACTCGGTCTTGGCGTGAATCCCCCCCCTTGAGAATGATGATAAGGAGACCGGAGTGCCAAAGAGCAAGCATGGTGTCAGCAGAGGTAGTGTGAGTGACAGAGTACGTACTGCTGGAGTTTAAGGGCCTTATTTATGAGGCCTTGCAACAGTTTTGCGCTTTCATCGTGTCACTTTCTGTGATGCATCTGCGGTGTAAAACATGCCCCCTGTTGCACCCTATTTACAAAGTGACACATTGGAGCAGATGCGTCACTTTGTAAACTCCTGTGCTACATTATACCTGCATCAGGTATAATGTATGAAGAGTGGGCGTTCCCATGTAAGTAAGCCTCATAGAAAATCTACCAGATTTCACTGCCCCACTTCTAGGGTGCAAATGCATCAATATCTTACGCCTGCCTCATGGCAGGCATAAGACTGACGCAAGCCCTTTCACATGGGGCTTGCCCCATGTGAAAGGACGCATTGCTGGAGTTGCCTCACTTTTGTGACACTCTCCAGCAATGCGTCACTTTTGCGTGTACAGATACATCAGAAATACTGACGTATCTGTAACTCCTTGCAACATGATGCGTCATACATTAAATATGACGCATCGATCATGTCGGAAGGAGGGCCCACTGAGAAGTGACGCATCGCTGCTTTCACGTACGGATGCGTAACTTCTCATAAATGAGGCCCTTCATTTGCCTCTTACCTTCGGATATGATTTGGAGATATCTTGATCCCTGTAGCCCAGGGGTTCGTCATTTCCACCCCCCTCCCAACCTCTTCAGTGGTGGCTATGACCCAGCAGTCAAGGCTTACTCAAGGAGGTGCTTGGTGGCCAGATGCTGTCTAACACACAGATCTTCAAACTTTTTTGCTCTGAGTCCCCCTAACCCTCCAAAAAATGATTGGAAGTTGGGCCGCCTCCAAAAGTTATGGCTAGTCTTGAGGGGGCGGGAGTAGCAGTGTTGAGTGAGGGGTGGGGCTTTGAGATAATTTCAAGGGCTCAAAATCTTTAACAATGAGCAAGTATGCCAAACAAAAACTAAAAACTGACAAAAAATCCTACCCCACATAACTGGGATTTATGAGTCTCTCATACTCCTGGGCCCCAGTGCAACTGCACCTGCTGCACTAAGGATAGCTGCAGCCCTGGGTGGCGGGCTGCCATTCCTGCCCCTTTCTCTTTTTCCCACCATGAGTGAACATCACTCCAATCCTGAAACAGACTCTGTCCTTTTCAGAAAAAATGAGCTGCCATGGGCTGCCCCCACAGGCCCGGCATCCTCAGTGGCAAGAGGCAGACAGAAACACTCAGATCGAGGCAGGAAGGTACAATATCCCGCCCAGTGGGAGGACCCATCAGTACCTGGGCCAGGAGGGAGGGCGGTGGATTGTGGGATAGCCCTAAGGAGCCTGTCCCGGTGCCCTTGTCTGGGCTCTGTGCAGGGTGGCCCTCTGACTGTCTCTGTGTAACAATGCCTGTGGCCGTCTGAGGGGCCCCTTAAGAACACATGTAAACCACAGCTCATCTCATATATTGTTATGTTATGTTATGTTATGTTAATTTAACTTCCAATGCTCACGAAACACCCCCTCGGGGGTAGGTCGGTGGATCTCAGCTCACAACCGAGACAGACCGAGTTAGGTCACAAAGAATGAAGTTTGAAGGAGTGTTCTAAATTTATAGGGGCAGATTTACAAGCTCCTTGTGCCACTTTTGCGTCACTTTTCCCATGTTAAAAGTGACGCAAATGTGGCACTAAGGGGTTTGTAAATAAGCCCCATAGTGTTCCGCGCATTGAAGTATATGGAATGGGAGCTTATCCCAGGCCAGGGGTTCAAGGCAGGAACTGGATCTGCCTCCTAAATGAAATTTGCTGAACCCTGCGTCTGCGAGCAAGCCTTTAACCCCTTCGCCGCGGGGCTAATTTACCCGCGGCAAAGGGGTGGAGGGGGGCCGCGCGCGGTGCCACGGTGCTCATGACGAGCTCGGCTCGTCATGCAGCACGGTGACGCTGTGCTGATGACGAGCTGAGCTCGTCATGACCACGCCCGTTCCAAAGGAACGCCCAGCACAGCAGGGGAATTATCTCTGCGTGGGCGTTCAGTAACGGTCATGACGAGCTCAGCTCGTCAGCACAGCGCCACCGTGCTGCATGACGAGCTGAACTCGTCATGGGCACCCAAGAGGTTAAAGGTGACTCTTAAGGGTCTGCTTGGGCGATAAGGAACAGCGAAGAAGTGTCTCCTGGAATGTGAGTGGCATCTCTAGTGAAGGTGCCACTGGCCTGTAGAGAGAGTAGGGTATTGTCTGCGTAGGGGTGATTTCAAGTTCCTACATCTCTAAACATGGTTCTTGAGTTGACCCTGCCTTGAGGTGACTCTCTTTCCCACTCCTGTAGTTACCTGAGAGTCTGGTACCACTTGTCACAGGAGTGAGAGGTGCGTCTGACCTGGAGATGGAGTAGGATGTTGTTGGTGTAGGGGTGATGGGAAGAGCCCCCACCTCCCTATGCCACTCTTGAGTTGACCCTGCCTTGAGGTGACTCTCTCTCCCACTCCTGTAGTTACCTGCGAGTCTGGTACCACTTGTCACAGGAGTGAGAGGTGCGTCTGATCTGGAGATGGAGTAGGATGTTGTTGGTGTAGGGGGATGGGAAGTGCCCCCACCTCCCTATGCCACTCTTGAGTTGACTCTCCCTTGAGTTGACTCTCTCTTCCACTCTTGCAGTCACCTGAGAGTCTTGTAATCTTTGTCTAACTCGAGCTTGCTATTTTAACTACAAAGCCCAAACCTTCCTTTCTAATATATATATATATAAATATATGTCACCCCTATAGCAGGACTACTGAGTCCTAAGGCAGGGAGCTTTATATTATAAAGGAAGGACATGTATATGTCTTAAAAATAAAAATTCTAAATTGTCATTTTTAATTTGGAAAAGATTGACACCACATTGGAGAGTAATGGGCTATCCATTATCAACTCAGCTGTGCTAACTTCTGAATGGGACTACTAAAGTTCAAGGTATCAAAATATTTGTTATATACAACTCCACATGATGCCTCAGTCAAATTTAATGTAATTTTTACAGATATGACATTTTCAGAAAGTTGCCACTCTGTTGTCCAAGTTTTCCAGTGGTAATTCACAGATGCTGGCCACCAGACAGCCTCCGCCCTCCTGGGTAGAAGTATGGATGACTCTTGAGCGGTAACAATAGAGGCCGTCGGAAGAGGAATTACCTCTCCCTGGCAGGTGTGAGGCCAAAAGGCGAGCTTTAAAGGGGGAACAGCCTTTGAATTGCAAGTGTTGGACGCACACAAGAGCGGGGGCTCTTGTGCTCAGGTCGACAAGTTGGGCGAAGGGGAGGAGAGACCAGCTGCCAAACCGTTTTCTCCATGGGCATGTAGTCCTCAGGTATCCACACCTCTAGGGTGGGATACCAAGCTCTACACACTGAGAGAGGGGTTCTGCCATCTTGGGAGTGAGAAGAATAGTGCACTCTGGGATAGCTAGATGCCGTACATTGCAGGAAGTCATCATCAGGTGGGGAAGCCCCCAATAGCCCATTGGCTTCTAACTGCTGCATCCCCAGAGGACACTTTCTGGGCATAAATATGGCACCACTGGCACCCAGACCTCAGATCACACCTGAACTAGAGAGAGGACCGACAAAGGACTGCCCTCCTAAGAGGCTGACCAGAGAGGCTGTGCCGACTGCTGGACTGTACCTGCTGATCCCTGGGCTAGAGAGAGATGGAGGATTGTGCCCTCTTGATTGGTCAAAATGAATCTGGAATAATTATCAAACCTCTTCTGGTGTTTTTCACATGCTTGGTTATAGAATTTTCATAAGTGAGATGAGAAACAGACTAGTGAAAGATAGCCAACACGTGTTTTGCCCTAGTGGTCCACTGACCATGGGCTTTTTCAAGGCAAGGCAGAACTTTATTCTGGGACCGCAGAGATTAAACACCGTCCTTTCTGAGAAACACAAAGATTACTTTTATACACAACAAAACTTTGCCTTGAAAAAGCCCACGGCCAATGGACCACTAGGGCGAAACACGTGTCGGCTATCTTTCACTAGTCTGTTTCTCATCTCACTTATGAAAATTCTAATAAAAACCAAGCACGTGAAAAACACCAGAAGAGGTTTGATAATTATTCCACATTCATTTTGCCAAATCAAGAGGGCACAATCCTCCATCTCTCTCTATACCATTTCAGATTAGGATCATGTGACTCACTGCCAGTCCAGAGTGGGAAGAGCCTGTCATGCCCTCTGTACCCCCCTCAACCCTCACCCTTGAGTCCGGTTGCCACACACCTTGCAGCCGTGGGCAGAGATGATTCGGAGGTCGGCGGGCACTCGGTCTCCACCCTTCACCTCCACCAGGTCACCGACCACCACCTCCTCTGCGTTCACCTGCATCTTCTCTCCTTCTCGGATCACCAGGGCTTGCTGCGGAGGCAGGAGAGAAAGAGAGGTATATGTGAACAGGACAAGCAGTTTAGAGAGGTGTGTGACAGGAGCAGGGCAGGGTGGCAAGATAAATTGAGGGTCTAGTACCTACCATGTATGCCCTTCCTTCGGTCGCTCACATGACCAGACTTGTCTACTATTGAGCCCCCCACCTGCCCTTACCTGGGGTATCTTCCCTAGCTGGGGTACCTACCTTATCTGCTCTCCCTGAGGTGCCAGCCATGGGTGGCCTTACCAAGGACTTGCGTCCTATTGAGGACTCTCCACTGCCCTTATCTGGGACAGTTTCCCAGTCTGTCCTTCCTAAGGCACTTCACCTGGTTGGCCATACCAAGGACCTATTTCCTATTGACCACCCTACCTGCCCTTACTTGGGCTACCAAAAAGCGTGGTTTCCTTTCACATTAAATAGCCTGCACTTACCGGCCGCTTGGCTTTCTGACCAGCGGTGAGTAACCTTCTGTGCCCTGTGATTTCTCAAGCATATATAAAGTAACCCTGGGCCTAGTTCGCGTAGTAGCGCCACGCGTAGCTACGTGAAGTGCACTTCGCACTATGCGACCTACGCGTATCTACGTAAACTGCATAGTGCACTGTGCAAAATGCTGTTCGCACTGATGGCACAGTGTCGGATGCTTGTCCGCACTGTGCAATCAGTGCAAACCACATCTTGCACAGTGAAAGCGGTCGTTTTCTGCCGCTCAAGTAGATTTCTACTCGAGCTGCAGCTTTCTCAACACGGACTGGTAGTTTCTTATCGCAAGCGGTCGCGAGCATACGCGACTACTCGCAATGAGAAACCTGATCTCCCTGTGTTGAGAATCTCGCCGGGAGGTTTATTTCCCACTCTCGCGACCGGCAACTTGATGTTGCTGATCCTGAACGAAGAAAAAGTCTCACCGGGATGTCATTTTGCTCGCAGTCGTCAACTTGACGTTAAGGACCACGAGCAAGCAAAAAATGACAGCAACGCTTCGCTACGCATGTTTGCACTGTGCTACGTGCAATTCGTGTAGTACGAAGTAGCGTAAACTTCACAAACTACGCGAGCGTAGCGTAATGCTTCGCCCAGAGATAGTTTAAAGTGGCTTTTATTCGTGTGATAGTGATTTTTGAATCCAGGCCTTAACATTATGGAAACATGCGAAATGGCAATAATGGGTCAGTTTGTTTAAACTAGTCCATTGTTTCTTTTCTTTTCTTGACAAATGCGAGTTATTCTTATTGTAGAGGTCTTTACAGCACCGGAGGTATTTCGGATATTATTATGACCATTTATATGGTTGGTGACTCGAGCTGTATATTTGGATAATTGCCTTTTTTTAAATGTTGGTTAGCTCTTTACTGATGCAATCTGGATTACGGGCATCATTGTGCTCGTTTTGGCGTCAAGATCCCTGTGTATTTTTGGACCAGTGGTCACTAGGTTTAATCAACTTTTACTATACAGGTGGCTTTACATGTTTAAGCACCGTCAAATGATTGCTGAGGTAACACTGTAATTTAGATATATCTATTTGAGCATCCAAATTTACCCATGTTGTGATATGTCTGTTCATGCATGCTCATTTTTTAAGCAACACTTTTGCCAGGTATGTCGCGCATACCCACATGAATTATTGCGCACGCCTCACAAATTTATTGTCCTATCTTTGAAAATCTTTTCTGATACCTTCTTATAATTTGCATGTTTTTAATATGTTTTAAGGCATTCTGAAGTAATTGTGGCATCTGCGTGTCTTTCTAGGTTACTAATCAACCCAGTACGGATACTTTAGATGTACTTGTGGCACCCATTAATTTAATAAATTGAAATCTTGCAAAATTCACTGGAATTAAACCATTTTAGAATTGATTTTCAATGGGTCAATTTTTCGACCTTTGTTCTCCTCCTCTGTTTCTCTGTTTAGGAGCTTACGGGCCCTCATCTTGATAATACAGCCTGATTGCACGCACTGTCAGCTATTGGTAATTACCGTTGACTACCTTTTGATATAGTATTGCTTTACCTATAACGTCACCTAATTTAAGCCTATTTACTTCCAGGTGCACCTTCCCCTCATTCACCTTTCCCTTGAGTCCTGATGAAGACCCCCCAATAAGAATGAAGCTACCTTTATGATTACAGGGGTCGAAACGTTGACATATTGGAAGTTGTATCAAACGCAGGCGACAGAGACATGTTTATCTGTGCCTATAATGTTATGTTTTGTTACTTTATTGGTTTGCCAAGTAAAAGGCAGGATTGGATCTAAAAAACTTGGATGTATCTGAAACACATCACCTTTCCGTTTCTTTACACCATCACTCATTTCTCTTGGATCACTCACAAACCCCACCCCGTCCCTTCCTTTTCTGTCTGAGCACCAATGTGTATCTATGTTGATTAATCGCATATTCTTATGTCTTGAATAATTTCGATTCTGTGAGCAAATTAAATGACAAGAAATCATCTGTCTTTGCAGTGACGTTTACATTATTTAATGTATTTGAATTTGGTTCTACATACATGAATTTAAAATCAATTTTCCACTGTGACAGTTTAATTATGTACCAATGATAGTGCAAACACAACTACTAACCACCCACTCAAACAAGTGTGGCAATTGAGACTATTCAAGGCCCTCAAAGCAATAAGAATGGCCTGGACAGCAGGTTATAGTTTAAATGTATATTGATTAATAATTAACTGTTGCTTTGTTCATCTTTAAATTAGCCAGACTACGCCACCTTGTGGCAGACTGTCACAAGTGCAGGTGCTGAGCACCAGAAACCATGCCTCAAATTAAGCACTGGTTTAGTAGGGCTGCCAAAGACTGTTGAGAGGTAATGAAGGACCAGATATGGCTCTTGTCAGAGATGTTATTGGTGTATTATACTATTGGGTACTTGTGAACTATTTCAAGTATATGGGCTTGGGACACCTCACGCAACCAGATGGGTAAACAAAGAATAGGCCAGGTTGTTGGAGCTTAGGAGGTGCGAGGTGTGATGACATCACCCAGGGCATGAATGGTTGTTGTTTGTAGTGCTGCATCAGCATATAAATCCAGACTAATGCTCATGAAGGAGGTGGTTCTCATTGGTTTTCATCAAGGAGCCTGAATCAGAATAATTTATTTGATTCTAGTTGAGCGCGTAAAGGTTGGGTATATGCTAGGTTAATGGGGTCCAAGAATACTTTCTTCTACATCGAGAGGATCTGGGACACCTCACGAGTGCCCTTCCATGAGGCAGCGCATTCTCTTATGCCCCCATCACTGGCGCTGCTTATACCTGCCTGACCAAGGGTATCTCAGTCATATCTACCTAATTCTCATCTGCCCTTACCAGGGGTACCTCCTCCAGCGATCCTACCCCAGGTGCCTCCTTCTCATGTGCAGTACCTTAAGCACCTCCTCCCATCTGCCCTCACCTGGGACAGTTTTATTCTCTCTTTCCTCACCTGGGGCAGTTTTCTTCTTCTCTCTTCCCTCACCTGGGACAGTTGTCTTCTTCTCTCTTCCCTTACATGGTACAATTTTCTTCTTCTCTCTTCCCTCACCTGGGACAGTTTTCTTCTTCTCTCTTCCCTTACATGGAACAGTTTTCTGCTCCTCTCTTCCCTCACCTGGGACAGTTTTCTTCTCCTCTCTTCCCTCACCCGAGATAGTTTTCTTCTCTCTTCCCTTACCTGGGACAGTTTTCTTCTCCTCTCTCCCCTCACCTGGGACAGTTTTCTTCTCTCTTCCCTTACCCGGGACAGGTTTCTTCTTCTCAATTCCCTCACCTGGGACAGTTTTCTTCTTCTCTCTTCCCTCACCTGGGACAATTGTCTTATTCCCTCTTCCCTCACATGCTACAGTTTTCTTCTCTCTTCCCTCACCTGGGACAGTTTTCTTCTCATCTCTTCCCTCACCGAGATAGTTTTCTTCTCTCTTCCCTTACCTGGGACAGTTTTCTTCTCCTCTCTTCCCTCACCTGGGACAGTTTTCTTCTCTCTTCCCTTACCCGGGACAGGTTTCTTCTTCTCAATTCCCTCACCTGGGACAGTTTTCTTCTTCTCTCTTCCCTCACCTGGGACAATTTTCTTCTTCCCTCTTCCCTCACATGCTACAGCTTTCTTCTCTCTTCCCTCACCTGGGACAGTTTTCTTCTCCTCTCTTCCCTTACCTGGGACAGTTTTCTTCTCTCTTCCCTTACCCGGGACAGGTTTCTTCTTCTCAATTCCCTCGCCTGGGACAGTTTTCTTCTTCTCTCTTCCCTCACCTGGGACAATTTTCTTCTTCCCTCTTCCCTCACATGCTACAGTTTTCTTCTCTCTTCCCTTACCTGGGACAGTTTTCTTCTCCTCTCTCCCCTCACCTGGGACAGTTTTCTTCTCTCTTCCCTTACCCGGGACAGGTTTCTTCTTCTCAATTCCCTCACCTGGGACAGTTTTCTTCTTCTCTCTTCCCTCACCTGGGACAATTGCCTTCTTCCCTCTTCCCTCACATGCTACAGTTTTCTTCTCTCTTCCCTCACCTGGGACAGTTTTCTTCTCCTCTCTTCCCTCACCCGAGATAGTTTTCTTCTCTCTTCCCTTACCTGGGACAGTTTTCTTCTCCTCTCTTCCCTCACCTGGGACAGTTTTCTTCTCTCTTCCCTTACCAGGGACAGGTTTCTTCTTCTCAATTCCCTCACCTGGGACAGTTTTCTTCTTCTCTCTTCCCTCACCTGGGACAATTTTCTTCTTCCCTCTTCCCTCACATGCTACAGTTTTCTTCTCTCTTCCCTCACCTGGGACAGTTTTCTTCTCCTCTCTTCCCTCACCTGGGACAGTTTTCTTCTCTCTTCCCTTACCCGGGACAGGTTTCTTCTTCTCAATTCCCTCACCTGGGACAGTTTTCTTCTTCTCTCTTCCCTCACCTGGGACAATTTTCTTCTTCCCTCTTCCCTCACATGCTACAGTTTTCTTCTCTCTTCCCTCACCTGGGACAATTTTCTTCTTTTTTCTTCCCTTACCTGGGCACAGCTCTCTTACCTGGGGCACCATACTCTTGAAGGACTCCATAATCTTGGAACTCTTGGCCTCTTGGTAGTAGGAGAAGCATCCTGTGATGATGACGACAGCAGATAACACCACGCCGAGGTAAAGCTGGGAGGGCACAAAGAGAGGGGTCGAGATTAGGACAATGACCACAGGAGCAGTGGAAGAACCTGACATTATAGCAACTTTACCAAATAAATATGTTTAAACTGAGGCATTTGGTCTGCAGAAGACTACCCATTTTTGGCTTGAAAAATAGGTAGTCTCCAGCCTTAATCGGGTCTATTGGCATGTATGTGGACATGGCCGCTGAGCCACGCCTGCTGCAGCACCCGCCAGCAGCTCCTCATCCCCGCGGTGTAGCACAATGGCATTGCCCACCTGCCTGCAGCTGCCCAGCCTGCCCTGGAGCTTGGTGAAATGCAGAGTCAGGGTCAAAGGAACAGGAGACCACTCTTGGCCCACCACCACAGAGTGCCACCTGGAGGCGTCTCCAGGTACTGCAAGTCTTCAGCTGCTTTAACACTCACAGCGCCACCTGGTGGACACACACAGACATCACAACTTCTGCCCTGCTCAGAATCAGCTACCTGGACACCATATAAAACTGTCCTTGGCTGCCACACAAGCCTGCACCACATGACCCAGCAAGTAGACACACCCCCGGCTGGTTCTTCAAGGACCCCACCACCATAGACACATATTTCACGCATGGCTCTCCATGGCAGAGGATCAACAAACAGGGGCCACAGTTCCCCACCATGCTAAACCATAGCTCTCACACATCCGTTTATGGCACTTTCGCCATTCAGCACCCTGGCTAACCCAGCTCCCTCTGTGGGTCCATGCACCCCCATACTCCCTTCCCACACTTCCCTCTTCCCTCTGAGTCCATGCACTCCACACTCCCTTCCCCCACTTCCCTCTGAGTGCATACTCACGTTGTCATTGGCCGGGGAATCCTCTGTCCCCACCTGGATACCGTACGCCAGGAAGCAAAGGATGGCGCCAATCCACAGCAGGATGGAGAATCCACCGAAGAGTTGTCGGCAGAACTTGACCCACTCGGGGGTCGTGGGTGGGGGCGTCAGTGCATTGGGTCCGTCCCTTTCCAGGATCTCTGCGGCTTTACTGAGGGTGAGCCCCTGGGGAGAGAGAGAAAGTAGGGGCTGGTGATAAAACAGAATGACTAACTGCAACCCTCACTAACACCGGCTGTCAAGGAGTGGAAACGGCCTTTACAGCGCGGGCTAAGCCATGCTTGCGTTTCCCCGCAAGCAAAACTACGCTTGCCTTAACCACGCATATGCGCGGCTGAGGTAGTGCGTGGTCTAGATGTCTGTATGGGAAGAACAGCAACAGCAACAAGAACAGGACTCATCGGGACAGAAAGCTCTATGCAGACAGGTAAGAGGGTCTAGGGCTCTGGGTTGGGGGTAGTTATTAGGACTGGGGAGGCCAGAAATGTTTTTAGGGCTCGGGAGGGGTCCGAGTTGCTTTTTAACTGGGGGTTGAACTGTTTTTAGGGCTCAGGGGGTTTGGGCTAGTGTTTAGAGCTCAAAGGGGATCAGGTCATTTTTAAGGCTCGGGGGGTCTGATAGCGTTTAGGGCTCAGAGAGTTCAGGGTACTTTTTAGGGCTTGAGGGTGGTTGGGGTGTAGTTTATAGGGCCCAGGGGGATGTTTAGGGCTATTGAGAAGTTGAGGTAGTTTTTAGGGCTTGGGTTTTGTCGGGGAAGTGTATAGGGCTCAGAAGGGTCTGGTAGTATTTAAGGGTCAGGGGAGGTCGGTCGGTTTTAGGGCTCAGGGCAAGGGGTCCGGGGGTGATCTTTACCACACATATCCCTTTACCAGTCATGCCTTTACCACGAAATTGAGTGATAAAGGAATTAATTGTTCAAACGCATTCGGGCAGCATTGTAGAGCATGGTTTAGACACGTGCCATACAACCCTGCAAAGGTCCACCGCTGGCCCCCTCCCCTAAATCAGGATCGGAGGGTTGGCGGGTCCCTATGTAATTTGACTGGACAGCAAATGGAGTATTCTGTACCCTGATAGCAGAGTTCATCAGCCGTAATCCAAGACTTGAGAGGGGGGGATCATCTACAACCAGTCAGGGGAGTGTGTGATCTGTAATCCAAGACCACAGAGTGCAGGTTGGGCTTTTACAGAACAAGAGAGTGTGTGACCTTTAACTAAAAGAGCAGAGTGGAGGGGTCTACTGCAAACTGACAGGAGACGGCATGCTCCATAATCCATGCAGTCCAGGACAGGGGAGTGCAACCCGGCTGGAGAGAGCGCATGACCGGTAATCAAAGACAAGAGAGTGCAGGGGGCTGGGTATCCTGACGGGGGAGTTCATGCTCATGGGTTATCCAAGATAGGAGGGTGCAGGGGTCTTCTATAAACTGACAGGATAGTGAATGTCCTGTAATTCAAGACAGGAGACTTGAGGGCCCTTCTGTAACCTGACAACTGAGTGCATACTCTGTAATCCAAGACCAAAAATTGGAGGGGTCTTCTATAACCACACAGGAGAGCACATGATCTGTAATTCAAGAGAAGGCAGTGCAGGGGTCTCCTGTAAACTGAAGCTGAGTGCATGATCCGTAATCGAAGATGAGACTGGTGGGGTCTTCTGTAACTCGACGGACGAGTGCATGATCCGTAATCGAAGATGAGACTGGTGGGGTCTTCTGTAACTCGACGGACTAGTACATGATCTGTAATCGAAGATGAGACTGGTGGGGTCTTCTGTAACTCGACGGACAAGTGCATGATCCGTAATTGAAGATGAGACTGGTGGGGTCTTCTGTAACTCGACGGACGAGTGCATGATCCGCAATCGAAGATGAGACTGGTGGGGCTTGTGTGCCTCGACGGACGAGTACATGATCTGTAATCGAAGATGAGACTGGTGGGGTCTTCTGTAACTCGACGGACTAGTGCATGATCTGTAATCGAAGATGAGACTGGTGGGGTCTTCTGTAACTCGACGGACAAGTGCATGATCCGTAATCGAAGATGAGACTGGTGGGGTCTTCTGTAACTCGACGGACGAGTGCATGATCCGCAATCGAAGATGAGACTGGTGGGGTCATCTGTAACTCGACGGACGAGTACATGATCTGTAATCGAAGATGAGACTGGTGGGGTCTTCTGTAACTCGACAGACGAGTGCATGATCTGTAATCGAAGATGAGACTGGTGGGGTCTTCTGTAACTCGACGGACGAGTGCATGATCCGTAATCGAAGATGAGACTGGTGGGGTCTTCTGTAACTCTACGGACGAGTACATGATCCGTAACCCAAAAGAGAAGAGTGGTGGGGCCTCCTGTAACCTAAAGCTAAGTGAATGATCTGTAATCAAAGACCAGGGACTAGTGGGGTCCTCTGGAACCAAACGAGAAAGTGCTTGATCTGTAATCTAAGAGAGGCAGGTGCACGAGTCTCCTGTAATCTGAAACTGAGTGCAGATCTGTAATCGCAGATCAGAGATTGGAGGGGTCCCCTGTAACTAGACGGGAGAGTGCATGAGCTGTAATCCAGGACAGGAGAGTAGAGGGGTCTTGTGTAAGCGAAAGAAGAGCTCTTGAATAATCCAAGGCGTGAGAGCGGAGGGTTCTTCGGTAATCTGACAGGGAGGGTTCATGATCTGTAATCCAGAACAGGAGAGTGGAGGGTCGTCTATAACTGGCAGGAACATTCATGCTCATAAGTAATCCAAGACAGGAGAGTAGAGGGTTTGTCTGTAATTTTAAAGGACAGGACATAATTTGTAATCCAAGATCAAAGATTGGAGCGTCTTCTGTAATCTAATAGCTGAGAGCATAAACTCTAATCCAAGCCACAAGCGTGGAGGGGTCTTCTGTAACAAGAGAGCTCATGACCAGTAATCTAAAACAGGAGAGTGAAGGGTCTTCTGTAATCTAACATCTGAGTGAATGATCTGTAATCGAAGACAGGAGTGAAGGGTCTTCTTTAATCTAACAGCTGACTAAATGATCTGTAATACAAGACAGGAGTGAAGGGTCTTCTGTAATCTAACATCTGAGTGGATGATCTGTAATCCAAGACAGGAGTGAAGGGTCTTCTGTAATCTAACAGCTGACTAAATGATCTGTAATACAAGACAGGAGTGAAGGGTGTTCTTTAATCTAACAGCTGAGTGAATGATCTGTAATCCAAGACAGGAGTGAAGGGTCTTCTGCAATCTAACATCTGAGTGAATGATCTGTAATCGAAGACAGGAGTGAAGGGTCTTCTTTAATCTAACAGCTGACTAAATGATCTGTAATACAAGACAGGAGTGAAGGGTCTTCTGTAATCTAACATCTGAGTGGATGATCTGTAATCCAAGACAGGAGTGAAGGGTCTTCTGTAATCTAACAGCTGACTAAATGATCTGTAATACAAGACAGGAGTGAAGGGTGTTCTTTAATCTAACAGCTGAGTGAATGATCTGTAATCCAAGACAGGAGTGAAGGGTCTTCTGCAATCTAACATCTGAGTGAATGATCTGTAATCGAAGACAGGAGTGAAGGGTCTTCTTTAATCTAACAGCTGACTAAATGAGCTGTAATACAAGACAGGGGAGTGGTGGGGTCTTCTATAACCTGAGAGGAGAGTTGATGGCCTGTAATACTAGACTAGAGAGTGGAGTGGTCTTTTGTAACCGACAGGATAGTGCATGATATGCAATTCAAGACAGGAGTGTGGAGGGCCCTTTTGTAATATGAAAGCTGAGCACATGATCTGTAATCTAAGACAGGAAAGTTGAGAAGACTTGTGTAACCTGACAGGAGAGGAGATCACTCATATACGCTGATGCCTGCACGTTTCGAATGATGAGGGACCTGTAAAAAAAGGCCACAGGGATCCACTGGACCTTGTCATAGTAGAGAAATATTGTGCATTAATGGAAAGAATCCACCTGGATAGCATCATTGGTCTTGGTCCAACATAGATTCTATGCTCCAACTCAGTCTGTGTAAACAAGACAACGAAACCCACAAAGGAATACTGGATCCTAAGGAGAGGCCGAGTAGGAATGTCGTTGAGTCTATAGCGCCTTGGGACCCTCACGGGTGAGTAGCACGCTTTGCAAAACCCTGATTGATTCATTGATTGATTGGTTGATTGATTAATTGAGATTCCCCATTTGCTGTTCCACCAGTTTAGAGTAGATTCTCTGGGTGACCCTTAAGAAGGTGGACTTTCATGATACCTTCCACCCAAACGTATGTAGACCTGTAAATCGGAATCCCACCTTACAAGACCGCAAAGGTCGAAAAATACAGTTCCTTTTCTGTTGTATTTGGACAGTGATTGTTTTTTTAGGTTGGGAATGGAATGAGTGATTGTTATGACTGTATGAGAGTGTCTGTGTGAGGAGAGAGTGGAGTTGCATGCATGGGGGTATGACATCAGGTTGATAGCAACCATTTGATGATTTCTTCATTGCTGCCTTGTGTGTTTTATAGGTGTATATACCTACAAGATCACTTTCAAACAGGAAATGATGAATAATAACAAAAACAGATTTTTTTTATTTATTGGATCATATTATATAATTGTATATATTTATTGTGTGTATCTATGTTATACTTTTTTCTTTTCAAACAAAGAAATGCATTGTATAACACTGTATATATAGTATGTTTTCACTAATTGTTGGATGTCTAATTTGATTGTGATGATCAATATGCACAAAAAGACTACAAATTGAAGAAATTCATATTTAATATTAGAATAAAATGAAAAGCAACATGAGACTTATACAAGGAGGATTTTATTCATAGACCAGTTGTGAGCTGATTGCAACTTTTGTAAAAGTAATACAGTCTGATAGGACTACTACCCACTTTATTCATAGTTTTACTTCCCATGTGTCCTAGACTAGAAACGAGCCTGTAGACAGACTGTACCTGCCTTTGTTAAAGACCTTACAGGAGAGCTCCAAGACAGGAGAGCTGAGTGTATTCTGTAGCCAACATGAAAGTTAATGCTCTTGAGCAATCTGAGACTAGAGATTGGTTCTATAGTGGTTCTGGAGTCTTCTAGAATTGGACAATAGCATAACCCTAACTGTATAAAATGGATCAGATGCTCATACTTGGGTGAGCTGGAAAAACAACCAGAGAAAGTGGAAACGCAGAGCACATAACTAACAAATGTGCAGGCCTTTCCTTTAATGCGACCTGTTATTCACATCCTAGGTAGGGGCAGCCCTCTCGTCTCCCACTGTCAACCAATGATTCTGCCTTAGGAAGGCAGGGCCGTCTACCATTGGCTGCTTGTACTTAGTGACCGGTTAAGAGGTTGGGTCAGGCATCTCCTTACCCAGCAGGGCCGTCTACCATTGGCTGCTTGTACTTATTGACCGGTTTAGAGGAGGGGTCAGGCATCTCCTTACCCAGCAGGCCCGCCTGCCGTTGGCTGCTTGTACTTAGTGACCGGTTAAGAGGTTGGGTCAGGCATCTCCTTACCCAGCAGGGCCGCCTGCCATTGGCTGCTTGTACTTAGTGACCTGTTAAGAGGTTGGGTCAGGCATCTCCTTACCCATCAGGGCCGCCTGCCATTGGCTGCTTGTACTTAGTGACCGGTTAAGAGGTTGGGTCAGGCATCTCCTTACCCAGCAGGGCCTCCTGCCAAGGGTTGCTTGAATCTTGGGGCAGGGCAGGTTCAGATGAAGGTCTACTGTACCACCTCATCAAGCGCTGAGGGGGGTTGGGGGGTCTTGTCATGTGTCACCAGCATATGTGCAGGTTGTGGTCTAGTCCAGCATTCTGCACAGTGTGCATTAAAAGCACAGGTGTGTGGCTGGAGGTTGCAGTCATGCCCCTGCAACCAGCCTCCATGCCATTATTGACCCCTGCATTGCCACGCCACGACCCGAAGGTAGCACAACACCACACCGGCGACGAAGCATTGCTCAGTCCACGCCCCGCATCCCGTCTGCAGCGTGACGCGGCAGCATGTAGAGCCAACGTCTGCTTCCTCGTGTGTGCCTGAGGACTGGGGCCTGCAGCCCGTCTGGGATGCACCCTTGTGCCGGTGACCTATGCCCGGCCCACCGAACGCTGTCAGAGTGGCCGCGCCACCCTCAAACACCCCAGGCCGAACACTGGACACAGTGCATGCATGGTGCACGCGACCATGGCCCAACCTCTGCTGCCGAAAGGCACGTGGGTGTCTCAGGTTTCCCACGAGCTCTACACAATCCCAATGCGGCAGGCAGCACCCAGCAAGTAGCAATGCAGCACTACGTCCGACAGTGCACAGAGAACAAAGGAAAAACACAGGCCCGACAGCTGTGGGACCACGTGGGGCAAACAAAACAGAGGCCCTGTCTAGATTCCACAAGGCACACAGTTACACCATTGGCCCATCACATCATTAGACGCTGGTCACTCCACTGTCACTAGGACACCGTCAGCCCCATTACTTGCCACACTATAGATGGGTAGGGTCCCTCGGACTGGTGGCTGTATCACACCATCCACGTGATGACAATGCTCGTGCTGCAAAGTGACTCCGAAGTTCAACCAGTGCATCAGCCAAAGCCCTTCCTTCACCATAGCGAGGCCCCACAAGCCCAGGTGAGAAACATGTTGACCGCACAATAGAGCGCCCTACCTGAGACATAATCTCAGACATGCGCCTTTGTTTCTTTTAATCAGGGTGGGAGACCCATTGATTAAAATAGTTTTTGATGGTACTCCCTGACCTGTTTTAGTACTTTTCTCAGGTTATAAACCTTCACACCTTCATCTACACTGATTAGGCTCCTCACCCCCACGGCACCTAACAGCATTTGGAATAAGAGATCTCCGCAAAAGAGCCCCTCCTAGGGAGCCGTCAGGTATTGATTGATTTATTGTTAACCGTTCGATTATTTGAAATCATTACAGTAAAAAAGCTAAAATTGAAACACAAACCCCCTTGCCCGCCCACCCATGCAGCCCCCCTCCCCAGACCTCCTATGAACTTTAAAAGCCCTGGTTCAGACAGTCAATCTTGTATTGCTAGGTCCTTTTTGCCTTCAATCCGGGAGCTTAATTAAGTTGCAGCAATGTCCCACTCAAAGCGCATGAGGTGGCGGGCAGGCTCTTCTTTGCCCATCGATGTTATGGAAGCTCCTTATTTTCCCATTAATCAGTCTCTGAATTTCAAGAGCTTGTGGAAAATCATTTATACGCTTGCGTCTAGAGCCTGTCTGATCTGGTGAATGGTGAATGCGAGGTGGTGAGTTTTTAATTCCGAGATGCACCAATCTGATGCCTCCTTGAATTTTCTGATGCCAAGGTCTCTAAAAATGGGACGAAGCAGCTTTTGTCGTTCACTGGTCAATTTGGGGCAGCAACATAATAAATGGGGCCAGGATTCCCTTTGGTAGTTGCTTAGCCGGCAAGAAACGACTCCGTCTGCTCGCACCCATGCGGGACTAAAGTCCGCAGTTCTAGACTCCTTAAAAGGATTTTCCCTGCGGAGCTGGGCCCCTAGCGCTTCTCTTAGGTATGCTTAAACTTTCCCCATTGTGTACGATTTGTCCAAAGCCTTCGTGAAGGTGTTATGTTGAAGTCGCAGTGTAGTTAAATCCTTCTCATAGGAATGGTGCGGACCTGCCGTCTTACGATGTTTGACCAGGCCTCGTTCTGATGTTTAGGGCCCCTATTGCTTTGCCCAGCTTGGTGTACCAGGGGAGTCCTCTTCTATGAAGATTGTTACCAAGTGATGTTTGAGAGAGTTATACGGGGCTTTAAGGACTCTAATATAATACATAATTAGGTCCCCAAGGAGAGCCGGTCTGCAGAGCCTTAGTTCCAACCGTAACCTGGTGTTCCTTGCGTGCTGGGTACTTGTAGCACAATCTTGTGTGCTTTGACCTGAGCTGCTGCTAAAAGATTGTCTAAGACTCCTGGAAATGCCAAATGACCGTAGTTAATGTCCGGGATTAATTTTGCCTTAAGGACCCTCAACATGGGGTCTGCTGTAGGGCTGGACAAGCGTTGGCTTAGGTGTCTCATTGTTAGAATTACACTGTTGGTTTTGGCAGTTAAGTTTTTTATGAGTTGCCGATGTTGCCCTCTCATGTAGCCATACCCAAAGGTAATTGTAGGCTGTGTTGGTCCCAATTTGGTGATCTCCCAAATTCCAGATTGCTTGGTTTTTGTGGGAATATTTGCTGATTATCATTATCTTTGTTTTACCTTTGTTAACTGTCAGATGATGTTCCTTTTTGTACTTCCCCAGCTCTTTCAATGCTCTTTGGAGGCCCACCCTTGTGCCATCCATCTCTACTGCGTCATCTGCGTACTGAAGAATTTCCAGTCTTGCCGTGCCCAGTCTCAGTGGAACTAGACTTGTCTCTTTCAGAGCTCCCCCATGTCTGCAGTATATAGGTTAAATAGTAGGGGGGCCAGGACCCTGTCGGGTATTGCAGCGTCGACCTGATGAGGAGCAGCCCATATGATGAAGCATGACACCTCGCCGGGTGTGTGAGGGATCCATATTCCAAGAGGAGGAATCCTCAACCTCCTACACTTCATGACCACATACAACCAGTTTCCTCTTGTCTCAAAATTAGGAACAGCATATATTTTGTATTTTCATTATTGTTAGGGGATTTATGCTGGACCTGTCTAAAAAGCCCTTAGTCCCTCCTTTGTGATTGGAGGCCTCACAATATCATGGCCTGGATTACGGCTATAGAGCCGCTCGTTGTCGGCTAAACGCCGTCAGTACTAGCGCCAAAATGGAACCACTGGGTGGAGCACCTCCAATTCGATTTTGAAATTGCCAAAATCACAGTGGAAAGGTGCAGGGCCATCCTATTGCACCTAGGTGGGAAGGACATAAAAAAATAATCAAAACTTTGGTTGTAGCGACACCCAAGTCATAAGCTACTTTAGTTAGAGAGCACTCAGTGCACACTTTGAGTCGAGCGGCAAACAAGATTTATGAAAGATTTGATTTTTAGCAAGCCCATCAAGAGCCTGAAGAATCACTTGACACATCCCATGGTCGACGGAAAGAGTTGGAAATCACCTGGGGTTTCCATGACAAACAGGAAGAAATATAGGGGCTAATTAATAAAAGGCTGCTCATCGGTCAAACTGAGGGAGACCGTTCTTCAAGAATCAGAAAGATCGCTCCAAGGCATTTTGACCCTAGAACGGTCAAAGGAACTTGCTAAAGCCAGAGCATTACACACGAAGGCCGCGCTCCACATGTCAATCAAGACTAAGTAAGTATATTTTTTACATCCGTGCAACAGTCGGGAAAGACTGTGGTTACTTTGGGGGATCACCTCACAAGCTGAGTGACTGTCCTGCCAGAGGGAAAAGATGATCCGCCTGCTGAAAATATAACCATTTTGCAAAACTCTGCCAGTCATCAAAGAACAAACCCCAAAAGAAAAACACTCACAACAAGCCAGAGGACATGGAAAACTACATGGAAGAATACCCCATCCACACAGTCTTTGATGTAGGGGCTGCTTGATCAACTAGTTGCCCACTCCCACAATGCCAAGTTAAAATAGGACCTCACAAAGTCATTGCAGCCATTGACACAGAGGCATCCATCGAACAAATATCAGTGTGCACCCACCGCGACCTAACCAAACCCCCAGAACTAGAGAAAGTGAGAGTAAGGGTATTCACATATAGAAAAGTACTACCCATAACTCTGCTAGGGTGCTTTAAATTGTCAGTATTCCACAAGGAAGCAAGTGTCAACACTAGCATCTATGTAGCAAGGTGGCATGCTTGTAAGCGGGCAAACAGGAGGAACCCTAGAATTGATATCCTTCGCCCATTGAGTACAAGAGGAAGAACTGTTCACTATTCTTGAAGAATTTACCGAACTCTTCAAAGCCATTGGCAAAGAGGGAAAGAGGTCAAACTCCATATCAACCTGTCCAGTCAGCTAGTAGCCCTGCGACACTGACACATCACCTTTCATCTCTGGCCGAAGGTTCAGGAAGAGCTGGAGAAACTAGAATGAGCTGGCATTATCGACAAAGGTGACAGGTCCCAGCCCATGGGTCTTGCCGATCGTGGTCATGAAAAAGCAGAAGCAACCTGGGGAAGTCCGCATCTGTGCGAACATGAGACTCCCCAATATCGCCATCAAAATGGAATGCCACCTGACTCCCACTATGGACGACATCCTCAGGGAGCTCAGCGGAGCAAAATGGTTCTCAAACATCAACCTTCGCTCGGGATACCATCAGTTACCACTCCACCGAGTCAAGGCACCTCACAACCTTAATAAGCAGGCAGAATGAAAAGTAAACATATTTCTACCGTAGGTGGTGATTGCTGATAAGAGGCCGGACACCCGTCCCTGCTTCTTACTCTATTTCTGTGGCCTTATGGCAGTTACCAGTGGGTAGAATTAGATATTGTAACTGTCCGATTACTTACCAGTAATCTTCATTACTCTGAGTCCTAGTCTCCCCGTCATTCTCAGATACCTGCCCCCGCCCATTGGTGTTGCCCTTATGGCTGTCGAGGTACTTGGGGCCTCATTTATGAGGCTGTGCGTCACTTTTACGCCGCCGGTGCATCGCTTTTTGTGACGCACCAGTGGAGTAAAAAATGCGCCTTGTTGCACCATATTTACAAAGTGACGGATCTAGTTAGATGCGTCACTTTGTAAACCCCTGCGCCACATTATACCTGCGCCAGGTATAATGTATGCAGGGGGGGCGTTTTGACGCAAGAAAGGGTCATGGAAGTGACGCAGTGAAATCTATAAGATTTCACTGCGCCATTTCTTGGCCGCTAATGCGTCAAAATCTTATGCCTGCTTCATGGCAGGCGTAAGACTGACGCAGGCACTAACAACATGGGACTTGCCCATGTGAAAGTACACATTGCTGGAGTTGCGTCACTTTTGTGACACACTCCAGCAATGGGTCACTTTTGCGCCTACAGAAACGTCAGAAATACTGACGTATCTGTAACTCCTTGCGCCATGATGCGTCATACTGTAAATATGACGCATCAATCATGTCGCAAGGAGTGTGCACTGAGAAGTGACGCATCGCTGCTTTCACGCAGCGATGCGTCATTTCTCATAAATGAGGCCCTTGGTATTTCAGGAAGGGCCCGATTCACAGAACTAACTTAAGACAAAATCCTTGACTTAGTACTTTTGTTTTTCACAGAAGGCATTTAGTAGTAGTAAAGTTAGGATTTTGTCTTAAGTCTGTCTTAAGTCTGTCTTAAGTCTGTCTTAAGTCTGTCTTACGTCTTTCTTACGTCTGTCTTAAGTCTGTCTTAAGTCTGTCTTAAGTCTGTCTTAAGTCTGTCCTAAGTGTGTCTTAAATATGTCTTAAGTCTGCCTTAAGTCTGTCTTAAGTCTGTCTTAAGTCTGTCTTAAGTCTGTCTTAAGTCTGTCTTACATCTGTCTTAAGTCTGTCTTAAGTCTGTCTTACATCTGTCCTAAGTTTGTCTTAAGTCTGTCTTACGTCTGTCTTAAGTCTGTCTTAAGTCTGTCTTAAGTCTGTCTTAAGTCTGTCTTACGTCTGTCTTACGTCTGTCTTAAGTCTGTCTTAAGTCTGTCTTAAGTCTGTCTTAAATATGCCTTAAGTCTGCCTTAAGTCTGTCTTAAGTCTGTCTTAAGTCTGTCTTAAGTCTGTCTTAAGTCTATCTTAAGTCTGTCTTAAGTCTGTCTCACATCTGTCTTAAGTCTGTCTTAAGTCTGTCTTAAGTCTGTCCTAAGTTTGTCTTAAATATGTCTTAAGTCTACCTTAAGTCTGTCTTAAGTCAAACTTAAGACAAAATCCTAACTTTACTACCACTAAATGCCTTCTGTGAATACCAAAAGTAGTTAGTTTAGGATTTTGTCTTAAGTTAGTTCTGTGAATCGTGCCCGAAGTGTGGTAGGTTGCGTCCCCCTTGATGACTCCCAGGCAGTGGGCGGGGCCTAAGTCATAGACTGCGTATAAGTATCTGTTCTTAAGTTTGTTTTAGGTTTAAGGTAGGCAAATCCAGTTTGTTTAACAAGGTGAACCCCACGTTGAAAGGATTGGTATGAGGAAGGAGCACAAGACGTGAACGGTTGTTTTCATGGAATGTGTGGCTCTAGGAATGGCGGTAGATCTTTCTCTTATCTCGTCCCCACTCCATGGAATTCTCTCCCTCTTCATCTCCGTACTGAGACCGACCACAGAAAGTTTCGTAGGTCTCTAAAAACCTGGCTGTTCGGAGGCTGTCTCACTCCCAGTCAATCCCTCGCTTCTCTTTTTCTTTGTTTCGTGTTCTGGCTAGCGCTTTGAGACCTCCGGGTGAAATATGCGCTTAATAAAAACTTATACATAACATAGCATACCATAACTAGGGACGAGATGTTTCAAGAATTGCTTTTGCGATTCCTAAATAGTGACTTTCACTGATTCGCTATTTGGGAATCGCAAATGCAATGTATGTAGAATTTGCAAAAAAAATGCAAATCCTTCATATTCCTTAATACCGAATTGCAAATTGCGATTCGCTAATAAGGAATACCTTCCCATTCATTCCTATTGACCTCCAGGCCCATAGGAATAAATAGGATTGAATTCGCAGTTTGCGAGTACCAAATAGGTACTCGCAAATTTCGCATGAATTTCAAGGGTGCCAAAAGGACACCCTGTTGCAAAAGCTGAAAAATGCATGTGTGCACATGCGGTGCACATACATGTATGTGCGCCACATGCCACTTACAAAAATGCTAAAAAGTGCATTTTTAAAGGTATTTGCAAATTACTACCAACTAGAAGTTGGTGGTAATTTGCGATTCCTTAAAGCCAGTTCGCAATTTTTCTCGCTTCCTGCATTGCATTTAAGGAATTGAAAATTGCGATTCCCTAAATGCATTCGCAAAATAAGTTATCGCAAAAATTGCGATTACCTATTTTGAGAATGCCTTTTGGGATGAAACACCCCAAAAGGCTTTTTCCCGTTCGCAACGGGCCGATTTACAGAACCAGCCCGTTTGCGAACGGGAAAACACTTGATACATCTGGCCCTCTCTCCCCCGCCTCCAAGATTAATTATTTGCCTTAATTCCCAGGATGTTGAGCTTAAGCTGGGATTTGAACCTGGTTTACCGATTCTAAGGTTAGCAGCTCTGTCTGCTATGCCACATCTCTTCCTGTGTTATCCACACACAGACTGCCTCGGCGAGTGAACCATAGTGTCTGGTCACCCAAACAGTAATTTCACAATAGAGCCAAATGAAAAAGAAAATAAACGTTTTGAATTAGGACACCACCTTAATGATATATATATATATATATATATATATATATATATATATATATATATATATATATATATATATATATATATATATATATATATATATATATATATATATATATATTGGTAGCAAACACAATGCTGGCACTGGACTGGCATGGACTGTAAAGAGGCCTCGTCCCATTGTGGGTAGATTTCTGCAGAGAGGCCACGTCTGTAGGGGCATGCAAACAGCAGATCTTTACATACCTGTACGATGTCTGTGTTGTACTTTCTACACACCTCCTCCACTGACATCTTGTGTTCAGTCTGAGAGAAGGAGACAGGAATCCATTAGTGAAAATTTCACTCCATTCGGTTATGTACAAGCGCTGTACTCATCACTAGTGCACCCTCTCGGCATTTAGGTGCTCACTGCACTAGTGCAGTCAGGTGGCATCAATCACCCCACTCTGCTTGCATGAACTCACTGCACTAGTACAGCTAGGCTGCACCATTCATCATACTCTGCATGTATGTGCTCACTGCACTAGTGCAGTCAAGGGCCACTAATCACCCCACTCTGCATGCATGAACTCACTGCACTAGTACAGCTAGGCTGCACCATTCATCACACCCTGCATGTATGTGCTCACTGCACTAGAGCAGTCAAGGGCCACTAATCACCCCACTCTGCATGCATGAACTCACTGCACTAGTACAGCTAGGCTGCACCATTCATCACACCCTGCATGTATGTGCTCACTGCACTAGAGCAGTCAAGGGCCACTAATCACCCCACTCTGCATGCATGAACTCACTGCAGTAGTACAGCTAGGCTGCACCAATCACCCCACTCTGCATGTATGTGCTCACTGCACTAATGCAGCCACATGGCACCAATCATCAAACTCTGTGTACATGTACATACAACCCACTATGTATGAGTACAGTCACTCTGTACGACTACACCCAATCCGTATTAATACACCCACTGTGTATCAACTTTGTATCAATACACTCACCCTCTACGAATACATCCACTCTGTATCAATAAACCTACTCTGTATCAATACACCCACCCTGTATGAGTACAGTCACTCTGTACGACTACACCCAATCCGTATTAATACACCCACTGTGTATCAACTTTGTATCAATACACTCACCCTCTACGAATACACCCACTCTGTATCAATAAACCTACTCTGTATCAATACACCCATCCTGTATGAGTACAGTCACTCTGTACGACTACACCCAATCCGTATTAATACACCCACTGTGTATCAACTTTGTATCAATACACTCACCCTCTACGAATACACCCACTCTGTATCAATAAACCTACTCTGTATCAATACACCCACCCTGTATAAGTACAGTCACTCTGTACGACTACACCCACTCTGCATTAATACACCCACTGTGTATCAACTTTGTTTGAATACACTCACCCTCTACGAATACACCCACTCTGTATCAATAAACCTACTCTGTATCAATACACCCATCCTGTATAAGTACAGTCACTCTGCACGACTACACCCACTCTGTATTAATACACCCACTGTGTATTAACTTTGTATCAATACACTCACCCTGTACGAATACACCGACTCTGTATCAATAAACCTACTCTGTATCAATACACCCATCCTGTATAAGTACAGTCACTCTGTACGACTACACCCACTCTGCATTAATACACCAACTGTGTATCAACTTTGTTTGAATACACTCACCCTCTACGAATACACCCACTCTGTATCAATAAACCTACTCTGTATCAATACACCCATCCTGTATAAGTACAGTCACTCTGCACGACTACACCCACTCTGTATTAATACACCCACTGTGTATTAACTTTGTATCAATACACTCACCCTGTACGAATACACCGACTCTGTATCAATAAACCTACTCTGTATCAATACACCCATCCTGTATAAGTACAGTCACTCTGTACGACTACACCCACTCTGCATTAATACACCAACTGTGTATCAACTTTGTTTGAATACACTCACCCTCTACGAATACACCCACTCTGTATCAATAAACCTACTCTGTATCAATACACCCACCCTGTATAAGTACAGTCACTCTGTACGACTACACCCACTCTGCATTAATACACCCACTGTGTATCAACTTTGTATCAATACACTCACCCTCTACGAATACACCAACTCTGTATCAATAAACCTACTTTGTATCAATACACCCACCCTGTATAAGTACAGTCACTCTGTACGACTACATCCACTCCATATAAATACAACCACTGTGTGTCAACTTTGTATCAATACACTCACCCTGTACGAATACACCCACTCTGTATCAATAAACCTACTCTGTATTCTACATCATCTCCTACTGTCAGCACCAGAATATAATCACCCAAAGCCATCACTTCTACACCATCTCCTACAGTCGGCACCCATACATTATCACTTAAAGGTCTCACTACTACACCATCTCCTACAGTCAGCACCCATACATTATCACTTAAAGGTCTCACTACTACACCATCTCCTACAGTCAGCACCCATACACTATCACTTAAAGGACTCACTTCTAGCCCATCTCTTACAGTCAGCACCCATACATTATCACTTAAAGGACTCACTTCTAAACCATCTCCTACAGTCAGCACCCATACATTATCACTTAAAGGACTCACTTCTAAACCATCTCTTACAGTCAGCACCCATACATTATCACTTAAAGGACTCACTTCTAAACCATCTCCTACAGTCAGTACCCATACATTATCACTTAAAGGTCTAACTTCTACACCATCTACTACAGGCAGCACCTATATATTATCACTTAAAGGTCTCACTACTACACCATCTCCTACAGTCAGCACTCATACATTATCACTTAAAGGTCTCACTTCTACACCGTCTCCTACAGTCAGCACCCATACATTATCACTTAAAGGACTCACTTCTAAACCATCTCCTACAGTCAGTACCCATACATTATCACTTAAAGGTCTCAGTTCTACACCATCTCCTACAGTCAGCACCTATATATTATCACTTAAAGGTCTCACTTCTACACCATCTACTACAGTCACCACCCATACTTTATCACTTAAAGGTCTCACTACTACACCATCTCCTACAGTCAGCACCCATACATTATCACTTAAAGGACTCACTTCTAAACTATCTCCTACAGTCAGTACCCATACATTATCACTTAAAGGTCTCACTTCTACACCATCTACTACAGTCAGCACCCATACATTATCACTTAAAGGTCTCACTTCTAAACTATCTCCTACAGTCAGTACCCATACATTATCACTTAAAGGTCTCAGTTCTACACCATCTCCTACAGTCAGCACCTATATATTATCACTTAAAGGTCTCACTTCTACACCATCTACTACAGTCAGCACCTATATATTATCACTTAAAGGTCTCACTACTACACCATCTCCTACAGTCAGCACCCATACATTATCACTTAAAGGACTCACTTCTAAACTATCTCCTACAGTCAGTACCCATACATTATCACTTAAAGGTCTCACTTCTACACCATCTACTACAGTCAGCACCCATACATTATCACTTAAAGGTCTCACTACTACACCATCTCCTACAGTCATCCCTTATACATTATCACTTAAAGGTCCCACTTATACACCATCTCCTACAGTCAGCACCCATACATTATCACTTAAAGGTCTCACTTCTACACCATCTCCTACAGTCAGCACCCATACATTATCACTTAAAGGACTCACTTCTAAACCATCTCCTACAGTCAGCACCTATACATTATCATTTAAAGGTCTCACTTCTACACCATCTCCTACAGTCAGCACCCATACATTATCACTTAAAGGTCTCAGTTCTACACTATCTCCTACAGTCAGCACCCATACATTATCATTTAAAGGTCTCACTTCTACACCATCTCCTACAGTCAGCACCCATACATTATCACTTAAAGGACTCACTTCTACACCATCTCCTACAGTCAGCACCCATACATTATCACTTAAAGGACTCACTTCTACACCATCTCCTACAGTCAGCACCCATACATTATCACTTAAAGGACTCAGTTCTACACCATCTCCTACAGTCAGCACCTATATATTATCAATTAAAGGTCTCACTTCTACACCATCTACTACAGTCAGCACCCATACATTATCACTTAAAGGACTCACTTCTAAACCATCTCCTACAGTCAGCACCCATACATTATCACTTAAAGGTCTCAGTTCTACACCATCTCCTACAGTCAGCACCCATACATTATCATTAAAAGGTCCCACTTCTACACCATCTCCTACAGTCAGCACCCATACATTATCACTTAAAGGTCTCACTTCTACACCATCTCCTACAGTCAGCACAAATACATCATCACTTAAAGGTCTCACTTCTAAACCATCTCCTACAGTCAGCACCTATACATTATCATTCAAAGGTCTCAGTTCTACACCATCTCCTAGAGTCAGCACCAGAATATAATCACCCAAAGCCATCACTTCTACACAATCTCCGACAGTCAGCACCAGAAGATAATCACCCAAAGCCATCGCTTCTACACCATCTCCTAGAGTCAGCACCAGAAGGTAATCACCCAAAGCCATCTCTTCTACACCATCTCCTACAGTCAGCACCAGAAGATAATCACCCAAAGCCATCACTTCTACACCATCTCCTAAAGTCAGCACCAGAAGATAATCACCCAAAGCCATCACTTCTACACCCTCTCCTACAGTCAGTACCCATACAATATGACTTAAAGGTGTCACTACTACACCATCTCCTACAGTCAGCACCCATACATTATCACTTAAAGGTGTCACTACTACACCATCTCCTACAGTCAGCACCCATACATTATCACTTAAAGGCCTCAGTTCTACACCATCTCCTACAGTCAGCACCCATACATTATCACTTAAAGGTGTCACTACTACACCATCTCCTACAGTCAGCACCCATACATTATCACTTAAAGGACTCACTTCTAAACCATCTCCTACAGTCAGCACCCATACATTATCATTCAAAGGTCTCAGTTCTACACCATCTCCTACAGTCAGCACCAGACTATAATCACCCAAAGCCATCACTTCTACACAATCTCCGACAGTCAGCACCAGAAAATAATCACCCAAAGCCATCGCTTCTACACCATCTCCTAGAGTCAGCACCAGAAGTTAATCACCCAAAGCCATCTCTTCTACACCATCTCCTACAGTCAGCACCAGAAGATAATCACCCAAAGCCAACACTTCTACACCATCTCCTAAAGTCAGCACCAGAAGATAATCACCCAAAGCCATCACTTCTACACCATCTCCTACAGTCAGTACCCATACAATATCAATTAAAGGTGTCACTACTACACCATCTCCTACAGTCAGCACCCATACATTATCACTTAAAGGTCTCAGTTCTACACCATCTCCTACAGTCAGCACCCATACATTATCACTTAAAGGTGTCACTACTACACCATCTCCTACAGTCAGCACCCATACATTATCACTTAAAGGCCTCAGTTCTACACCATCTCCTACAGTCAGCACCCATACATTATCACTTAAAGGTGTCACTACTACACCATCTCCTACAGTCAGCACCCATACATTATCACTTAAAGGACTCACTTCTAAACCATCTCCTACAGTCAGCACCCATACATTATCACTTAAAGGCCTCAGTTCTACACCATCTCCTACAGTCAGCACCCATACATTATCACTTAAAGGTGTCACTACTACACCATCTCCTACAGTCAGCACCCATACAATATCACTTAAAGGTGTCACTACTACACCATCTCCTACAGTCCGCACCCATACATTATCACTTAAAGGTGCCACTACTACACCATCTCCTACAGTCAGCACCCATACATTATCACTTAAAGGTGCCACTACTACACCATCTCCTACAGTCAGCACCCATACATTATCACTTAAAGGCCTCAGTTCTACATCATCTCCTACAGTCAGCACCCATACATTATTACTTAAAGGTGTCACTACTACACCATCTCCTGCAGTCAGCACCCATACATTATCACTTAAAGGTCTCAGTTCTACACCATCTCCTACAGTCAGCACCCATACATTATCACTTAAAGGCCTCAGTTCTACACCATCTCCTACAGTCAGCACCCATACATTATCACTTAAAGGTGTCACTACTACACCATCTCCTACAGTCAGCACCCATTCATTATCACTTAAAGGTGCCACTACTACACCATCTCCTACAGTCAGCACCCATACATTATCACTTAAAGGTGCCACTACTACACCATCTCCTACAGTCAGCACCCATACATTATCACTTGAAGGTCTCAGTTCTACACCATCTCCTACAGTCAGCACCCATACATTATCACTTAAAGGTGTCACTACTACACCATCTCCTGCAGTCAGCACCCATACATTATCACTTAAAGGTCTCAGTTCTACACCATCTCCTACAGTCAGCACTCATACATTACCACTTAAATGTCTCACTTCTACACCATCTCCTACAGTCAGCACCCATATATTATCATTTAAAGGTCTCAGTTCTACACCATCTCCTACAGTCAGCACCCATACATTATCACTTAAAGGTCTCACTTCTACACCATATCCTACAGTCAGCACCCATACATTATCACTTAAAGGTGTCACTACTACACCATCTCCTGCAGTCAGCACCCATACATTATCACTTAAAGGTCTCAGTTCTACACCATCTCCTACAGTCAGAACCCATACATTATCACTTAAAGGTGTCACTACTACACCATCTCCTACAGTCAGCACCCATACATTATCACTTAAAGGACTCACTTCTAAACCATCTCCTACAGTCAGCACCCATACATTATCACTTAAAGGCCTCAGTTCTACACCATCTCCTACAGTCAGCACAAATACATTATCACTTAAAGGTGTCACTACTACACCATCTCCTACAGTCAGCACCCATACATTATCACTTAAAGGTCTCAGTTCTACACCATCTCCTACAGTCAGCACCCATACATTACCACTCAAGGGTCTCACTTCGACACCAGCTCCTACAGTCAGCACCCATACATTATCACTTAAAGGACTCACTTCTAAACTATCTCCTACAGTCAGTACCCATACATTATCACTTAAAGGTCTCACTTCTACACCATCTACTACAGTCAGCACCTATATATTATCACTTAAAGGTCTCACTACTACACCATCTCCTACAGTCAGCACCCATACATTATCACTTAAAGGTCTCACTTCTACACCATCTCCTACAGTCAGCACCCATACATTATCACTTAAAGGACTCACTTCTAAACCATCTCCTACAGCCAGTACCCATACATTATCATTCAAAGGACTCACTTCTAAACCATCTCCTACAGTCAGTACCCATACATTATCACTTAAAGGTCTAAATTCTACACCATCTACTACAGGCAGCACCTATATATTATCAATTAAAGGTCTCACTACTACACCATCTCCTACAGTCAGCACCCATACATTATCACTTGAAGGTCTCACTTCTACACTGTCTCCTACAGTCAGCACCCATACATTATCACTTAAAGGACTCACTTCTAAACCATCTCCTACAGTCAGTACCCATACATTATCACTTAAAGGTCTCAGTTCTACACCATCTCCTACAGTCAGCACCTATATATTATCACTTAAAGGTCTCACTTCTACACCATCTACTACAGTCAGCACCCATACATTATCACTTAAAGGTCTCACTACTACACCATCTCCTACAGTCAGCACCCATACATTATCACTTAAAGGACTCACTTCTAAACTATCTCCTACAGTCAGTACCCATACATTATCACTTAAAGGTCTCACTTCTACACCATCTACTACAGTCAGCACCCATACATTATCACTTAAAGGTCTCACTCCTACACCATCTCCTACAGTCATCCCTTATACATTATCACTTAAAGGTCTCACTTCTACACCATCTCCTACAGTCAGCACCCATACATTATCACTTAAAGGACTCACTTCTAAACCATCTCCTACAGTCAGCGCCCATACATTATCATTTAAAGGTCTCACTTCAACACCATCTCCTACAGTCATCCCTTATACATTATCACTTAAAGGTCCCACTTCTACACCATCTCCTACAGTCAGCACCCATACATTATCACTTACAGGTTTCAGTTCTACACCATCTCCTACAGTCTGCACAAATACATCATCACTTAAAGGTCTCACTTCTAAACCATCCTCTACAGTCAGCACCAGAATATAATCACCCAAAGCCATCACTTCTACACAATCTCCGACAGTCAGCACCAGAAGATAATCACCCAAAGCCATCGCTTCTACACCATCTCCTAGAGTCAGCACCAGAAGTTAATCACCCAAAGCCATCTCTTCTACACCATCTCCTACAGTCAGCACCAGAAGATAATCACCCAAAGCCATCACTTCTACACCATCTCCTACAGTCAGTACCCATACATTACCACTTAAATGTCTCACTTCTACACCATCTCCTACAGTCAGCACCCATACATTATCACTTAAAGGTCTCAGTTCTACACCATCTCCTACAGTCAGCACCCATACATTATCACTTAAAGGTGTCACTACTACACCATCTCCTACAGTCAGCACCCATAGATTATCACTTAAAGGCCTCAGTTCTACACCATCTCCTACAGTCAGCACCCATACATTATCACTTAAAGGTGTCACTACTACACCATCTCCTACAGTCAGCACCTATACATTATCACTTCTAAACCATCTCCTACAGTCAGCACCCATACATTACCACTTAAAGGTCTCAGTTCTACACCATCTCCTACAGTCAGCACCCATACATTATCACTTAAAGGTGTCACTACTACACCATCTCCTACAGTCAGCACCCATAGCATATCACTTAAAGGTGTCACTACTACACCATCTCCTACAGTCCGCACCCATACATTATCACTTAAAGGTGCCACTACTACACCATCTCCTACAGTCAGCACCCATACATTATCACTTAAAGGTGCCACTACTACACCATCTCCTACAGTCAGCACCCATACATTATCACTTGAAGGTCTCAGTTCTACACCATCTCCTACAGTCAGCACCCATACATTATCACTTAAAAGCCTCAGTTCTACATCATCTCCTATGGTCAGCACCCATACATTATCACTTAAAGGTGTCACTACTACACCATCTCCTGCAGTCAGCACCCATACATTATCACTTAAAGGTCTCAGTTCTACACCATCTCCTACAGTCAGCACCCATACATTATCACTTAAATGTCTCACTTCTACACCATCTCCTACAGTCAGCATCCATAGATTATCACTTAAAGGTCCCACTTCTACACCATCTCCGACAGTCAGCACCCATACATTATCACTTAAAGGTGTCACTACTACACCATCTCCTACAGTCAGCACAAATACATTATCACTTAAATGTGTCACTACTACACCATCTCCTACAGTCAGCACGCATACATTATCACTTAAAGGACTCACTTCTAAACCATCTCCTACAGTCAGCACCCATACATTATCACTTAAAGGCCTCAGTTCTACACCATCTCCTACAGTCAGCACCCATACATTATCACTTAAAGGTGTCACTACTACACCATCTCCTACAGTCAGCACCCATTCATTATCACTTAAAGGTGCCACTACTACACCATCTCCTACAGTCAGCACCCATACATTATCACTTGAAGGTCTCAGTTCTACACCATCTCCTGCAGGCAGCACCCATACAGTATCACTTAAAGGTCTCAGTTCTACACCATCTCCTACAGTCAGCACCCATACATTACCACTTAAATGCCTCACTACTACACCATCTCCTACAGTCAGCACCCATACATTATCACTTAAAGGTCTCACTACTACACCATCTCCTACAGTCAGCACCCATATATTATCACGTTAAGGTATCATTTCTACACCGTCTCCTACAGTCAGCACCCATACATTATCACTTAAACGTCTCACTTCTACACCATCTCCTACAGTCAGCACCCATACATTATCACTTAAAGGTGTCACTACTACACCATCTCCTGCAGTCAGCACCCATACATTATCACTTAAAGGTCTCAGTTCTACACCATCTCCTACAGTCAGCACCCATACATTATCACTTAAAGGTGTCACTACTACACCATCTCCTACAGTCAGCACCCATACATTATCACTTAAAGGACTCACTTCTAAACCATCTCCTACAGTCAGCACCCATACATTATCACTTAAAGGCCTCAGTTCTACACCATCTCCTACAGTCAGCACAAATACATTATCACTTAACGGTGTCACTACTACACCATCTCCTACAGTCAGCACCCATACATTATCACTTAAAGGTCTCACTTCTACACCATCTCCTACAGTCAGCACACATACAATATCACTTAAAGGACTCACTTCTAAACCATCTCCTACAGTCAGCACAAATACATTATCACTTAAAGGTGTCACTACTACACCATCTCCTACAGTCAGCACAAATACATTATCACTTAAATGTGTCACTACTACACCATCTCCTACAGTCAGCACACATACATTATCACTTAAAGGACTCACTTCTAAACCATCTCCTACAGTCAGCACCCATACATTATCACTTGAAGGTCTCACTTCTACACTGTCTCCTACAGTCAGCACCCATACATTATCACTTAAAGGACTCACTTCTAAACCATCTCCTACAGTCAGTACCCATACATTATCACTTAAAGGTCTCAGTTCTACACCATCTCCTACAGTCAGCACCTATATATTATCACTTAAAGGTCTCACTTCTACACCATCTACTACAGTCAGCACCTATATATTATCACTTAAAGGTCTCACTACTACACCATCTCCTACAGTCAGCACCCATACATTATCACTTAAAGGACTCACTTCTAAACTATCTCCTACAGTCAGTACCCATACATTATCACTTAAAGGTCTCACTTCTACACCATCTACTACAGTCAGCACCCATACATTATCACTTAAAGGTCTCACTACTACACCATCTCCTACAGTCATCCCTTATACATTATCACTTAAAGGTCCCACTTATACACCATCTCCTACAGTCAGCACCCATACATTATCACTTAAAGGTCTCACTTCTACACCATCTCCTACAGTCAGCACCCATACATTATCACTTAAAGGACTCACTTCTAAACCATCTCCTACAGTCAGCACCTATACATTATCATTTAAAGGTCTCACTTCTACACCATCTCCTACAGTCAGCACCCATACATTATCACTTAAAGGTCTCAGTTCTACACTATCTCCTACAGTCAGCACCCATACATTATCATTTAAAGGTCTCACTTCTACACCATCTCCTACAGTCAGCACCCATACATTATCACTTAAAGGACTCACTTCTACACCATCTCCTACAGTCAGCACCCATACATTATCACTTAAAGGACTCACTTCTACACCATCTCCTACAGTCAGCACCCATACATTATCACTTAAAGGACTCAGTTCTACACCATCTCCTACAGTCAGCACCTATATATTATCAATTAAAGGTCTCACTTCTACACCATCTACTACAGTCAGCACCCATACATTATCACTTAAAGGACTCACTTCTAAACCATCTCCTACAGTCAGCACCCATACATTATCACTTAAAGGTCTCAGTTCTACACCATCTCCTACAGTCAGCACCCATACATTATCATTAAAAGGTCCCACTTCTACACCATCTCCTACAGTCAGCACCCATACATTATCACTTAAAGGTCTCACTTCTACACCATCTCCTACAGTCAGCACAAATACATCATCACTTAAAGGTCTCACTTCTAAACCATCTCCTACAGTCAGCACCTATACATTATCATTCAAAGGTCTCAGTTCTACACCATCTCCTAGAGTCAGCACCAGAATATAATCACCCAAAGCCATCACTTCTACACAATCTCCGACAGTCAGCACCAGAAGATAATCACCCAAAGCCATCGCTTCTACACCATCTCCTAGAGTCAGCACCAGAAGGTAATCACCCAAAGCCATCTCTTCTACACCATCTCCTACAGTCAGCACCAGAAGATAATCACCCAAAGCCATCACTTCTACACCATCTCCTAAAGTCAGCACCAGAAGATAATCACCCAAAGCCATCACTTCTACACCCTCTCCTACAGTCAGTACCCATACAATATGACTTAAAGGTGTCACTACTACACCATCTCCTACAGTCAGCACCCATACATTATCACTTAAAGGTGTCACTACTACACCATCTCCTACAGTCAGCACCCATACATTATCACTTAAAGGCCTCAGTTCTACACCATCTCCTACAGTCAGCACCCATACATTATCACTTAAAGGTGTCACTACTACACCATCTCCTACAGTCAGCACCCATACATTATCACTTAAAGGACTCACTTCTAAACCATCTCCTACAGTCAGCACCCATACATTATCATTCAAAGGTCTCAGTTCTACACCATCTCCTACAGTCAGCACCAGACTATAATCACCCAAAGCCATCACTTCTACACAATCTCCGACAGTCAGCACCAGAAAATAATCACCCAAAGCCATCGCTTCTACACCATCTCCTAGAGTCAGCACCAGAAGTTAATCACCCAAAGCCATCTCTTCTACACCATCTCCTACAGTCAGCACCAGAAGATAATCACCCAAAGCCAACACTTCTACACCATCTCCTAAAGTCAGCACCAGAAGATAATCACCCAAAGCCATCACTTCTACACCATCTCCTACAGTCAGTACCCATACAATATCAATTAAAGGTGTCACTACTACACCATCTCCTACAGTCAGCACCCATACATTATCACTTAAAGGTCTCAGTTCTACACCATCTCCTACAGTCAGCACCCATACATTATCACTTAAAGGTGTCACTACTACACCATCTCCTACAGTCAGCACCCATACATTATCACTTAAAGGCCTCAGTTCTACACCATCTCCTACAGTCAGCACCCATACATTATCACTTAAAGGTGTCACTACTACACCATCTCCTACAGTCAGCACCCATACATTATCACTTAAAGGACTCACTTCTAAACCATCTCCTACAGTCAGCACCCATACATTATCACTTAAAGGCCTCAGTTCTACACCATCTCCTACAGTCAGCACCCATACATTATCACTTAAAGGTGTCACTACTACACCATCTCCTACAGTCAGCACCCATACAATATCACTTAAAGGTGTCACTACTACACCATCTCCTACAGTCCGCACCCATACATTATCACTTAAAGGTGCCACTACTACACCATCTCCTACAGTCAGCACCCATACATTATCACTTAAAGGTGCCACTACTACACCATCTCCTACAGTCAGCACCCATACATTATCACTTAAAGGCCTCAGTTCTACATCATCTCCTACAGTCAGCACCCATACATTATTACTTAAAGGTGTCACTACTACACCATCTCCTGCAGTCAGCACCCATACATTATCACTTAAAGGTCTCAGTTCTACACCATCTCCTACAGTCAGCACCCATACATTATCACTTAAAGGCCTCAGTTCTACACCATCTCCTACAGTCAGCACCCATACATTATCACTTAAAGGTGTCACTACTACACCATCTCCTACAGTCAGCACCCATTCATTATCACTTAAAGGTGCCACTACTACACCATCTCCTACAGTCAGCACCCATACATTATCACTTAAAGGTGCCACTACTACACCATCTCCTACAGTCAGCACCCATACATTATCACTTGAAGGTCTCAGTTCTACACCATCTCCTACAGTCAGCACCCATACATTATCACTTAAAGGTGTCACTACTACACCATCTCCTGCAGTCAGCACCCATACATTATCACTTAAAGGTCTCAGTTCTACACCATCTCCTACAGTCAGCACTCATACATTACCACTTAAATGTCTCACTTCTACACCATCTCCTACAGTCAGCACCCATATATTATCATTTAAAGGTCTCAGTTCTACACCATCTCCTACAGTCAGCACCCATACATTATCACTTAAAGGTCTCACTTCTACACCATATCCTACAGTCAGCACCCATACATTATCACTTAAAGGTGTCACTACTACACCATCTCCTGCAGTCAGCACCCATACATTATCACTTAAAGGTCTCAGTTCTACACCATCTCCTACAGTCAGAACCCATACATTATCACTTAAAGGTGTCACTACTACACCATCTCCTACAGTCAGCACCCATACATTATCACTTAAAGGACTCACTTCTAAACCATCTCCTACAGTCAGCACCCATACATTATCACTTAAAGGCCTCAGTTCTACACCATCTCCTACAGTCAGCACAAATACATTATCACTTAAAGGTGTCACTACTACACCATCTCCTACAGTCAGCACCCATACATTATCACTTAAAGGTCTCAGTTCTACACCATCTCCTACAGTCAGCACCCATACATTACCACTCAAGGGTCTCACTTCGACACCAGCTCCTACAGTCAGCACCCATACATTATCACTTAAAGGACTCACTTCTAAACTATCTCCTACAGTCAGTACCCATACATTATCACTTAAAGGTCTCACTTCTACACCATCTACTACAGTCAGCACCTATATATTATCACTTAAAGGTCTCACTACTACACCATCTCCTACAGTCAGCACCCATACATTATCACTTAAAGGTCTCACTTCTACACCATCTCCTACAGTCAGCACCCATACATTATCACTTAAAGGACTCACTTCTAAACCATCTCCTACAGCCAGTACCCATACATTATCATTCAAAGGACTCACTTCTAAACCATCTCCTACAGTCAGTACCCATACATTATCACTTAAAGGTCTAACTTCTACACCATCTACTACAGGCAGCACCTATATATTATCACTTAAAGGTCTCACTACTACACCATCTCCTACAGTCAGCACCCATACATTATCACTTGAAGGTCTCACTTCTACACTGTCTCCTACAGTCAGCACCCATACATTATCACTTAAAGGACTCACTTCTAAACCATCTCCTACAGTCAGTACCCATACATTATCACTTAAAGGTCTCAGTTCTACACCATCTCCTACAGTCAGCACCTATATATTATCACTTAAAGGTCTCACTTCTACACCATCTACTACAGTCAGCACCCATACATTATCACTTAAAGGTCTCACTACTACACCATCTCCTACAGTCAGCACCCATACATTATCACTTAAAGGACTCACTTCTAAACTATCTCCTACAGTCAGTACCCATACATTATCACTTAAAGGTCTCACTTCTACACCATCTACTACAGTCAGCACCCATACATTATCACTTAAAGGTCTCACTCCTACACCATCTCCTACAGTCATCCCTTATACATTATCACTTAAAGGTCTCACTTCTACACCATCTCCTACAGTCAGCACCCATACATTATCACTTAAAGGACTCACTTCTAAACCATCTCCTACAGTCAGCGCCCATACATTATCATTTAAAGGTCTCACTTCAACACCATCTCCTACAGTCATCCCTTATACATTATCACTTAAAGGTCCCACTTCTACACCATCTCCTACAGTCAGCACCCATACATTATCACTTACAGGTTTCAGTTCTACACCATCTCCTACAGTCTGCACAAATACATCATCACTTAAAGGTCTCACTTCTAAACCATCCTCTACAGTCAGCACCAGAATATAATCACCCAAAGCCATCACTTCTACACAATCTCCGACAGTCAGCACCAGAAGATAATCACCCAAAGCCATCGCTTCTACACCATCTCCTAGAGTCAGCACCAGAAGTTAATCACCCAAAGCCATCTCTTCTACACCATCTCCTACAGTCAGCACCAGAAGATAATCACCCAAAGCCATCACTTCTACACCATCTCCTACAGTCAGTACCCATACATTACCACTTAAATGTCTCACTTCTACACCATCTCCTACAGTCAGCACCCATACATTATCACTTAAAGGTCTCAGTTCTACACCATCTCCTACAGTCAGCACCCATACATTATCACTTAAAGGTGTCACTACTACACCATCTCCTACAGTCAGCACCCATAGATTATCACTTAAAGGCCTCAGTTCTACACCATCTCCTACAGTCAGCACCCATACATTATCACTTAAAGGTGTCACTACTACACCATCTCCTACAGTCAGCACCTATACATTATCACTTCTAAACCATCTCCTACAGTCAGCACCCATACATTACCACTTAAAGGTCTCAGTTCTACACCATCTCCTACAGTCAGCACCCATACATTATCACTTAAAGGTGTCACTACTACACCATCTCCTACAGTCAGCACCCATAGCATATCACTTAAAGGTGTCACTACTACACCATCTCCTACAGTCCGCACCCATACATTATCACTTAAAGGTGCCACTACTACACCATCTCCTACAGTCAGCACCCATACATTATCACTTAAAGGTGCCACTACTACACCATCTCCTACAGTCAGCACCCATACATTATCACTTGAAGGTCTCAGTTCTACACCATCTCCTACAGTCAGCACCCATACATTATCACTTAAAAGCCTCAGTTCTACATCATCTCCTACGGTCAGCACCCATACATTATCACTTAAAGGTGTCACTACTACACCATCTCCTGCAGTCAGCACCCATACATTATCACTTAAAGGTCTCAGTTCTACACCATCTCCTACAGTCAGCACCCATACATTATCACTTAAATGTCTCACTTCTACACCATCTCCTACAGTCAGCATCCATAGATTATCACTTAAAGGTCCCACTTCTACACCATCTCCGACAGTCAGCACCCATACATTATCACTTAAAGGTGTCACTACTACACCATCTCCTACAGTCAGCACAAATACATTATCACTTAAATGTGTCACTACTACACCATCTCCTACAGTCAGCACGCATACATTATCACTTAAAGGACTCACTTCTAAACCATCTCCTACAGTCAGCACCCATACATTATCACTTAAAGGCCTCAGTTCTACACCATCTCCTACAGTCAGCACCCATACATTATCACTTAAAGGTGTCACTACTACACCATCTCCTACAGTCAGCACCCATTCATTATCACTTAAAGGTGCCACTACTACACCATCTCCTACAGTCAGCACCCATACATTATCACTTGAAGGTCTCAGTTCTACACCATCTCCTGCAGGCAGCACCCATACAGTATCACTTAAAGGTCTCAGTTCTACACCATCTCCTACAGTCAGCACCCATACATTACCACTTAAATGCCTCACTACTACACCATCTCCTACAGTCAGCACCCATACATTATCACTTAAAGGTCTCACTACTACACCATCTCCTACAGTCAGCACCCATATATTATCACGTTAAGGTATCATTTCTACACCGTCTCCTACAGTCAGCACCCATACATTATCACTTAAACGTCTCACTTCTACACCATCTCCTACAGTCAGCACCCATACATTATCACTTAAAGGTGTCACTACTACACCATCTCCTGCAGTCAGCACCCATACATTATCACTTAAAGGTCTCAGTTCTACACCATCTCCTACAGTCAGCACCCATACATTATCACTTAAAGGTGTCACTACTACACCATCTCCTACAGTCAGCACCCATACATTATCACTTAAAGGACTCACTTCTAAACCATCTCCTACAGTCAGCACCCATACATTATCACTTAAAGGCCTCAGTTCTACACCATCTCCTACAGTCAGCACAAATACATTATCACTTAACGGTGTCACTACTACACCATCTCCTACAGTCAGCACCCATACATTATCACTTAAAGGTCTCACTTCTACACCATCTCCTACAGTCAGCACACATACAATATCACTTAAAGGACTCACTTCTAAACCATCTCCTACAGTCAGCACAAATACATTATCACTTAAAGGTGTCACTACTACACCATCTCCTACAGTCAGCACAAATACATTATCACTTAAATGTGTCACTACTACACCATCTCCTACAGTCAGCACACATACATTATCACTTAAAGGACTCACTTCTAAACCATCTCCTACAGTCAGCACCCATACATTATCACTTAAAGGCCTCAGTTCTACACCATCTCCTACAGTCAGCACCCATACATTATCACTTAAGGGTGTCACTACTACACCATCTCCTACAGTCAGCACCCATTCATTATCACCTAAAGGTGCCACTACTACACCATCTCCTACCGTCAGCACCCATACATTATCACTTAAAGGTGCCACTACTACACCATCTCCTACAGTCAGCACCCATACATTATCACTTGAAGGTCTTAGTTCTACACCATCTCCTACAGTCAGCACCCATACATTATCACTTAAAGGCCTCAGTTCTACATCATCTCCTACAGTCAGCACCCATACATTATCACTTAAAGGTGTCACTACTACACCATCTCCTGCAGTCAGCACCCATACATTATCACTTAAAGGTCTCAGTTCTACACCATCTCCTACAGTCAGCACCCATACATTATCACTTAAATGTCTCACTTCTACACCATCTCCTACAGTCAGCACCCATATATTATCATTTAAAGGTCTCAGTTCTACACCATCTCCTACAATCAGCACCCATACATTATCACTTAAACGTCTCACTTCTACACCATCTCCTACAGTCAGCACCCATACATTATCACTTAAATGTGTCACTACTACACCATCTCCTACAGTCAGCACCCATACATTATCACTTAAAGGTGCCACTACTACACCATCTCCTACAGTCAGCACCCATACATTATCACTTAAAGGTTTCACTACTACACCATCTCCTACAGTCAGCACCCATACGTTATCACTTAAAGGACTCACTTCTAAACCATCTCCTACAGTCAGCACCCATACATTATCACTTAAAGGCCTCAGTTCTACACCATCTCCTACAGTCAGCACAAATACATTATCACTTAATGGTGTCACTACTACACCATCTCCTACAGTCAGCACCCATACATTATCACTTAAAGGTCTCACTTCTACACCATCTCTTACAGTCAGCATCCATACATTATGACTTAAAGGTCTCACTTTTACAACATCCCCTAAGTCAGTACCCATACATTATCACTTAAAGGTGTCAGTACTACACCATCTCCTACAGTCAGCACAAATACATTATCACTTAAAGGTGTCACTACTACACCATCTCCTACAGTCAGCACACATACATTATCACTTAAAGGTCTCAGTTCTACACCATCTCCTACAGTCAGCACCCATACATTATCACTTAAAGGTCTCACTTCTACACCATCTCCTACAGCCAGCGCCAGAATATAATCACCCAAAGCCATCACTCCTACACCATCTCCTACAGACAGCACCCATACATTATCACTTAAAGGTATCATTTAAACAACATCTCCTACAGTCAATACAAGAATATAATCACCCAAAGCCATCACTTCTACATCATCTCCTACAGTCAGCACCAGCATATAATCACCCAAAGCAACTGCTTCTACACCATCTACTACAGTCAGCACCCATACATTATCACTTAAAGGTCTCAGTTCTACACCATCTACAAGAGTCAGTACCAGAATATAATCACCCAAAACCATCACTCCTATACCATCTCCTAAAGACAGACCCCCACACATTATCACTTAAAGGTCTCACTTCTACACCATCTCCTACAGTCAGCACCCATACGTTATCACTTAAAGGACTCACTTCTAAACCATCTCCTACAGTCAGCACCCATACATTATCACTTAAAGGCCTCAGTTCTACACCATCTCCTACAGTCAGCACAAATACATTATCACTTAAAGGTGTCACTACTACACCATCTCCTACAGTCAGCACCCATACATTATCACTTAAAGGTCTCACTTCTACACCATCTCTTACAGTCAGCATCCATACATTATGACTTAAAGGTCTCACTTTTACAACATCCCCTAAGTCAGTACCCATACATTATCACTTAAAGGTGTCAGTACTACACCATCTCCTACAGTCAGCACAAATACATTATCACTTAAAGGTGTCACTACTACACCATCTCCTACAGTCAGCACACATACATTATCACTTAAAGGTCTCAGTTCTACACCATCTCCTACAGTCAGCACCCATACATTATCACTTAAAGGTCTCACTTCTACACCATCTCCTACAGCCAGCGCCAGAATATAATCACCCAAAGCCATCACTCCTACACCATCTCCTACAGACAGCACCCATACATTATCACTTAAAGGTATCATTTAAACAACATCTCCTACAGTCAATACAAGAATATAATCACCCAAAGCCATCACTTCTACATCATCTCCTACAGTCAGCACCAGCATATAATCACCCAAAGCAACTGCTTCTACACCATCTACTACAGTCAGCACCCATACATTATCACTTAAAGGTCTCAGTTCTACACCATCTACAAGAGTCAGTACCAGAATATAATCACCCAAAACCATCACTCCTATACCATCTCCTAAAGACAGACCCCCACACATTATCACTTAAAGGTCTCACTTCTACACCATCTCCTACAGTCAGCACCCATACACTATCACTTAAAGGACTCACTTCTAAACCATCTCCTACAGTCAGTACCCATACATTATCACTTAAAGGTGTCACTACTACACCATCTCCTACAGTCAGCACCCATACATTATCACTTAAAGGTCCCACTACTACACCATCTCCTACAGTCAGCACCCATACATTATCACTTAAAGGTGTCACTACTACACCATCTCCTACATTCAGCACCCATTTATTATCACTTAAAGGACTCACTTCTAAACCATCTCCTACAGTCAGCACCCATACATTATCACTTAAAGGCCTCAGTTCTACACCATCTCCTACAGTCAGCACAAATACATTATCACTTAAAGGTGTCACTACTACACCATCTCCTACAGTCAGCACCCATACATTATCACTTAAAGGTCTCACTTCCGCACCATCTCTTACAGTCAGCATCCATACATTATCACTTAAAGGTCTCAGTTCTACACCATCTCCTACAGTCAGCATCCATACATTATCACTTAAAGGTCTCACTTCTACACCATCTCCTACAGTCAGCACCCATACATTATCACTTAAAGGTGTCACTACTACACCATCTCCTACAGTCAGCACAAATACATTATCACTTAAATGTGTCACTACTACACCATCTCCTACAGTCAGCACACATACATTATCACTTAAAGGTCTCAGTTCTACACCATCTCCTACAGTCAGCAGCCATACATTATCACTTAAAGGTCTCACTTCTACACCATCTCCTACAGTCAGCACCAGAATATAATCACCCAAAGCCATCACTCCTACACCATCTCCCAAAGACCGCACCCATACATTATCACTTAAAGGTATCATTTAAACAACATCTCCTACAGTCAATACAAGAATATAATCACCCAAAGCCATCACTTCTACATCATCTCCTACAGTCAGCACCAGCATATAATCAACCAAAGCAACTGCTTCTACACCATCTACTACAGTCAGCACCCATACATTATCACTTAGAGGTCTCATTTCTACACCATGTACAACAGTCAGCACGAGAATATGATCACCCAAAACCATCACTCCTACACCATCTCCTACAGTCAATACAAGAATATATTCACCCAAAGCCATCACTTCTACACAATCTCCTAGAATCAGCACCAGAAGATAATCACCCAAAACCATCACCCCTACACCATCTCCTACAGTCAATACAAGAATATTTTCACCCAAAGCCATCACTTCTACACCATCCCCTATAGTCACCACTAATACATTATCATTTAAAGGTCTCAGTTCTACAGTCAGCAGCAGATGATAATCACCCAAAACCATTGATTCTATGTTACTCTCATGATTAGCACCCTACATCAGCGCCAGAGCCCTCGCTTCTATATCATCCCCAGAGCCCTCGCTTCTATATCATGCCCAGAGCCCTCGCTTCTATATCATCCCCAGAGCCCTAGCTTCTACACCATCCCCAGAGCCCTTTCTTCTACATCATCCCCAGAGCCCACGCTTCTACACCATCCCCAGAGCCCTCGCTCCTACACCATCCCCAGAGCCCTCGCTTCTACATCATCCCCAGAGCCCTCGCTTCTACACTATCCCCAAAGTCCTCGTTTCTACACCATCCCCAGAGTCCTCGCTTCTACACCATCCCCAGAGCCCTCGCTTCTACATCATCCACAGAGCCCTCACTTCTACACCATCCCGAGAACCCTCGCTTCTACACCATCCCCAGAGTACTCACTTCTACACCATCCCCAGAGCCCTTGCTTCTATGTCATCCCCAGAGCCCACGCTTCTACACCATCCCCAGAGCCCTCGCTCCTACACCATCCCCAGAGCCCTTGCTACTACGTCATCCCCAGAGCCCTCACTTCTACACCATCCCCAGAGCCCTTGCTTCTACATCATCCCCAGAGCCCTCGCTTCTACACCATCCCCAGAGTCCTCGCTTCTACACCATCTCCAGAGCCCACGCTTCTACATCATACCCAGAGCCCTCGCTTCTACATCATTCCCAGAGCCCTCGCTTCTACACCATCCCCCGAGTCCTCGCTTCTACATCATCCCCAGAGCCCTCGCTTCTACACCATCCCCACAGCCCTTGCTTCTACACCATCCCCAGAGCCCTCGCTACTACACCATCCCCAGAGCCCTCACTTCTACACCATCCCCGGAGCCCTCGCTTCTACACCATCCTCAGAGCCCTCGCATCTACACCATCTCCAGAGCCCTCGCTTCTACACCATCCCAAGAGCCTTCGCTTCTACATCATCCCCAGAGCCCTCACTTCTACATCATCCTCTGAGCCCTCGCTTCTACACCATCCCCAGAGCCCTCGCTTCTACTCCATCCCCAGAGCCCTCGCTTCTACATCATCCCCAGAGTCCTCGCTTCTACACCATCCCCAGAGCCCTCGCTTCTACATCATCCTTTGAGCCCTCGCTTCTACATCATCCTCTGAGCCCTCGCTTCTACATCATCCTCTGAGCCCTCGCTTCTACACCATCCCCAGAGCCCTCGCTTCTACATCATCCTCTGAGCCCTCGCTTCTACATCATCCTCTGAGCCCTCGTTTCTACATCATCCCCAGAGCCCACGCTTCTACATCATCCCCAGAGCCCTCGCTTCTACACCATCCCCAGAGCCCTTGCTTCTACGTCATCCCCAGAGCCTTCGCTTCTACATCATCCTCTGAGCCCTCACTTCTACACCATCCCCAGAGTCCTCGCTTCTACATCATCCCCAGAGCCCTTGCTTCTACACCATCCCCAGAGCCCTTGCTTCTACGTCATCCCCAGAGCCCTCGCTTCTACATCATCCTCTGAGCCCTCGCTTCTACATCATCCTCTGAGCCCTCTCTTCTACATCATCCCCAGAGCCCACGCTTCTACATCATCCCCAGAGCCCTCGCTTCTACATCATCCCCTGAGCCTTCGCTTCTACACCATCCCCAGAGCCCTTGCTTCTACGTCATCTCCAGAGCCCTCGCTTCTACATCATCCTCTGAGCCCTCACTTCTACACCATCCCCAGAGTACTCGCTTCTACATCATCCCCAGAGCCCTCGCTTCTACACCATCCCCAGAGCCCTTGCTTCTACGTCATCCCCAGAGCCCTCGCTTCTACATCATCCTCTGAGCCCTCACTTCTACACCATCCCCAGAGTCCTCGCTTCCACATCATCCCCAGAGCCCTCGCTTCTACATCATCCCCAGAGCCCTCGCTTCTACACCATCCCCAGAGCCCTCGCTTCTACACCATCCCCAGAGCCCTCGCTTCTACACCATCCCCAGAGCCCTCGCTTCTACACCATCCCCAGAGCCCTCGCTTCTACACCATCCCCAGAGCCCACGCTTCTACATCATCCCCAGAGCCCTCGCTTCTACACCATCCCTAGAGCCCTCGCTTCTACACCATCCCCAGAGCCCTCGCTTCTACATCATCCCCAGAGCCCTCGCTTCTACACCATCCCCAGAGCCCTCGCTTCTACACCATCCCCAGAGCCCAAGCTTCTACATCATCCCCAGAGCCCTCGCTTCTACACCATCCCTAGAGCCCTCGCTTCTACACCATCCCCAGAGCCCTCGCTTCTACATCATCACCAGAGCCCTCGCTTCTACACCATCCCCAGAGCCCTCTCTTCTACACCATCCCCAGAGCCCTCGCTTCTACATCATCCCCAGAGCCCTTGCTTCTACACCATCCCCAGAGCCCTTGCTTCTACATCATCCCCAGAGCCCTCGCTTCTACACCATCCCTAGAGCCCTCGCTTCTACACCATCCCCAGAGCCCTCGCTTCTACATCATCCCCAGAGCCCTCGCTTCTACACCATCCCCAGAGCCCTCGCTTCTACTCCATCCCCAGAGCCCTCGCTTCTACACCATCCCCAGAGCCCACGCTTCTACACCATCCCCAGAGCCCACGCTTCTACACCATCCTCAGAGCCCTCACTTCTACACCATCCCCAAAACCCTTGCTTCTACATCATCCCCAGAGCCCACGCTTCTACATCATCCCCAGAACCCTCGCTTCTACACCATCCCCAGAGCCCTCGCTTCTACACCATCCCCAGAGCCCTCGCTTCTACATCATCCTCTGAGCCCTCGCTTCTACATCATCCTCTGAGCCCTCGCTTCTACACCATCCCCAGAGCCCTCGCTTCTACATCATCACCAGAGCCCTCGCTTCTACACCATCCCCAGAGCCCTCTCTTCTACACCATCCCCAGAGCCCTCGCTTCTACATCATCCCCAGAGCCCTCGCTTCTACACCATCCCCAGAGCCCTCGCTTCTACACCATCCCCAGAGCCCACGCTTCTACATCATCCCCAGAGCCCTCGCTTCTACACCATCCCTAGAGCCCTCGCTTCTACACCGTCCCCAGAGCCCTCGCTTCTACATCATCCCCAGAGCCCTCGCTTCTACATCATCCCCAGAGCCCTCGCTTCTACACCATCCCCAGAGCCCACGCTTCTACACCATCCCCATAGCCCATGCTTCTACATCATCCCCAGAGCCCTCGCTTCTACACCATCCCCAGACCCCCCACTTTTACACCATCCCCAGAGCCCACGCTTCTACATCATCCTCAGAGCCCTCGCTTCTACACCACCCTCTGCAGTCACCACCTCTCCGTCCTCTGCCACAGCCGGTGCTCACCAGAGACACTTCCTTCTTCAAGTCATCCAGTTCTTTTTTCTGTATGGCTGCTTTCGTGTCTTTTTGTGGCGTGTTCTCCGCCTCTTTGTTGTCTTGCGTTGTGGCCACGCGGTAGCTGTCTGAGCGCCCATACTGTATGAGAGAACAGAAGAGAATTACACCCTTGTACGCTGGTGTCCCTCCATGTCCTTCACATGACTCCAAACACATCTCAAACCTGCCTCTTCAGTTTCAAAGTGTATGTGAAGTGTTGGCGCAGTTGAATGTCAGACAAAGGGCGACAGATACATTAGACTACCCTCATGCTGTTTGAGTATCTGGGTTTATGTTATATTAGGTTGTGTTACATTGGTTTGTGTTTTGTGGTTTATATGAAATGTTAGTTTGCATTGTTATGTGATTGCTTCCCTTATATTGCATCCGTTTGGTTCCTGTGTGTTCTGCTGTTCCGGGTTGTGTTGGTCTGTTTTACATTGCATTTACTTATGTTGGTTTATGTCATGGTTGGTTTGGGTGTTCTTAGCTTAAGACAAAATCCTAAACTTACTACTTTTGGTATTCACAGAAGTTAGGATTTTGTCTTAAGTTTGTCTTAAGACAAACTTAAGACAGATTTAAGACAAACTTAAGAAAAAATCCCAACTTAAGTCTGTCTTAAGTTTGTCTTAAGACAAATTTAAGACAAAATCCTAACTTCTGTGACTACCAAAAGTAGTACGTTTAGGATTTTGTCTTAAGTTAGTTCTGTGAATCAGGCCCTTAGCATTTGGCTTGGTTAGGGTTGTCTATGTTGTATTCTTCTGCAGAGAAACAATTTAGGTTGCTGTGAGTTGGCATGTATTTGTTATATTGTTTTGTCATTTTGTGTTTTACATTGTATTGGGATAGGCTGGTTGGTGATATTTTGTGTTGGGTTGTGTAACATTGTTCATTGTAATGTTGTTTTATTGTATTGTGGTGGGTATTTTTATCCTGTGTTGGGTTATGTTGGGGTTATATCATGTTGTGTTGACTTGAGCTGGATTGTTTTATGTTGTGTTTGTTTATGTTCACCCTATAAAATATTCCTTTTGCGACTTATCCAGCCTAGTAATATGACAACACACCAGTGATCTTGTGATAGGAATCTTGTGCCCAGTGCACGACAGAACTACAAATGACAAGCTTTTTCTTTCTGGCACTAATGAGTGGGGTTGAAATATCGAGCTATTCAATGCCCGGTGTCCATAGGACCGAGGACAGTCTTCTCTAAGTCTTTGACACAGGTGGCTCAGCGGTTCTTATGTCATTGGACCTCTCAGCAGCTCTTATGTTATTGGACCTTTTCAGCAGCTCTTATGTTATTGGACCTCTCAGTGGTTCTTATGTTATTTGACCTCTCAGCAGCTCTTATGTTATGCGACCTCTCAGCAGCTCTTATGTTATTCGACCTCTCAGCAGCTCTTATGTTATTGGACCTTTTCAGCAGCTCTTATGTTATTGGACCTCTCAGTGGTTCTTATGTTATTGGATCTCTCAGCAGCTCTTATGTTCTTGGACCTCTCAGCAGCTCTTATGTTATTGGACCTCTCAGTGGTTCTTATGTTATTGGATCTCTCAGCAGCTCTTATGTTATTTGACCTCTCAGCAGCTCTTATGTTATTTGACCTCTCAGCAGCTCTTATGTTATTTGACCTCTCAGCAGCTCTTATGTTATTGGACCTCTCAGCAGCTCTTATGTTATTGGACCTCTCAGTTGTTCTGATGTTATTTGACCTCTCAGCAGCTCCTATGTTCTTGGACCTCTCAGCAGCTCTTATGTTATTGGACCTCTCAGTGGTTCTTATGTTATTGGATCTCTCAGCAGCTCTTATGTTATTTGACCTCTCAGCAGCTCTTATGTTATTTGACCTCTCAGCAGCTTTTATGTTATTTGACCTCTCAGCAGCTCTTATGTTATTGGACCTCTCAGCAGCTCTTATGTTATTGGACATCTCAGTGGTTCTTATGTTATTGGATCTCTCAGCAGCTCTTATGTTATTGGACATCTCAGCAGCTCTTATGTTATTTGACCTCTCAGCAGCTCTTATGTTATTGGACCTCTCAGCTACTCTTATGTTATTGGACCTCTCAGTGGTTCTTATGTTATTGAACCTCTCAGTGGTTCTTATGTTATTGGATGTCTCAGCAGATATTATGTTGTTGGACCTCTCAGCAGATCTTATGTTATTTGACCTCCCAGCAGCTCTTATGTTATTGGACCTCTCAACAGCTCTTATGTTATTGGACCTCTCAATGGTTCTTATGTTATTGAACCTCTCAGGGGTTTTATGTTATTGAACCTCCCGGTCGTTCTTATGTTATTGGATTCTCAGCAGCTCTTCTGGTATTGGACCTCTCAGCAGATCTTATGTTATTTGACCTCTCAGTGGTTCTTATGTTATTTGACATCTCAGCAGCTCTTATGTTATTTGCCCTCTCAGCAGCTCTTATGTTATTGCACCTCTGATTGGTTCTTATGTTATTTGACCTCTCAGCGGCTCTTATGTTATTGGATCTCTCAGAAGCTCTTATGTTATTGGACCTCTCAGTTGTTCTTATGTTATTGGATCTCTCAGCAGCTCTTATGTTATTTGACCTCTCAGCAGCACTTATGTTATTTGACCTCTCAGCAGCTCTTATGTTATTGGACCTCTCAGCAGCTCTTATGGTATTTGACCTCTCAGAGGTTCTTATGTTATTGAACCTCTCAGTGGTTCTTATGTTATTGAACCTCTCAGTGGTTCTTATATTATTGGATTCTCAGCAGCTCTCAGGGTATTGGACCTCTCAGCAGATCTTATGTTATTTTACCTCTCAGTGGGTTTTATGTTATTTGACCTCTCAGCAGCTCTTATGTTATATGCCCTCTCAGCAGCTCTTATGTTATTGTACCTCTCAGTGGTTCTTATGTTATTTGAGCTCTCAGCGGCTCTTATGTTATTTGACCTCTCAGCAGCTCTTATGTTATTGGACCTCTCAGCGGTTCTTATGTTATTGGACCTCTCAACGGTTCTTATGTTATTGGATCTCTCAGCAGCTCTTATGTTATTTGACCTCTCAGTGGTTTTTATGTTCTTTGACCTCTCAGCAGCTCTTATGTTATTTGACCTCTCAGTGGTTCTTATGTTCTTGGATCTCTCAGCAGCTCTTATGTTATTGGACCTCACAGCAGCTCTTATGGGATTGGACCTCTCAGCAGCTCTTATGTTATTGGACCTCTAAGCAGCTCTTATGTTATTGGACCTCCCAGCGGCTCTAAAGTTATTGGAACTTTCAACGGCTCCTATGTTATTGGATCTCTCAGCAGCTCTTATGGTATTAGACCTTTCAACGGCTCCTATGTTATTGGACCTCTCAGCGGCTCTTATTTTATTAGATCTCTCAGCAGCTCCTATGTTATTGGATCTCTCAGCAGCTCTTATTTTATTAGATCTCTCAGCTGCTCTTATTTTATGGAACCTTTCAGCATTCTTGTTATTGGACCTCTTAGTGGCTCTTATGTTATTGGACCTTTCCTTGGCTCTTATGCTATTGGACCTTTCAGCTGCTCTTATGTTATTGTACATCTAAGCTGCTCTTATGTTATTTGACCTCTCAAGGGCTCTTATGTTATTGGATCTCTCAGCAGCTCCTATGTTATTGGACCTTTCAACGGCTCCTATGTTATTGGATCTCTCAACTGCTCTTATGTTATTGGACCTCACAGCAGCTCTTATGTTATTGGACCTCTCAGTGGTTTTTATTTTTTTGGACCTCTCAGAAGCTGTTATGTTAGTGGATCTCTCAGTGGCTCTTATGTTTTTGGACCTCTCAGCAGCTCTAATGTTATTGTATCTCTCACCAGCTGTTATGTTATTAGTAATATTGGGCCTCTCATCAGCTCTTATATTATTGGAACTCTCAGCAGCTATTATGTCTTTTGACCTCTAGCCAAACGGGTAAACGGGTTTTAGACCCATTTGCGCACGCTAAAAACCTTGGGCCTATGTACAACACCCATTTTGCGAGTCGCTAATCAATTAATCAAAAAAGGTTTTGCGAGACGCTATTAGGAAGGGGCGTCCCATTCCTAATAGCGACTCATGAGCCAAGTATGAATGTTTTGCGACTGCATTTAAAAGCAGTCCATGGAGGTCTGCTGAGCCCAGCAGGCCACCATCCCTGGGAATGCTGGCATTCCCAATGGGGTCGCAAAATGCGAGTGTTTCATTAATATTATTGAGCCTCACATTTTGTGAGCCCCCATTTGGAATCACAATCGGTGTCTCTGACGTTATTGTACATAGTAAATTTGCGACTCGCAATTTCCGACTCGCAATTGTGCGCAAATTGCGAGGCACAATTTACTATGGTCGTACATCTGGCCCCTGATGAGTAACGGGGAAGGTGGGTTATAAACGCCATCAGACCGCCTGCCATGGAGTAGACACTTATACACACCGAGATATCCCAAACCCTGACTTATGCTTGTGGTCACCATTCTGTGTTTTGATTTGTTGTTACTCCCCTTTTCCAGCTCAGTTAATTCCCGAGGTGGCGTCAGTGAGTAAACACCATAGTTTTCATTTCCAACACATTTCTAAGGCTCTTACATTTCTGCATTTATACCTAAACATTTAAATCAGAACTTGCGTTTGAATGCTTGGAGTTCTGCTGGTTTGTGTGTTGTTCTGCTGGCTGGAAGTATTTTATTTTATTGTTGTAGGAGAGCGATGTTGTGATGAGTTGAGTTGAGTATCAATCAATCGACTTTTATTCGACTTACAAGGAAAGTCACACAAGTGTACATACTCAAAACAATCAGTCTTAAAATGTTAACTGTATCAAATCGAAGCATAAAATACATACAAACAACAATTACATTGGCACGTTAGATGTGTACAAGAACTAAACTTCAGCACAGAAACCTGCAACAAAATACAGAAGTAGAGCATAGATGCCTGCGATGTGGGCGATTTGCGCTATATAAATACATGTACATTTACATTTACAAAACAGGACCCCCTATAAGAAATATGAAACAAAAAAGCACAGTTTGGGATTAACTAAGAGTTGCAGATATAAACAAAACGGTCTAATTTGCATAAATCCCTGTGCAACTTGAATGGATCTTAAAAATGTGTGTGGCAGGTCAGAGAGTTTTGGACAGAGCAAAACTGGATGCATGGATGTGCAAATAAAGGCGTTGCACAGCTAGAAGAGGGTAAGGTGGAATGCCATAACCAAACCTTTGGAAATAACAACCAGGGCACAAGTCGGGGGTACATGCGGGTGGACGGGGTCCACCCCTTATTTTCACAGGGTGAACGCCGTCCACCCTGCCAAGAAATTAGCCCCACTAAATAATGTACTTAACTCGCCCCAGTGTAATTTCCAAATGCGATGCAGCGTGCACAACTAAATTTGTTTTATTTATTTGTTTGTGTACTTACATCTGTGGGGCCATATTCCGGAGCTTAGTACCCCCCACCTTGCCCCTCCCCCGCCCCACGTCAGAGCCTGGCAGCACTCCCACCACGGTCTGCTCATGGTTGAAATAATTCTAAGTACCACTAAAGTCAAAGTCAAAAACTTTATTCGGAGACATGTAAATCATGTCCATAAAAGTACATACATAAAATACATGTTGAAAGAAAATACACTTTACAATCGCAATCCGCAAAAAAATACAGTATGATACATATAACGAATCAAATAACACACTTTAAAAAGTTACCAATCGATAAATTATTTTAAAAATTATTGTTTTTTTTTTTTTTTTTTTTTAAATTCATGCTTTTCCTAGAACTAATTGCCTTGAGTAAATAACTAGCCGTATAAAAACAGATGTCAGGGTGATGCAAATTAAAAAGTAATTTCATTGCCGCTTTGATGGTTCTTGCTCCAAATTTAATAAATAATGGTTTTAAAAAGAATTTACGGTATTCACTATACAGGTTACATATAAGTAGAAAGTGCTCTGTGCTTTGTTCTGAAATGTTGTCGCACCGACATGGACCTGTAGGGCGTATCTTAATCTCAGGGAATGCAACCAATAGGTGGACCGTACCCATCCTCATCCTGGTAAGAACAAACCGGTGTTGTCCTTTAGTTACCTGGAAGAGGTAAGGGTATAGGCCCACAAATTCGTTCAATTGGTTGTAACGTATACAGGTGGAAAGTTTGAGATCATCCGTGGCTCGTCTTTCTGCACAGTGATTTAAAAAGATTGATTTCAGACTCTCTTTAGAAAGATCCGAAGCAGAACAGTGATCTAATGTAACGTTTAACCCAAACACATTAGAAAAGGATTCAATTGTGTATTTAATCCATGGGATTTTGAGAAAATAGTCTAGACGTAAACAATCCTCAATGATAGCCCTATTAAATGAGGTTTCGTCTTTCATCCAGACCGAACGCCATAGTATCAGAGGTCTCAACAGTAATAGGTCATTTAGATGATGTAGTCCTAGTTCTTTGTGGACCAAACTATTAGCAGTGGATGTCGGGAGACACAATAATTTTTTCAGAAATTTATTCTCTTCTACCTGTAAAGGTTCTACCCTGGATACCCCCCATACCCCTGCTCCGTAGAGGGCAGCCGAAAGACACCTAGCTTCAAAGATCTTAAGCATTTCTTTGGGCCTTCTACTACCTAATTTACTTGCAAAAGCAAATATTCCATTGGCGCTCCTGATCATTTTGTCGCGCACCACCTTATGCTCGACATCCCAGCGACCATTTTTGGAAAAGGTAACCCCCAGGTAGCAGAAATTTTCCACACACTGCACCACTTGGCCATCAATAAGATACCTATAGGGTTTTTTAGTTTTAACATTTCTAGCTCCACACTCCATCACATATGTCTTGCTCTTGTTAATGACCAGCTTTCTTTTTTCAATAAAGGCCACAAAGTTGTCCATCAAAAGCTGTAGACCCCGAGGAGTCCTAGAAAGCAACACAGCGTCGTCCGCATAGAGTAACACGGGGATGGTACTTGTGTTTACTCTAGGGGCGTCCGCTGGTGCCTTCTTGAGGATCGAGTCTACTTCATTAATAAACAGAGTGAAAAGCAGGGGTGCCAAAACACACCCTTGTCTGATACCTCTCCTGACCCTGAATTTGTCTGTACATTCGCCCGAAGGCCCGTACCGAACACTCGAGCTAAGCCTCTCGTACAAACGGGCCAGAAAGTATATAATTTCCCTAGGTGCTCCCATTTCTAGCAAGGTAGTCCATAGTATGGCGTGATCCACCAGGTCAAAAGCGCTGCTCAGATCAGCGAAACAGAGGTAGAGTGAACCATTTTTTGCTCGGGTGTATTTCCCTATCAGGAGTTCCAGGTTTAAACATTGTTCAATGCAACCTCTTCCTTTCCTGAACCCATATTGGCAGTCTGTCATTATCTGATTAGTCTCTGCCCACTCTTCTATTCGGACGAGGAGTACACGGCTCATAATCTTGACGGACGAATCCAGCAATGATATTGGCCGGTAGTTTTTAACGTTTCCTCGGTCCCCTTTCTTGTGAATTGGAACTATTATTGATTCAGACCAGGTACACGGGATAGTATAGCGAACAGCAGCATTAAAAACTTTGACTAGTACTGGCCCCCAAGTCTCAGGTGCGGATTTATACACATCAACTGGAACACCATCGGGTCCCTGGGCCTTTCCGCCCTTACTAGCCCTGATACTACTTAGAACCTCCTGTAAGGTGATATCTAGGCTAAGTACTGGCCAGGAGCAACTTATCGGCAACATTACCGTGTTGGGATTAAAAATACCGGAGAAATGCTGTACCCATGATTCCTTACCTACGTTTGAGGTTAACACGGGGAATTTATCATCTTTTAAAAAGGGGCTGTTTACTACTGTCCAAAAAAGAGTACAATTTTTCGATACAGCCGCTAGATCAAATCTCTCCCAAGCTTCCTCTCGTAGTTCAGCTTTCCTTTGCTTAAGAGCTAAGTTATAGTCAGATCTGAGCTTAGCTACAGCCGTTTTGTCTCTAGGTTTGGTGGATAATGCCTTTTTTAATGTCTTCAGGGCCACAGTACATGCATTATTGAACCATCCCCTGGCTTTATTGTTAATATTTCCAGCAGCCCTAGTAAACTTACCACTAATAAAAACATTGATTTTAGTTAAGTGAATAATACAGGCCTCCATATTTGACTTCTCATCAATAATTGATGTAATGTCATTTAAGCAGCATGAGATAATGCAATTAGAAGTTACTTCAGCTTTATCCCCTGCCCACCTTATTCTAAATCCGTTCGGCCTATGTACATCAATGTTTGTGATAGGGCTACTATCTGGAATTATGCAAACTTTCCAAAACCTAGTTTCAATAACAAGACAGTTATGATCACTAACCATATAGTCTACAACCTTGACATCAGAGCTAAAATGAGCTAGTTCGGAAGACATACAAATAAAATCAATTACAGTGTTCGCCCCCCTCCCTACAAAAGTTGGCAAGCTATCACTCTTCCCATCCTGCTCAATCTCTAGGACCTCCATATCATAGGCGAGTAGGAAGGAGTTCAAGGTTTCTCCATATGTATTGTGTGGGAAATGTGTAGCTGGCTCTCCAACACGGTTCAAAGTGCCACACAACTTTTGATTAGAGAGAGGGCAAACAGAAATGTTAAAATCTCCAACATATATGATCTCAAAAACTGTATTAGAAGCTTTCATCAATTGTTTGATTGCGATGTCTAATTCTAAAATAACCATTAACCATGTGTCTGCTAGCATCAAAAACATTATTATACATATTAATCAGTAGAATGTTTTTGTCTGCCTCATCAGCTAACCACAGTAGTTGGGAATTATTGCCCACGGTGATATGCTCCTTCACCCTAATTCGCATTTTCACAGAAATCAGAATTAGCAAACCACCTTTGGCCCTCCCTGAGGTAGTTGCCACTGCTGGTAGCTCATATGCTACAAAACCATCAAGGCCCTTAAAGTTTAGACACCAGGTCTCTTGTAGACATAAGATATCAAATGTTCTGATTAGTTCTAGCCACCCTAATACTTCAAATTTAGAAGCTAATCCTGCTATGTTCCAACTAGCAATATGGCAAGATGTTGATGCCCCCTCTAAGATATTGCAAGATGTACCCACAGACTTAAGCAGTGTACTACCTATAGTATTTGGGGACTGATTTAGGTCTACTCCTGCGGACGCTTCGGCAATTTCGTGTCTGACCTCTTGTCAATCGCAGTTATTAAGACCAGACAGGGCATCAAACCTGTTATGTAATAGCAGGCTTGGTACTAGGGGAGGAGCCCAGCGGTTATGCATATTCAAGTTGTTATCCCATCCTAATGCTGGCGTTTTTGGTAGGGTTACATTTTGCTGTTCCCCATAAAAGAATTTTAATGTTAGGGGAACCACCGTACCTCTTCTACGCTGAGGCGGAAGAATATGTGTTAGGACATTTGGGAGTACTTCTGGGTGTGCAAATGTCACCGCCACACAATCCCCTTTAAATCTTTTGGGGCGATTCCCAATCCAGGGAACGCGTTTAACTGCTTTAATATCGTGCGCCAGTTGCTGTAACCCTCCAGGTGCTAACCTCATATTACCTGAGAGCCAATGGAGGGCCTTACTAGTCAGAGAGCTAGATGACTCGGTAATGCCGTCGTCCAAAAGGGGAACATTAGCTACCACCAGTACAACAGGTGAGGCTTCCTCAATAAACTGCAGTGGGTCTGTACCGTGAACTTGTGCTTGTGGTAAATTTACTATCAACGGACGCCCTTCTGCTGTTGTTACGTGTTGATTATCTTTTGGGGCCGGTATATGGACTTGATTAGTCAGCACACCAGATGTCCCTTCTCCAACTCGGTTAACCCCTTCGGTACTATTTCTTGTTGTTAATAAGGTATTAAGACTGCCTATTTCCTCCGTCAACTTTGTTTGCACACCTCCAAGTCTTTTTACTTCAGCCTGCAATTTATCGATTTTAGAGATCAGAGGTTTTACAATTTCATTAAGTTTACCCTCTACAACCTCAAGCAGTTTACTCAACATTTCATCATCTCCTCTGTTTCTTAAAGTCCCTTCCCCTACAGCCTTTTGGGGAGCTCTCGAGGAGCCTGGGGATAATGTTCTTTTCCTTTTCACTCTTGGCCTTGGACCGCCCTGTTTCCGCTGATTCTTCACACAGGTGCGCACAGGCCGGGGTGTGTGCTCAATTGGTGGTACATCGTCCACCACAGGGCCAGTTACAGTTTCTGGGTCTGAATCTATAACATTGTCAGAGTCTACATCCAGAATAACAGGGGATGGTAACATGGTCAATGGCTGGCTACCAGACTCAATAATAGGTGATGCATTTGATGAAACCCTAGTTTCCACCAACACGAAAGGGCTATCGTCAGTTGACAGAGGTAAAGTAGGGCTTAACCTGCGCAAATCTGGTGACTGGCTTAGCCCAAGTGATTCCCTCCTTTGTTCATTTATTTTCTTTACTGTTTGCACAACATAGTTATCCATGGTGTTTGCGGGCAGAGCAGCAGGTTTCTTTTTGGACATCGTCTGTATATAACGCAGTTAGCAGACAACACAGGGACGACAACAGAGTCTTACTTGTAGGAGCGTCTCTGATGGAACAGGGGGTCGGGCCCTGCCCCTGCCTCTTCCTGCCGATGAGGGCCGTAGAGGGCCCGCCCTTTGCCCGGGCTTCGCCCCGGGCGTCCCGCTCGCGTCCCGCGAAGCTGGTCCTGCGGCGCTTATGTGCGCCTCCTCTGGCGCCCTCGCGGTGTCACTAACGCGCGCCGCCGCGTAGGCTGCCGGGATTCGTAGTCCCGGAGCGGCGGCACGAGCAAACTGCAGGTAAGGTGACTCTCGGCGGTGGCGGCGTGGGCTGAGACTCCTGGCAAGCTGTGGAGTGTAGCGGCGTCTCTCAGGTAAGTTAATGCGTGTCCCAGAGCTCCGCCGGTCCTGCGGCGCTTATGTGCGCCTCCCCTGGCGCCCTCGCGGTGTCACTAACGCGCGCCGCCGCGTAGGCTGCCGGGATTCGTAGTCCCGGAGCGGCGGCGCGAGCAAACTACAGGTAAGGTGACTCTCGGCGGTGGCGGCGTGGGCTGAGACTCCTGGCAAGCTGTGGAGTGTAGCGGCGTCTCTCAGGTAAGTTAATGCGTGTCCCAGAGCTCCGCCGGTCCTGCGGCGCTTATGTGCGCCTCCCCTGGCGCCCTCGCGGTGTCACTAACGCGCGCCGCCGCGTAGGCTGCCGGGATTCGTAGTCCCGGAGCGGCAGCGCGAGCAAACTGCAGGTAAGGTGACTCTCGGCGGTGGCGGCGTGGGCTGAGACTCCTGGCAAGCTGTGGAGTGTAGCGGCGTCTCTCAGGTAAGTTAATGCGTGTCCCAGAGCTCCGCCGGTCCTGCGGCGCTTATGTGCGCCTCCCCTGGCGCCCTCGCGGTGTCACTAACGCGCGCCGCCGCGTAGGCTGCCGGGATTCGTAGTCCCGGAGCGGCGGCGCGAGCAAACTGCAGGTAAGGTGACTCTCGGCGGTGGCGGCGTGGGCTGAGACTCCTGGCAAGCTGTGGAGTGTAGCGGCGTCTCTCAGGTAAGTTAATGCAAGTACCACTATTTTTTCTTGCATAGCGCTTCTCATCCCAAAGCAGAGTCGGAGCACATCACATGTACATATGAAAGTCTTGGCTTGTGATGCCACTTTCTATGATGTCAATTCCTGTGATGCCACATGTTATGTCATGCGCCGTGAAGTCACACGCTATGATGTCACTTGCATACTTCCTAACTAGGTTAGTCCCCCCCACTTCTTTTTTTAGGACTTGTGCCCTGATAACTGATGAACAATATTCAGTCTCAGGTATGTCAAGAGGTGCCAGTAGAAGCTGAACCTATCCAGGGAACGGTAGGGTCCATTCCTGAAACTGATGGAACCAGGACGCAGACGCGGAAGGACTGTTGTGCTAAAGCAGAGATCTCCCCCTCGGGCGCCACTCTGCGTAAAGGCCTGCTTCATCCAGGGCTAGGATCTTTTTTACAATAAACCAAACCCAGTTCCTCCTGGACAACTTCCGCAGGGGGGCTCTGGCTTACAGCCAGAAGATTTCTCAGAAACCTGTTTTCAATTTCCTGGATGGGATTGTTAGTGTGACCCCAGACTTCACACCCCAAAATGGCCATTAGAATTCAGTTAGCCTTGTGAACCTCTAGGATAAGTTTAGGGGGCTTGTGTCCCATTCGACTAACAAAATCGTGCACGCCAGAGATGGATCTTAGAAAGTTCTTCCCATGTTTCCTAATCAACAGGGTCCACCTAAATTCAAAAGAAGACCCAGCACAGTAAAATTATCCACCCTGGTTAAAAGTTCACCCTGTGCATAAAGGTTACAGAATTTCGTTATTTTTTTTGGGCCAGCTTTCATAAAAAATGATTTTTTAAAATTGGTTGAAAATGTCCAAATTGCTCATAAAAATGATAAAATAATCTAAAAGACGTTGCAGGCTCTTAGCTGTGCAGGCAATTAAAGCTGCATCGTCTGCATAAAGAACGAACAGAATTAATTGTCTGCCCACCCTGGGAACATCTGCCTCGATATTAATTAAAATCTCCTCAAACCAATTATATATATTATAAATAAGAAAGAAGCGCGGGTACACCCCTGCCAAACTCCCCTTTTAATTCAAACGTCGGGGTGCATTCACCATTTGGGCCGAACCTGAAACCCCTCCCCCCCCTTAAGTCCTTGTGAAGATTTCTCATGAAGGTGCCCAGAGCTTGGCCCACCCCATGGAGCCCAGCCCAGACCAGAGTTCTCCATGTTGACGTTATCAAAGGCTGAGATGAGGTCCATAAATGCCAAGTGACTCCCCCCTTTCACCTGAGTATATTTGGAGATCAGTAGATGGAGGTTAAGGTTTTGATCAACAGTACCCCTGCAGGACCTAAACTAGGCATGGGCGGCAAATTCCGTTCCACCCGCGGAATTTGGGTAATTTTGCGTACTGCGGAGAACGCAAAATTGCCCAAAATTCTGCGTTCCGCATCATCGCGAAATTTTTTGCTAGTTTGCATTCTCAAAAAACATGTTCGAGAGATATTTCCCCCCGAGCACGCAAACAGCGATTGCGAACAGTAAAAAAGCATTGCAAACAAGCAATTCCGCATGTTCACGGAATTTTTGCGTGTTCGCAGAGATTTTTTACAGTATCGCGGAGAGTTGAATAACGGGATTACGCAAATTCCGCCCACCCCTAACCTAAACCCGTATTGGACGTCAGAGAGCATGGACTTCTCGTCCGTCCATGAGATGATGGGTCTCTCAAGAGTACCCTCTCACAATAATCTTGACCTCTCCATAGATTAAAGAGAGGGGTCTATAGCAGTCCGGGTCAGCTAAGTCCCCTTTTTTGAATATTGGAATAATGACAGAGCGCTTCCATGCAGCTGGAAGGGCCCTCTAGTTGCAGCGCTGAAATGGTGGGAGTTAACTGGGTCCCATAGGTCTTCCAGTGATTTCAGGAGGTCTCCTGGGACCCCATGAGCCCCTGTGGTCCTACCCAAGGGCAGGAAGTGGATAGCGTTGGTTACCTCCACCCACTCGACCATGGACAGAACAGTCGGAGGAGGGAGGGTGGGCAAGAGTGAGGGCTCGGTCTCTTCCAGGTCCTCCAAGACCTGTGAAGTGTTTCGCCCAGGCCTGAGCGGGAACTGTAGCCACCTGATCCGACAGCTTGATGTCTCATAAGAAGGGGTGGTTCACAATGACCCAAAATGTGGCACTATCATTCAGAGAACTCGCTGCCACCAGGTGGCCCCGTACCTCTTTATTCAACTCCAGCTTCCGCTTTTTGAAGGCATTTTTGAAAACTACTCTAGTATGTCTGATGGTGATGCTGTCCCGGGGTGTAAATTTTAATGTTGCCACTAGCTCTCTTTTGGCCCTTGCACAGCGAGTATCAAACCAACTGCACGGTTTGGGGGGACCCCTGAACACTATTTGGTCAATGCAGTATTAATATATTCACTTATGTGGTCAAACACTATAGAATAGAATAGAATATTTTATTGTACAGTTAATTAAAACTCACAATATTAAAAACTTCCATTAATAAAAAACATTTAAGTCTTATTTTACATTTATGTTATAATAATAAGAAAAAGAAGGTATTTTACATTCGATAAAATCATAAAAGTCTCAATAATATTATCGGTATAGTCCTTTTCTAAGTTTGTATAGTGATTGTGCCTCAGTATGCCAAAGCGTAGTTGTGACTTTGCAAGTGACTTAGCGGACTGTCCTTTCTTAGATTGAAATGCTGTTGCTTGCTGTACTTCAAATGAACTGTGTGGCTAGCTCATGAGTCTTCTGGCCACTATATCAAAATACTTTGTTAGTCTGCAATTTAGCTGTATCTCTTCAGGTGTAAAGCACAGCATCACAGTCTGCCTGCAACTTTTTATGCGCTTTTGGTTCCATAATACTCGGAGTAAGGAGCGCCTTATGTCCATCAGGTTTGGGCAGATGCAGGTTATGTGTATTAGGGTCCTCTTTCCCTGTTCTGCAGAGACGGCAAAGGTGTTCTTCTGCTCTCCTTTTCCAAGGTGCCAGGTAGGGTAGTATTGGTAGGATGCCGAAGCGCAGATTTAAAAATGTGTTTTCTGTCATCAGCGTGAGACCCGTTTTCAGGTATTCCTGCGGCCTAAGAGCTTTGTAATCTTTCAGCACTGTCCATCCATGAGCCCTCTTGGCCAGAATTTGTTTGTCTTCTATGAATTATATAATTTTGGTTACTTTTGCTACCACTTTTTTGAAGCTTTTGTTGTCTGTGGATGACTCCCAGAGGTTTGTCAATCCCAGGTACTCCAGTGATTCTAGTAGATACTTCCTGGCGGGTGAGTTCTCTTGGGTAGACAGTTCGGTCCAAAGGGGGGCGTTTAAAGATCCTTGCTCAGCGCCTCTGATTTTGCACCAGCTTTTTATGTAGGCACCTCTTCTCTCCACCGTTTGTCTCTGGAGACCAAATTCGAGGTGGGTTTGGGCAGGGGAGACGTAGTTCGGCAGATGGAAGATTGCCCTGTATGCTCTACTGATTACTTTGGCTAGAGCCGTTGCGTCTTTCCCTTGCATGGGTTCGCTGCCGTATGAGAGCATTGGCTGTAAACATGATCTAATCACCTGTAAAAAGGGATCCAGTGACCGGTCGGGGAGAACTTTATTCAGAGGCTTCATTGAGAGGTAGAATGTTGTGCCCTTCCAACGGATAGTCTCCAGTTGGGATTTAAACAAACCTCTGCTGTCTAAACGTACACCTAGGTAAACACTATAAGAATCTGGGGGACTGTAGGGGCGTCCCCGGGGGCAAATATGGAAGTCCGCCTGGCATGCGTGAACCATAAGGGTGTTAAATTCCTCAGGGGTGACATTCTCCCATTGTACCCTACTGCCCTGATCCCTGGGCTTGGTAAGGGCTAATGGAGGTCGGCGAGTCCTGGCTTCTTTTCCCCCTGGAAAAAAATGGCAGAAAGATGATTATGGTCGCTGTGAAGGCTCCAGACCGGTGCAAAGCTTAGCAAGGAAGGGAGAAGCCCAGTTGCAACAAAAGTATAGTCCATAGTAGAGCCAGCACATGGTCTTTAAAAGTGGGTATGACAGTTGGTTGATCCAAAGCATGTTTAGAGAGGAGGTTGAATAAATTAAATTGGGAAATCAGATCGCTTAATATATCCCCGTGGGCTTGAGCTTCACGTGGACCTGAGGTTCCCCGGATGCGTCTGAGTCCTCTATAGGTTACAGGTGACACTCCTTACAAGGGTGTAGGTTAAAGTCGCACAAAAGGAATAGGGCCACGGACCGACTTGAGTGGGTAAGAAAAAGGAACCAAGGAGGTTGACCACCTCAGGAAATGTGTCTATTTTCTCCTTCCCACAGGTGGGGTTATAGATGTTAATACAAAGGATTGATGGAGGAAGGTTAGAAGGCAGAAAAACTCCCAAGAAAGGGAGACGAGGAGAGGATTAGAGATGAATTAGGTGTCAAGTTTAGCTTTACAAAAGTGGCCGGACCCCCACTCGCTCGCCCACTTTGGCAGGGCGAAGCATTGCTGGTAAAATATACAAGCCGTCTAAGGATAAGTCCCCAGTAGAGTCCCAGGTCCCCTGTAAGATAATAATGTCAAAATCTGGGAAGAAAACTATCAAATCGGGGTCCCCCAGTTTACCCCGGGCGCCCGCTGTGTCACAGCTCAGGATACCTAAGTGCTCTGAGGATGGGGAAACGTTGGGTAGACATGGGTTAGGATCATGTGTAACCAGTCAGTCCAGGGCATTTAACCCCGTCAGTGCCTCAAAGCGGTTGTACAGACAGACTGGGGTGCAGCACTCTGGACAAACTTGGGGTAACTAGCGGCAGTGGGGTGGTAAAATCTCCCTCTGAAACCATCTCCTGCACACTTGGGCTTGTAAAAAAACAGAGGCAGAACAGAGATAGCGCTAGCGGGGTGGGGGGGGGTGGCATGGACATAACATTTCCTAAAATAGCACCCGCCCTGAAGGAATTAGTAAAGTTTGCGATAATACAGTCCCCATCCATAAACTTTGGAGACTTCCCAATCCAGCCGGTTCTACTAGCCATGATGGTTCCATCGTGTAAACACTGGCTATTTATACTGTAAGCCTTTAGGGCTGAGAGTGTACCCCTTTATTTTTGAGTTGGGTTTATGATTCAGGTTCATAAGAGGGGCACGTTCGTGAGGTCAATCACATAGGGGTGCTGGCTGGGGGAAGCTGAGTGACCGCCTGACTGTGTATAGATCCATGGAGTGGTCTATTCGTCAGGCGGCTATACTTGCTCTGGGTTCCAGGGGCTGAGGAGATTTGGCTAGGCTGGATGTTAAGATGAGACCTTGGACCCTCGAAGTTCTTCCTGCGTACTGGGTCCTGAGTTGGGGGAGCGGATGAGGACAGGTCGGCATGCCTCTGGGTCCCTGGCTCTGTCCAAACCCCATTGTGGAAAGGAAAAATAAGACACAAACTGGGTACTAGTGACTACAGGAAGGATACAGAAAACCCAAATGCGATGCAGTGCACGCAACGAAATTTGTTTTATTTATTCATATGTTTACTTACCTGTAATGCTCCGTAATCCATAGATTACTACCCCCCACCCTGCCCCTCCCACCTCCCCAGGTCAAGCCCAGCAGCTACTCCCACCACCGACCGCTACTGGGGGGGCACAGTGTTATTAGAAGAATGGTCTAGGTGATTTGTAGAAGGAGTGGGGACCCCCAAGACCTGCTGGGATTGAATCAATTGTTCATCTATGCTTAAGATGTCTTCAGATAGTGCCCCTACCGCATTCGAAAGAAATTAGAGAAGAGAATTACCTGTCTTGTGATGCTTCTCCTTCGTGTTTTCTGACTACCCCTTCCTTTTTCCCATGTTGCTAAAATCAAGGGTCTATGGTTGATAGACCAAAGAAAGAGCTGAATAAGGTAAACATCAGGCTAAAGTTAGGGGAAACATACACGTGAGAAACCACAAAAACCCTGACTGGGCACAACATACGGTTAAGGGGCAAACATTCTACAAATGGGAAGGCAGAAGAGGCGGCATATACATCAAGTTTGGTGTATAAAAAAGTGACCTAATGCCAGTGCTTAATTTGAGTCGATAGTTTCCGGTGCTCGACACCAGCACTTAATTGTCAACTCCGGCACTTATGACATCCAGCCACAGGGTGGCACTGTTTGTCTAACTTTGTAATGAATACAACAACAGTTGTTTAATAACTCGATATACATTAAAACTACTAATAACTGCCACCTGATGCATTTAAGAATAGTTTGGGTGGCAGGTAGAAGTCATTTTTAATGTACAAAAAGTCTGATATTTCATTGGTAGCGCTGACATTGGCAATGGGAGGGCAAACTGCAGTGGTCTCCTGACAGCGGCTGTGACGCTCATTTCCTTAAATGATGAAGTCTTGCCTACTGCCACCCACGCCACCAGCCTCTGCCTGGCCACGCCCCCTCTCTGCTCACAGCCACAGTCTCCAATCTGACACTGAGAGCAGAGAGCCTGTTAGCACTGGTATGCAGAGACCCACGCGGACAGGGGAGGGCGTGTGGCACAGGCGCAGTGCTGCCCCTTCTCTCTCCTCCCTCATCTTGTGAAAGAAGGAGGGTTAGAGCGGCAATGGTAATTACGTCACTATGTTATGTTATGTTAAGGTGTCTTATATAGCGCAAACAGCTGCCCAAGCAAAAGGGCGTCCAGGCGCTGAGAGAAAAGACTGACACAACACAAGGCAACACCAGCTAGTTAGTGGGGAAGAGAAAAGTCTTGATAGCCTTTCTAAATTCAAGATAGTTATTAAGGCCCCGAATCTGTACAGGAAGTGTGTTCCATAGCATGGCAGCTCTGAAGCAAAAAGAGCAGCCTCCAGCCCAGACTCTACGGATCCGAGGAACCACCACCAAGTGCTGTCCCTCTGACCGAGGGGGTGTGATGGAACATAGGATGAAGGAAGATTGGCCAGAATAGGCGGAGAGGCAGATTTCAAAACCTTAAAGGAGGGGCATAAAGCATTAAACTCAATGCGCCTGGCCACCGAAAGCCAATGGAGTTGGCGGATGGCCCTGGACACAGAGCAGAACTTCCGCAAACCTAGGAGGGTTCTGGCTGCTGCATTTTGTATCCTTTGCAGCCTCTGAACCTCTGCTTTATTAGACCCTAAGTAAAGGGAACAGGCATAATCAAGTCTGGACAAGACCATGGCTTGAATGATGTGGTGACGTGTATAGGCATCGAAGAAGCCCATCAATGGCCTGAGCCCCCATAGTAGTCCAAAACAGATCCCTGCTATTTTTTTGGTTTGGGCTCGGTAGTTTAAAGATGAGTCCAACCAAACCCCTAGGTTCTTTAATTCTTGCTTAGGGAAAGGGGCCGTGCCCAGACTTGCTGGCCACTAAAGGTCACTCCACAGACCATGGTCTCTGCCTACCACCAATACCTTCGACTTGCTGGAATTCAGTTGGAGGCAGTTAGCGGTCATCCACTCGGCCACTGCCGCAAGATCGCCCTGAAACTTAAAGGCATCTTGCTCGGTGTTATTGGAGAGTGCCACCACTAACTGAGTGTCGTCAGCATAGAAGACCATGGTCACGCCCCTACTCAAGGCTACAGCAGCCAAAGGTTGAACATAAACATTAAAGAGTAGGAGACTGAGAGAAGAACCCTGTGTCACCCCTTGTCTGATACAGTATTCACTGGACACAAACGGGGGGGCTGAAACTGAGAAAGACCTCTCATGAAGGAATGAAGCGAGCCACTCCAGTTCCTGACCTGTAATTCCTACCTGTGCCAAGCGTCTCAACAGAATGTCATGCGATACTGTATCAAACGCGGCGCTTAAGTCCAACAGGATCAGAGCCGATGTTTGCCCCGCGTCCACGGCCGACCAGAGATGTTCTGTCACAGCCAGGAGAGCCGACTCCGTGCTATGACCTGACCTAAAACCATTCTGGGAGGGGTCCAGTATATTGTTGAGAGTAAGAAAGTCTGACAAGAGGGAGTTCACATTCGCCTCTGTGATCTTAGCTGCCCAAGGAAGCAAAGAAATGGGCCGATAACTTTCAGGTTTAGTTGGATCGAGGGCAAGCTTTTTAAGCAGCAGAATTACTTTGGCCTGTTTCCAGACCCTAGGCACCGTAGCCGTACTCGGAGACTTATTGATCAGCTCACATGTCTGATGACCCAAACGAGGCGGCAGGCCATAGAGCAAGCAGATGCTTCCCCTGGTGACCAGACAGGGGGTCACCAGTTTGGTTACTCGCTGTTGTTATGTTGTTACACAGAATACACAGATTTTTATTTTCTTTGCGGAAATTACAAGCAATGCCAACAAAATTGCAAATTTTCAAGTTCAAGTTTTTTTATTTTTTGTTATGGAACTCCGTGGAGCTCCACATAAAACTAAAAATCAACAAGATGATAGTCAAGAGTCTATGTTGATATAAAATAAACACAGAAAATATTCATATCCAATAAGGCATCTCTGCAAGTCCTAAACGAAATCCAACAATATAAAAATCTTCAGATTAAAACATGGCAATATAATATACAATATAAAATAAATTGCACATTATTGTGCACAATGCTGGTCAGACATTTTGTGCTCCATTTCATACCTGGCCCGCGTCCACTTCGGGTGCCAGGAAGTAGTTAGTGCAGAACAGCATGTGGCGTAAACACCAGCCGTTTGCGCTCTGGTCAGTCACATTATTGTCGCGCTCCCCGGACAGGATGTTTACCTAAATTAAATGTCAATTACACGGCCTGGCATGATGGCGTAATCTCAGGCTTTTCGCGTAACAAACATGATGCAAAAATGGCCGGCGTTATTCGCGATTCCATTGGCATCCGCACATTTCACCGCGGCCTCGTTTCCACCCTGTGGTTCACGGCAGAGGCTTGCCATGGAGGCCATGCATAAAGGAGAGATGTGGTCACACTTTGTAATGAGAAATACCATGTTTCATTTCTATTAGTCCACATTTCACATTACATAAAGCATTAACAAAGAGAAGCTCCCCCATGGCTCCGTCGAAGGGAAGGATGCGGTGGGGGCAGCGGAGCGCAAACCCATCAGCAATAAGAGACATGAACATGGCCCCCTGGGGGTTTATAAATCGACAAGTTCTTTCCATTTTATTGGAAACCAGTTTTACTTCGCCCTCAGCGTCCCCATGGGGACGCAACCACAGCCCAGGGTCACTCACAGTCTATTACCTCATTCTGTATTTCCAGGGGGGGGGTTCAAGTAGTGGGTAATATTAGCGCAGCAGCCCCCTCGGTGGTGATGGGGCTCCAGGGGCCCCATTTGGCACTGTAAGGGGGCTGGCCCCTGGCCTGAGAGCTCCTAACTAGGTGGGTGGGGTTTCCTTGTACTTTGCAGCAGTGCTTGAAATGGAAAAAAAAGAAGTGCATGTACTCTCTGCTAAAGTACCTGCTTGTTTCTGAGAAGTGCCGGTACTCTCCAAATAAAAGTATTGCATTTCTCTTGAGAAGGGCCGGTACTCTCCAATTAAAAGTATTGCATTTCTCTTGAGAAGTTCCGGTACTCTCTAATTAAAAGTATTGCATTTCTCTTGAGAAGTGCTGGTACTCTCCAATTAAAAGTATAGCATTTCTCTTGAGAAGTGCCGGTACTCTCCAATTAAAAGTATAGCATTTCTCTTGAGAAGTGCCTTCACTCTCCAATTAAAAGTATTGGATTTCTCTTGAGAAGTGCTGGTACCCTTCCTCTGAAAATAAAAAAGTGCTGGTACTCCACACCGTACAGTACTGGCCCATTTAAAAGCATTGCTTTGCAGTGGGGCCCTTAAGTTTCGGTATGCCACTGTCTTCAAGAGTGTGTGTGGGTTGGAAAACCCCCTCAAAAATATATATTTTCAGACGGCAAACATATCCCTGGTCTCGTATTTGCAGGGGGACTGTTCACCTGTCTTGGGATGAGGGGGCTGCCTGGTGGTGCCTGGGACATGGTGGTCCCTGCCATCTTCCCCCACAGAGAGCGGTCTCTGCCGTGCCTCAGCACGCTGGGCACCACGCCCAGGTACTGACACCTTGTGGGCTCTGAGGGTGCCTGAAGACACATCGCATCTTGTAAAGAACTAGGGGCATATTACCAAGCAATAGGGATGATTATCGCTATTGCTTGGTTAGAGACAAAAATTTACAGCTGAGCTGCGGTGATTTTTATCGCAGATAAACCTTAGTATTACCAAGGTTTATAGCAAGTGCGATAAAAATCGGCCGCAATGCATGAATATCGCTGAAAGGTCAGCGATATTCATGCATTACCGAGCTAATGCTCTTAGCCATGTTATCCACCTCCCATTGGATAACATGGCTAAGAACTGCTCAGGGCAGGTGTTAGCTTTTGGAGATATTTGCGCTTAGCGCGAATATCTCCAAAAGTTGGTAATAGGAGATAGCGATGTTAGCGACTGTTTCCAGTCGCTAACGTCTTGGCACGCCCACTTTGCATGTCATTAGTGATAAATATCACTGACATGCAAAGTGGGGCCCAAGATGGTCGCTATCTCCTACTAGCTGTCGCTAACTGGTGTTAGCGACAGCTAGGTAATAGGGAGATCATTTTATCTCCGCTTTCTTGGCATTTAAAGCCAAATAAGCAGAGATAAACCCCCTTGATAATATGCCCCTTAGAAGTGTAGAACGTGCAACACTTGTGACTTCCTGGAAGTCCCGAACAAGAGCTTGAGGATTCCTCTCTGGCGAGTACAAGCTCTCCTGCCTTTGAAGTCACTGATTTTATCCAGAGGGTGCCATCAACCACTAAACACACAATATTCGCCTCTGGCGTTTCACCAGCAGACCCACCAGCAGCAACTGTCCAACTGGGACTGCTAGACTGCCAGGGGACTTAAATGTTTTGCCCAAAACCAGACACTTTTCAAAATATGAACTGATGACCATCCAGTTACCAAGAGGCACATGAAAAAAATAAACTGCGACCGACCACTTTGAAGCTACTGGCCTTTAATTTCAACTGATATGAAATGCAAAATGAACTGTAATATTCTCTCTGCCTTGACACAGCCTTCAAGGGAGAGAGCTGGGTTACCTGGAAGGACCCCCCTCCTTTTATGAAACAACCATGGAGCTCAGGAGACAATCTGTCAACTAATGTCACACAAACACGGTCCATGTCCATCCCGAGTACAGGGCTCAGGGCTCTGGGATGCTCTTAAACCATCCCTGAGAGGACCGCCAGGCTGCCCTGCTCTTCAAAAAGCACTTTAAAACCAACTGCTCAAACAAGCTTGTCGAAAAAAGTAAAAAAAGATCATAGCCAGGGGACCCTGCCTGAGTACATGAAAATGTTAACGTTTAACATCTAAACATGTTTTAACTGAAGTTTAAAAAGCTGGTATTTCAGGAGAAAAGATGTGAATTTTTCTGTAGAATAATCAAGCTGTTGTTTAGGGAATTGAGCACATGTTGCCAAAAAGATAAGGCTTGTATTTGATAAAAAAATATATGTATTTTCCAAAAATAAATAGCAGATGTTTAGGGTTAAAATGACGGTGTAAGTGCTGTCTGCAACCCTAATCTGTAAGATTAGTGTGACCACTCTGCTGGACGAGTCTGTAATACTCTGTAACCTGAGCGAACGCACTGCTGAGCCTATAAGCTAGATGTCTGTGTTTGTATTTCTCGCCCTTGGTTTTCCACAAAGATTCTCAGTCGCAAAATCTGATTGAGAATCTACTTGGGATGGTAGGAAAGGAGGCGGGTTGTGAAGGCAGCTCTATGCCAAGGTGCATGATGGGCCATGTGCACTTTGTGAACGATTTGTGTCACCTGTAGCTCTATAGAAAATATGTTAAAAATGCACCATTTAGCAAATCTCTCTTAGGATGTGTGAAACATCCTTATCGAGCGCATTGCCTGGAGGCGCTTACCTCTTTGGGAGTTATCCTGAGCTGGAAACGGACCTCGCCGCACCCGCTTCGCGGGTGCCGCTTTGCCGCCACACCAGAGGGGCTGGACTTGTAGTCACTGCTGGTAGTGGAACTGAGCAGGACCTGGGCTGAGGGCTGCAGCAGGGCTGCGAGCGTAGCAGGGACTCCATTTCCCAGGAGTCCCTGCGAGACCGAGTGACACCTTCCGGTCCGCTCTCCCTGTTGGCCCGCCCACCGCCCACTGGAGGGCTTTTTAAACTCTCGTCTCCCCTGCTTCATCGGGACGCCACATCCTTATCGAGCGCATTGCCTGGAGGCGCTTACCTCTTTGGGAGTTATCTTGAGCTGGAAACGGACCTCGCTGCACCCGCTTCGCGGGTGCCGCTTCGCCGCCACACCAGAGGGGCTGGACTTGTAGTCATTGCTGGGAGTGGAACTGAGCAGGACCTGGGCTGAGGGCTGCAGCAGGGCTGCGAGCGTAGCAGGGACTCCATTTCCAAGGAGTCCCTGCGAGACCGAGTGACACCTTCCGGTCCGCTCTCCCTGTTGGCCCGCCCACCGCCCACTGGAGGGCTTTTTAAACTCTCGTCTCCCCTGCTTCATCGGGACGCCACATCCTTATCGAGCGCATTGCCTGGAGGCGCTTACCTCTTTGGGAGTTATCCTGAGCTGGAAACGGACCTCGCCGCACCCGCTTCGCGGGTGCCGCTTCGCCGCCACACCAGAGGGGCTGGACTTGTAGTCATTGCTGGGAGTGGAACTGAGCAGGACCTGGGCTGAGGGCTGCAGCAGGGCTGCGAGCGTAGCAGGGACTCCATTTCCCAGGAGTCCCTGCAAGACCGAGTGACACCTTCCGGTCCGCTCTCCCTGTTGGCCCGCCCACCGCCCACTGGAGGGCTTTTTAAACTCTCGTCTCCCCTGCTTCATCGGGACGCCACATCCTTATCGAGCGCATTGCCTGGAGGCGCTTACCTCTTTGGGAGTTATCCTGAGCTGGAAACGGACCTCGCCGCCACACCAGAGGGGCTGGACTTGTAGTCATTGCTGGGAGTGGAACTGAGCAGGACCTGGGCTGAGGGCTGCAGCAGGGCTGCGAGCGTAGCAGGGACTCCATTTCCCAGGAGTCCCTGCGAGACCGAGTGACACCTTCCGGTCCGCTCTCCCTGTTGGCCCGCCCACCGCCCACTGGAGGGCTTTTTAAACTCTCGTCTCCCCTGCTTCATCGGGACGCCACATCCTTATCGAGCGCATTGCCTGGAGGCGCTTACCTCTTTGGGAGTTATCCTGAGCTGGAAACGGACCTCGCCTCACCCGCTTTGCGGGTGCCGCTTCGCGGGTGCCGCTTCGCCGCCACACCAGAGGGGCTGGACTTGTAGTCATTGCTGGGAGTGGAACTGAGCAAGGCCTGGGCTGAGGGCTGCAGCAGGGCTGCGAGCGTAGCAGGGACTCCATTTCCCAGGAGTCCCTGCGAGACCGAGTGACACCTTCCGGTCCGCTCTCCCTGTTGGCCCGCCCACCGGCCAGAACGCCCATTATATCAAGGATCTGTTTTCCCGCAGCGCGGGATGCAGCTCGGGGCAAAGACCGGGCTAAGAGCGGGCCGTTTGAGGCCGTTCGAGGTCTAAGAGGTCTGGGCTGGGCCATTCCCCTTGGTTGGTTTGTTGATTATCGTGATATGTCACTATGTGTACACGGGGTAGTCGCAGCAAAACTGCCAAGGGACTTAATAAGCCCAATGGAACCCTAGATGATTTCCTCACAAAGACCAACCTGGCCATTGATGTGGAAATCAGTAAAATGCAACATAGGGTTTCCTTAGAATTAGAAGCTGCGCTAAAACTTTCCCTCAACTTAGCTTCCTCCAAGAAATCATCCTTAGGTAACCTTGCCTTAGCTCTAACCCCTGAGCGTACATCAGGCCCCCGTCCATTGTTAACGCTGGCAGATATCCACCATGCTCCAACCACATCCCTACCTGAGCCCATTCTGAATCCAACATTACCATGTTTAAAGCCCTTGGAGGAGCCCGTACCCTTCACCCCCGTGGACGGTATAGGCTTCCCCTCCAAACCCGACTTGCCTAACCCTGCAGTAAATGCTAAAAAAGTTGCCATACAAAAGAGGAAATGCCTTGCCAGATCTACTTATGCTCGCAAAAAGGCAAAAATTGCGAGATCCCAGTTTTTTAATAGTAGACGACTATTGGGCACACATGGGGTAGGTGAAGAAACATCTAAAACCAACATCGCCACACTGGGCAAGGATAACAACACTGATCCATGCAGTGTTGTGCTAGATCCCACTACAGTAACCCCTCCAGATAAGATCAAGGAAGGGTCAATAGAGGGTGGGTTGAGTGTGTTGGAGGGGGATAGGAGGGGGGATGAAGAATTTCTTAAAACTGTTTGGGACACATTAAAACAGCTACTTACCCCCCTGGAACTTAGACTTTCCCGAATAGAAAACAACCTACTAGAAATGGATAAGACTATAGTCACATTGGCTAGCTTTAGTCTTAAACAAATGGAAGCTAGGTTTTCCCAGGGTGAGGGTTGTACCCCTCAGGCTCAGGAGTCAGAACCCCCGGCCTCGCCCCCCCAAGACCTAAACCCATACCCAAACCCCGTACCAAAGTCGGTAACCCCGCTGCTACTAATCCAAGACCTACCGCCCCCAGCGCCCGTCCCCCCCAGAGTGTAGCACCATCAAAACCAAGGCCCCAAGCTGTCTCACACCAGCCTAATCAGTCGGCAACCAAGAAATTACTCCCTCACCAACCCAGTCGACCAAATTTTCGCGGTGGGTATATTGATTTGCCACCTGAGGCTAGGCCTTATGTCATAGTATTAGCTGGCGTGCCCGCCCTTGGCCCGCAAACCCAAGAGAACCATTGGTCCTTAAAAAACAAGGTCATCTACTGGCTTAATACAAATAGACAGCTCCCTAATCATCAAAGAAGTCGGGTATTAATGGTGCGCAGAGTACCATGGGTTGGTCCTACACGCAAGTCCATTGCTGGCGATTGTATAGTAGTGTCATTCGCTGACCCCCATACAGCTCAGCATCTCTGTTCATGGGTCTCACGTGATGATGACCCCTCTATTGTTGTTAGACCCCTCACCTTTTTCTATCCTCCTCGACAACAGCTTGAGATGGAGGGGTCCTGGTCAACAGTTCAAAAACCTAGACAGAAAGGATGCAGGGATGGTTGGCAAAACCAAAACAACTGGTGGCAAGGGGCTCCTACTACTAACATGTTTGGTTGTTTGGATGAGGTTGACTGACTTGGGGGGATTGATGCCTCAATATACTTTATGGAACCAATTCCCCCTCAGGCGATTTCCCCATACACCTCGCCAGTATCCTGTATGGATTGTTCAACCCCACGTTTAGGTCCTAGCACAACTCTGGATCATGTTAACACTCCTACTTTGACCGGGTCAGGGGCTCTGGGTCTATCAGAGACTATTCCTCTCAGCAGCTCGGTAAATGCAATCAAGGTGGCCTCGTGGAATATAGCAGGATTGAGGGGTCGCCTGGATAACGACAACTCGGTAGACTTCATTGTCACATATGACATCGTCGTTTTTCAGGAAACCTGGTCAATCGTTCCCCTATTTAGGGCAGGCTACCTGAATTACTACAAACCAGCTATACAGGGCCCCAGGGGTAGGGCTTCGGGAGGTCTTACTGTATGGATTAGAAACTCCCTGGGTTTCCGTGTTAAGGAAACCCTGGTGGAGAATGCTGACCTCCTTTGTATTTCCCTGAGTAAGGACAATTGCAAGGACATCGTTTTAATTAACATCTACGCCCAAGGTTGTCAGGGTGGGAGGAAGCAACCTATTCTTAATGACCTCGAACATCTCCTGAACAAGCACAAAGGAGATCATCTTGTCTTAGTGGCAGGTGATCTGAATTGCTCATTCGAACCCATCCTTAGTCTGGCTGAAGATGTGGGGATTGATGAAGATACTGCCTGGAATATCCCCCCGTTAGCTATATCCAAGGGTGTCAGGGGAACGGAGGCTGCCCTCCACTGGCTGGGACTCTGCCTGGAGTGGGGGCTTCGGGCAGTGAATGGCCGTACTCCGTCGGACAAGCTAGGGAAATCAACCTTTGACAATGGGATTAGTGCAAGTCGCATTGACTATATATTGGTCAATATAGAATCCTGGTCACATGTAATGGATATGGTAGTAGAGACCAGGCCAGAGAGTGATCATAACCCTCTCTCTTTGGGGCTTAGGGTTCCTGGACTGGGTGTTCCCCAAATAGAAACAGCCTGAATAACACCTGATTTAATCCTGTGTGATAATAGAAGACGGGTCAAATGGACTAGGGTCATAGCTGACCCAGAGCTTATTTGTCAAATAGAGGAGTTGGTCCTAGACACAAGGAACAGGATGACTGTATTATCCCACTATGGCGGAGCAGATTCCACTACTATTGATCTTCATGAGAAATGTTTTGCGGCTCTCAAGAATCTTCTTACTAGGCCATCTAAAAATCAGAAAGTCAACCCACATAAAAGATGGTACAATAAGAACTGCAGAGAAGCCCACAGCAAACTAATAGCAGCTGTTAAAACCAGGATAACCCCTGATATCAGGAAAGCTAGGCAGTTTTATAAACACACCCTTTGGGCAGCTAAGAGGGACTGGGACGATTCTCACTGGTTAGATCTCCTTAAAGCCTGTGAGTCGTCTAACCAAGTAAAATTCTGGGAGATAGTTAGATGGGGCAGGGACTCGGATTCCCAAATCCCCGTAAATCATGTTTCCGCTCTGGATTGGGTGGAATTTTTCTCTGCCCAATTTAAAGATACAAACGCTGAACAGGAACTGGCAACCGAGCCTGCAGTGGGGATAATACCAATATCTCATGGGGATAGGCTCGCTTTTTGCACCTCAGACACGGTACATGCCTTAGGTTCTGTCCAGTCTGGTAAAGCCCCAGGTTTAGATGCCATACCAGCGGACCTTTTTAAATTGAACCTTGATTTATGGGTTCCATACATTACAACACTAGCAAATTCTATTGCAGCAGGGGCTAGGGTACCCAATCCTGGAAAGGTGCTGAGATACTTCCAGTATATAAGAAAGGGGATCGAGCATCACCTAACAACTATCGCCCCATAAGCCTGATCGACTCTATTCAAAAAGTTGTATCAAGAATGGCCCTAGCAAGAATACAGGGGTGGATTGAGCAGAATAATATACTCTCCCCTATGCAGGCAGTGTTTAGATCAGGCACCAGCACCTTAGATCAGGTGTTCCGACTTACCATGCTGTATTGGAAGGTGGTTTTCTTGGGCGGTGGGGTTATCTATGCCGCCTTCGTTGATCTTAGGTCGGCTTTCGACTTAGTTCCTAGGGCAAAACTATGGGAAGCCCTCAGACTTATGGGTCTCCCACTTGAACTCCTGGAACTAGTCAGGCGCTTACACGAGGATAATTTTGCCCAGGTAAGGTGGGGGAGACAGGGTCAGGTGACCAACGGCTTTCCAGTTCAACGAGGGGTGCGCCAGGGTTGCGTGTTGGCCCCCACCCTGTTTCTCCTGTTCATCAACCAGGTAGTTGCATTTTTTAGTAATACGCAAACAGACGCACCTACCCTGGGTGGATCAAAATATCCTATGTTAATATTCGCCGACGACACCCTGCTCCTTTCTAAAACCCGGAGCGGGTTACAGGTAGCCCTGAATAGGTTTGCTGAGTTTTGTACAAACAATGATCTGTAGATCAACGTTGACAAAACCAAATTTATGGTTTTCAACAAAAACAAACCAATCAAAAGTTTGGTTACCCTGAACGATGCCCCAATCGAACAGGTCAAGGTCATGACATATTTGGGCGTGACTCTTGATCATCAACTTAGTTGTAACCCCCAGTTGGAGGCTCTAAAACTTAAATTTGTTCGCCTTACGGGATGCTTATTGCAGGAACAAAAAAAATCCCTGACCAAACGCATTATACCAGCGGTAAAAATTCATGAGGCCAAGGCTAATGCTGCTACCCTGTATGGAGCTGACATATGGCGTTATAAAGACTTGACAGCATTAACCACAGCACAGAATAGGTTTCTGCGGAACCTGGTCGGGCTTCCACAATCATCACCAATAAAACCACTGCTCTTAGATCTAGGTTGTAGACCTCTGGACGAGATGGCACAGTATCGTCTCGTAGCACTCTGGCGTCGCCTCTGGACGACTCCAGAGCTTAGCCTCTTCGCTCATGAATTGGACGAGGTCAAATCATTGTGGGGTGCTCACAGAATTCCATGGCTCCGGGAAGTAAAACAAACATTGTATTCAATGGGCCTCTCTGAGCTATGGTCACATCCTGAATGCTCTAGGTTTCCATCTAAGCAAGAGTTTAAAGATCTTTTCTGGGCCACAAAAAAATCTACACTGGTCACTCTTTCTTCAGACAATAGTTTAACAGGACTCTTTTTAACACATAAGGTAACACTGTCCCTTGAGCCCTATTGGGACTTGATCTGCAAAACCCTAGACCGTAAACTGTATCATCAGTTTCGGGTAGGTACACTGCCTATCAACTCCTTTACTACGAAGTGGACGAAGAAAGCAAGTAATAAGTGTTTTTTTTGTCCCGACCAGGTAGAAAGCATTGGTCATTTGTTTTTTGCATGCCCAGCATATCGATCTCCTCGATTGAAATGGCTGAAACCTATATGTATAACCTTATTTATTTTTTATTTATTTATTTATACTCTTATAGCGCGCCTGAATCAGCCCCGAAGGGGTATCTCCGCGCGTAGCTTCTGTATAAGTTGGACAAACTATATTGAGGGGTGACAAGTGAAAGGCCAGATTAATCTTGTGTGAACAGGTGAGTTTTTAGTTTCTTCCTAAAGGAAAAGAGGTTGGAAATTTGTCTCAGCTGAGGTGGGAGGGAATTCCACAACAAGGGGCCTTTAAGGGAGGGTGCTCGGCCACCCTGTCTCGCTCTGGTAACTTTAGGTACATGCAGCAACATAGTGTTGCTGGAACGTAGAGCACGTCCGGGAGAGTAGGGAAAGAAAATATCTTTTAGATATTTGGGACCAGACCCATAGATGCACTTATGCATAATGCAGCAGAGTTTGAAATTTACCCGCTGTTGTACTGGAAGCCAGTGAAGGTGGGAAAGGAGAGGACGGGAAGGGGTGCGGGGGGGGGGGCATTCAGGATGAGTCTTGCCGCGGTGCTCTGCACCACCTGCAGTCTACGTAGTTGTTCATGGTTGGCGGAGATGAGTAGACTATTACAATAGTATACCCGTCCAAGGACTAGTGCCTGTACCAGCGTTTTCCTATAGGTGTTTGGTAGGAAAGGGAAGATACGCCGTAGAAGACCAATTGTACGGAAACACGTTCCCGTGACCTGGCTGACGTGATCTTTCATAATCAGAGTTTGGTCTAGGCGAACCCCCAAGTTTTTGATGGTTTGTTTGGGCGCTGGGACAGGTCCTAGCTCAAGTGGCCACCAATCCGGAGACCAGAGCAGGGTGGCCCCTCCAAACAACATGACCTCCGTTTTGGTCACATTGCATTGGAGGAAGTTCTGGGCCATCCAACCTGCCACCGCTCTCATGCCGTTTTGAAAGGATTGCATGACTGCAGGTGTAATGGTTTGAAAGGGAAACAACAGCTGAGTATCATCAGCGTAAGAGATTGGGGAGAACCCGTAAGATCTTATAATCTCAGCCAGAGGGGCCACATATACGTTAAATAACGTGGGGCTCAAGCATGAGCCCTGTGGCACACCCTTAGTAAGCTTCCTGCAGACAGATTTATGGGAGCCTAGTTTGACACCTTGTTGTCTGTCTTCAAGAAAGCTTTCAAGCCACGCAAGGGCAGTCCCCTTTACTCCCACTCCCTTCAGGCGGTCGAGAAGAATTTTGTGCGACACCGTGTCGAAGGCAGCGGACAAATCCAGTAGCACCAGAATCACTGAGCTCCCCCTGTCAAGTGACATTCTGATGTTATCTGTCACTGACAGGAGGGCTGATTCGGTGCTATGGTTGGGCCTAAAACCAGATTGCGAATGGTCTAGGCCGCCCGCTGCCTCGATGAAGTTGGACAGGTGTGCGTTGACATGTTTCTCGACCATCTTGCTGTAATAAGGCAGAAGGGAGATGGGACGGAGGTTGGAAAGCTCCGTCCACGGGAGAGCGGCATTCTTGCGGATGGGGTTCACCACTGCTCTTTTCCATTCAGTTGGTAATTTCCCTCTTTAAGAGACTGGTTAATTACATCCTGAATGTGGGGGGCTAACAGGGTGCGGAGGGGGGTTAAGGTTTAAACAGGGATAAGGTCATCCGGTGATCCAGATTTTACTTGGGTCATTATTGTATGAAGTTCTTCAGTGTTGATAGGGGGAATGTAGTTAGTGTGAAGTTGATGTTTTCATTGGGGGAGGAAACATTCAGAGAATCACTATTTGGTTGGGATACTAAGATTTTTTCATAAATGGATTCTATTTTGTTTTCGAAGTATGATGAGACTTCTTCACATAGACTTTGTGAAAAGTCATCTGGACTTATACAGGCCATAGGTTTTACGAATGTTTCAAGAATCCTGTACAATTCTTTGGGAGAGTTACCGGCTTCTATGAGCTGTTGAGCTATGTTATTTTTACGGGCAGCTTTGATATGTTTGTAATAGTTGGTTTGAGCAGCTCGATGTGCCTTTTTGTTATCCTCGGAGTTTGATTTCCTCCATCTCTTCTCTATCCTCCTGCATTCTTGCTTCTCTTTCCTGAGAGCCTCGGTATACCATTTTTCCTGTTTAGCCACAGGGAGTTGTCTAAATGTTTTTAGGGGGGCAATTTTATCAATGGCTGCAGTTAGAGATTGCTGAAACATAGTTAACTTATGTTCCACTTCCTCAGTATCTCTAATCTCGGGTTTTTCCCACACCTTTTGTAACGTCTCCAGCGTGAGTTTGTGCCACTGTCTGCGTATAGTGGAGGGTAGGGATTTCTTATGGGGACCTTTATTAACTTTAAAAATAGTAAATTGTAATAAGAAATGATCTGACCAATTGACTTGGATGGGTTTATGACACAATATATTGTCAAAGTTGGTGTATATCAGGTCGATACAGTGTCCACCTTCATGAGTGGGATCCTGATTCTTTTGTGTAAGACCAATGGTTGTCATATCAGTAGACAAACTTTTGGTCCCTATGGAGTCAGATTGGTCGGTATGAATATTAAAATCTCCAAGGAGAAGGAGATCTTCATTGGCCCGTATATAAGGGCCTAGCATCTCTAAAAGAGATGTAGAAAAACTGGGAAATGGAAGAGGTGGTCTGTATACAAGTGCACCTTTACAAGTCTTTCTGTTGGGGAAGGTAATTCTGAAAACCATTGTTTCCATTTCTTTGCAACATTGTTTATCTAAAATGTCTACTTTGAGGAACTCTTTATAAATGATGGCGACACCACCACCTGTTTTATCGGGGCGATCGGAGTGGTGGAGTTTGCATCCCATAGGTACTCCCAAAGTGATGGCAGAGACCGTGTGGGGCTTTAACCAAGTTTCAGTGATGAAACAGAGATCTGGAGTCAAGGATTGTATTAAGTCCCAGATCTCAATTTGGTGTTTGGGCATCGAACGAACAATAATAAGGATACAATGCAAATCATTTACAGACTTACTAGGTTCGTGAGAATCAGTAAAATGCGTAGAGGAATAATGGCATTTTTTACATGAGAACGGTCCTTCAAAGCAAGGTCTGCTATCCTCTAAATAACACGGGGAGGTAAGTTGCCTTAATGACTTCAGAAAGGAAGCCTCATACCTGATATGTTTGTCAGCGCGGAGAGGCGGCATGGTATAAAATTACCGCCCCGTCGCCTCGTCCTGTCGCGGACGGGCGCAGACGGGCAGCTCTTTGGCTGGTCTTCGGCTGTGATGAGGCTGCGCGCTGACCGCTCCCGGAAGTGCCTGGCCCTCACCTGTCCGCCCTCCGCACAACGGTAGTGAATTACCGAGTCGGACCGAGGCGGGCAGGCACAGGAATCGAGACCAGCACTCCGGAGATGTTTAAAAGAGTATTAAACTATTTTGAGCTGCACACTCGCTAAAATCGTGCACAAGAGGTATTTAAAATGAAATGTGTAAAAAGCGCTAGTTTTTCAAAGACGCTCAGCCAGTCACATAATAGTTGTACCTTCTCATTCAGTAAGCAAGCTAGCGGTGTGTAGACTCTGCCACTGTCTTCCACCTTGAATTGTGGGGGACATCGTGAAGCCCTGTTGAAATTATGTGATATACGAACTGAAACGTCTGTGATCTGCGTAGCCAAATTTCTGGGGTGGGTGTGGCTGATCCGTACAATGAAATTGAAAACCCTTTTAAATTAATTGTCATAAAATGGTTGTATGTTGATTGTTGATACATTCTTTTTTTAAACTTTGGGGGCATGTTTGTAGAAGCTTTTAAATATCATGTAATGTATGTCGTCTTTTATGAATTTTATTCGAAATAAAGACAAAATGAACTGTGAACTGTTCTACCATTGTGTTTGGGGTCAGATACACTGGAGGATTCACAAATGCCCCTTAAGAGTCTGCAGCTTTACCACTTTGCACTAGTGTTGAACAATCCTAAACCATTCAGGGATTGTGGGCGCCGCATGATGTCATATGCTGCAAGGACTTTGGCAAGCAGAATGTGTAACTGTTATTCCTCATTTAGCCTCTGCAAGCTCGTCCTCCACTGCCCAGCATTCTTGATAAATCACGGAGTCCCTTCTCCATGAAGGCAATGACCTTACTCAAGCACCTGTCAGTAATCTTAAGAACGAGGAAAGCGCTTTAAATATATTAGCAAAAGATAATACTGCAGCTTCTAACACACATCAGTTCACACCCAGAAGCATTCACTGCGTCGAACAGAGAGGGCAACCACCCCACACCGAGCGGCAGCGCTCAAGGAGGACCCTTGTGTCACAGCAGCAAGCCACACTCGGAACCCTCGCGACTAGTTAATAATCAGAAGTCAGCTGTGTTCATCACAGCCTGCGGAACTGTTATCCTAAGCACTCTATTTCTCTAAAGTTTTTACGTTTTAATAACACTAAGGTAGGAGCCTCAGTCGTCGCACGTAGTCAATAAACGTGCCTGGTAAACAGGTGAATCACATCACAGCCTGCTCATGGAAGCACGTGCAAGAATGAAACAACCCAACCCGCAATCACACCCTCTGTTACACTGACAGGGATGCGTGGCCCGCAGGCGCGGAGGCAGAAGCTTCTGAAGTGACACCGCCCAAGATGGCGGCCCCTCTGCCCTAGACCCCCAGGACACTGAAGACAGATAGAGGCCGTCTTGCTCTTCCAGAGTCGAAAGTATGTCTGCCTGGCATCGCAATCAGAACCTGGCCTTTTACGTCACCATAGATGGCATCTAATGGGACTCCTCCTGCCAACAACGCTGCAGACCCCCCAACCCAGACCAATCCTGACAGCATACATCACAAACACATGCGAGGCAATCTTAAAGGTAAGATGAGAAGAAGCCCAGCTCACTCAGTGGGGCACACGGTGGAAATCCTTCTCACTGAGACTGTGGGTCGGTGGTTAGCCCGGATACGTACGCGCCGTGCCAGAAATGAGGGGAGACTTTCTCAGATCCAGAAATAAAAGTCAAACCCTATTACTCCAAGTCAACCGAAGCTCTAGCTCTTAGCCTCCTGTGAATTGAAAACAGAAGAATCCAGGAAGGTTGCAAACAGAACGTACTGATCACGTCACTGTCCCATATGAACCGGCTGTGTCTACGTAAACACGGATGGTGAAGTCAGAAGGAGCACAGACCGGAAACTCAAATGTCCTTGCAGCCATCCCTTTTAATTGATATTCGGAGTATTGATACCAACAAACAAAACAGAAATCCCACAGCTCCTCAGCATGAAGCCAACAAGACACTACATGCGAAACCTTCCCTCCTAGAGACACCCTGGCACAGTTTGAAAGGAGCCCATTACAGCCCTCCCCCTAAGAACACCAATCCGAACACTGGTCATACGAAGACCCTGGCACAGGGCACCATGTCTAATGACTTTCCTGCTGCTCCAGCAAGCACCGCACCCATACCAGCGGGATCCCTACTACCACGCGCTACAACACCCGAAGGCGGATTAAAATACAAAACCAGGAACATCAACAGACCAATCCCAGCTCTACTTGGGGAAGGTTCAAGTCCAACACAGTTTGCAAATCGAATCCTACCAGCTTCCTGTGACTGAGGTCTCAGCCCTGGAAAAAGGTCTTTTGAACTCTGACGTGTATGTTGCACCACTGCAGGGTGCCCCAGCTCACACAATTGAAACCACAGATCCCCTGCCGTGCAAAGGTTTGGAATCAGTAATATTCACTGAAACTTGGCCCCAAAGGCAGCCTCAACTTTAATTAATCACTTGCTACTCCCAGAATATCCCATCCTTAAAATAGACAGAGCACTTGTAGTTTGTGGGTGTGAGGCTCCTAATGACACAGACGGTCTTAAGTGCAATCACAGCCACGAGATCAGCTTCCAGCACTTTGAGTGCCTTGTATCAGAAATTAATTCTAAAGCCACAAGCCCGATCGTGTGTGATATTATTTACAGTTTCCCTGACCAGAGTAGATGCAATCATGAGATGCATCTGTTTTCGGAATATGGAATACCCCGTATGCTATATCAATAGACTGTTGTGAACATACGAACACTGTCCAAAACAGTGGTGACGTTTCTGCAAGACAAGCACGTGCTGAAGTCTCTAACTCCGCCACCCACAACAGAAGCCTGAAAGGACCAGCACATCAAATGCTGAAATCTGAAGAAACTGATATGACAGATATAGACAAACCCGCGCCGGTTACTCTATCCTCCCTCTCACCCAATGTCTCTAGGAATCATGCCTCAAAAAACAATGGGGCATATTATCAAGGCGGCCGATATGAGATTATCATCGCTTTTGCAGCCATTTTCGGCCGAAAAGCGGCAATAATTTTATTGCCCTATTAGCAAGCTGTCACTAACAGCAATTAGCGACAGCTTGTTGGCGATAGCGAGCGGTTTGGGGCCGGCTTTGCATGTCAGCGATATTTATCACTAATGACATGCAAAGTGGGCGTACCCAACCTGTTAGCGACTGAAAGCAGTCGCTAACATCGTTACCGCCTATTATCAGCGCAGGCGTAGCAATGGAAAAATTTCCGCTGAGCGCGAATGTCGCCAAATCCTAACGCCTGCTCAGACCACTTCTTAACCTGTATATCCTTTGGGAGTCGGATATTCAGGTTAAGTCCCTATTGGCGTTAATGCCTGAATATCGCTGGAATCCCTGCGATATTCACACATTTTGCCGATATCGCCAAATATTTTATCGCATTTGAGATAAACATTGCTTATCGCACGTTAACTCTGCCATAAAATCCGGCGATGCACGGCGATAAAAAAATTATCACTAAGCTCATTTAGTGATAAATATCGCTAGTTGTTGATAATATGCCCCAATGTCTGCACCGAAGATGTAACCCAACTGCCAATGGATTACAATCCCACTGCGTCTGATGCACCTGGGTAATTGGTCCCTATACCGTCAAGAATGGACAAATTAAGCAATCAATACCAAGGTTCTTCGAAGAGTTGAATGAGGAAAGACATTCGGTCAGAGCAATGAAAAGGAAGTGGTGTAAAAACCTTTCCACCAACGACACCCTAAATACAGTGAGAACCTTTACAAAAAGACCATCCTTGATACCAAATCCTTATTCTTGCTCACTGTGGTTAATGAGGCAAAAAAGAGGCCAAAGAAACTGTTCCACCTGATTGATCACGCAGCCAAAGCACCACGACACTCGCGAATGAACAACTCCAAAGAGAAATACAGCCTTTTCACCAGGTCCGTTAATGAGAATTACCCCAACATTGAGTAATGACTTACGGGAAGACTACGCCATCACATCTAACAAAGACACACATGCGATATTCTCTATAAAGAAGGCACCATTTCACCCTAATCATATGGACCTTTGAAAAACCCATGCCTGTCCTGACCCAACGAAGAGCTGTGCCCTCCGTCTTACCCAAATCTGCAGAGACTCACATATCCCCCTTTAATATGAAGATTAGTAGCTGCTCCCTCCAGGCGGGATCCTTTCTTTGAGTGTGCTGATGCCAAACCTCCACCTTGTAGGGTATTGATCAACTGAACAACTACAGACTAGAGGCGAGGCTCCTCTTCATGGGCAAAGCATTGGTGCCCACCTGGAAGGTTTCATCCAAAGGAAAGACCAGTGGGACTCAAAGCAACCTGGCACTGGGGGAGGTCTAGCACTGAACCCCCATTCTGACAGTGACTGACAATGATACCCTGATAATCAAGGACAACGGAGAATCCTCCCCCTTCTGGACCCGACTGTGGCTTTTAATACACAGGGCCATACTACCATCCTAACATTTCCCAATTTAAGGGGAACCCCTACTCAGTTTCAAGAGGAGTTGTAGAGTGTGTTTGAGGTGTACCAATCAAATTCTTCTCACCTTGCGGGACTAACTTGCAGCCGGAAGTAGAGTTACAATCCATGGTCCTTTGACCCCTACTGATCGGATGAGTATCAAGAACCAGTTCCCAATGGGAGTCGAATCTTTACTCAGTTCAGTTTCTAGAAGGGTTGCATGGTGTGTTTGAGGTGCAGCAAACACACTGGGCAGACATAAATCAGTTAAGACTGATCGCATCAAGTGAGCTAAGCGGAAGGCTGGTGGAGAAGTCTACATGGTCAAGAGTTGAATGCAAAGGATGTGTTGATGAATGTGGTTCTGGATGTTTTTCTGATAAAAGTTGATTGGGCTAAGATTTTGAATTGTGAACAAAAAAAGGGAGAAGCACCAGTTGGTTATTTAGCCAGACTAAAGGGTGTGTTTGAACGACACTCTAGCACAGCCCGTCCAATGGAGATGGCTCAGGAATCTGAAGGCGCTGCTCCTGTGCATGGATTGTTGCTGAATATTAGGAGTGAGTTGATGTCCAGTTGCATCGAAGGGCTGACAAAGAGGCTGGCAGAGTTGGTGGCAGCCGCCGATCACCGGCATGAATGACTGGAAGAGGATGCTGAATCAAACTTGAGGTCACTGAAGTTACAACATATGCCAAGGACTATGAAGGGGACAGGGTGAGGGACAAGGGTCGTGTTCCACACATATACTTCTCTTGCACTTACTGTGCGGATTTTAGGAAGCACGAAAATCTGTTATTACCAGGACACCCTGCCCACCATTTTCCATATACCTATACAAAGTAATCGATCTACCCGAATCCTTTCTCTTGACCACACACGGATCAAGCCCTGAAGAATCGCAGTATATGTGTTCCCTGCGATGAAACACGTGTCGGCTGTCATTTGGAACGAATAAACGAACGTGAAAACACAAACAAAAAAGACTTTTTTTCAACATATGTATACAACGTGCTTTTTACCTTTCTCAAAGAGTCTTCATCTGCTGTAATTGCTACATAAGATATTTGATTGTAAACTTGACTATACTTCAGATACTAAGTGTTGTAGTGCAGAGGCATTGTAGTTTGCTCTTGTACAATAGGCTAGTTTACTAGTCTACATTGAGCGGTTAGGAGGTAATTTCCGCTCGCCTCTTTGCCCAACCTATTGACTTTCACCCTTCAAACAAAGCGGAGAATAGGATAGTGCGCCCAGTAACTCTGGATTAGCCTAAAAAACCTCAAAGTTGTATTCTGATCTATGGAAGATGTTACCCAGAATAGCCTGGTATCCCTTGAAACCTAAATCAGAAGACAGGATCTAACATGTTATAGTGGATTAGATGAAGTAAGGGGTTTTAGTACATATTGTTAGCAGATGTAACACTGTGACTCCCCTGATACACAAGGTGAGGAAAGCCAACGTGTACAGATATGTGCAGGACCTTAGGGCTAGTATCAATATGTTTATCCCCACTTTTCCCTATTGTCCCCAGCCCGGCCACCATCTTTTCCTGCATTTATGCAAATGCCTATTGGTTGACTGCATTGTTTCTTTGTTCTCCTTTCTCCAACATCCCCATGCATAAGCAGTCAGCATCTCTTCTCGTTTACATTACAAGGATATGAACTTTAGCGGACCCGATCCCCAAAACAATTTACGGGGTCTCCCTCAATCTTTTCTAATGCCTGAAGAAGGATTTGGCCATGATGGCTTTCCCTAGGCTTCTAATTTGGTCAAATATCTCCTTTTTGCATCTGTTACATTAGATCAGGGGCGGATGGAACTCGTGTGAACTCTCTGATATTCTGCAGAGTTTCGCCCACCCCTAATTAACTATGGGGGGGCATATTAACGAGGAACAGGGAAAACTAACGCTAAGGGCGCTTAGCGTTAATTTTTTTAGCGCCCACTATCGCAGGATAATGTGGCCTGGTTACTGCGTTATTAACAACACTAACCGCTTAGGCAATAAAAAAATCCAGCGATAGCGGCATTTTGGGAGGTTATCGCTGTTTATGCAGCGATAAAACTACAAGGATAGGGATATCCTTGTTGATAGCCCATGGTGGACTTAGCCATGTAATCCACCTCCCATTGGATTACATGGCTAAGTCTGAAAATTAGCAGACGTTAAAAAGCAGCGTTAACCGTGGTTAGCGCTGCTTCTTTTGTCTCTAACAGGGTTAGCGTGAAGCTTGATAATAGGAGAAATTTCGCTTGGCGACATTTCTCCTATTATTTTGCTCTGGAACGCCCACTTTGCAGCTCATTAGAGATGCAAAGGGAAGCGTAGTGAAAACTGGTGCTAACATGCGATTTTGCATCTTAGCCCCCTGTTGTTGATAGGGCGAAATTTTTATCTCCGCTTCTTTGGCTTTTAAAGCCAAAAAAGCGGAGATAAAGCCTGTGTTAATATGCCCCTTAGTTCCATCCATGAAAACACTGCACTCGTTTTCCTGCTCCCGCGAGTAAACTGAATTAGTGAAACCCTAACGATCATTTTTGCAGAATGATGTTTGTGGTCCCAATAAGCAGTTCCATTGCCTACAAAATATAAAAAAGTGAATTCTGATACAAGCACGTGCAATGAGTCTTGTTGCCCTGTGCGGAATGTCCCTCTCACGGTGGTAAACCCACTGTCCCCTTGCACCGGTGTAATGTACGTAATAAAAGCCCAGCAGCCAAAAGTTTTACCTGAACCGGACACACACATATTTCCCACAAAATAAGGTGTCTCATGCACAATACGAACATGCGCTCATGCGCACTTTTCACCCCGTACGTTCATATATGTTTTTGTGAGGCTCTCACGTGATGCACATGGAACACTTTCCGAGTCCCTATTACGTTTGCATGCACGTGCTGGACTCCTCTTGCAACATGTGTGATCCTGGACAGATTGCTCTGTGGCATGGCTCTGTAAAGTTGTGGGACCATATTATCAAGAACGGCGATAACAATATTGCCGCTTTAGCGGCAGGAAACTGCCGCTAAAGCGGCGATAAGGGGCTTGATAATATGCCCCCATAGAAGCCCAGGTTCTGGTGTGAAGGATATCAAACCTGGGTTCCTATGGGGATTCACAAGTGCATATTATCAAGCTCCTTATCGCCACTTTAGCTGCAGTTTCCTGCTGCTAAAGCGGCGATAATGTTGTCGTCATTCTTGATAATATGGCCCTTGGATATTAACATTCCAGTGATAACTCTGTACTCCGGTACCCGTGAATAAGAGCAGCAAAGCACTTACAGAAAGCAGCCGCTCCTGCAGAATTTGACAATAATGTTATTTTATACCTGCTGAGGAGGTATCCAGAACATGGAGAGCGGACGAATGATTACATAAAAACGTAGACTATGAACCATAAGGACCCCCATAAATATCTCTGAAAGCAGATCAGATTGTCAACAAAATCACTGGGTGCCTTCGAGCATAAGCGCTATATAAGCAATGTAATACGATGCACAGCTGGGCATACGCAGAAGACATTTCCATATATACATCAGGTCCACAGCAGTGCCTTTGCACCAACATTGCACCAACTGACGTTTGCAAAGCTGACACATGCACGGATGAACTGTCAAGAGAAATCCACTAAAGGTGCAGAAAGATAAGGGTTGGTGCAAATTACGGGCCATAATATCAAGAAAGGGCGATACATTATCGCTGCTTTTATCGTCAGGAAACTGCCGCTAAAGTGGCGATAATGGGCTTGATAATAGGTCCTTGTGAATTCCCATAGAAGCCCAGGTTCTGGTGTTAACCTTGGCTTCTATGGGAATTCACAAGGGAATATTATCAAGCCCATTATCACTGCTTTAGCGGCAGTTTCCTGCCGATAAAAGCGGTGATAATGTATCGCCCTTTCTTGATAATATGGCCCGTGGTCCTTGAGGAGTCAAGGCATCTCTTCCAGCCAAGACATTCATCAACAACGTGACCATCCCCATTAGCGTAGTGCACACAAACACAATGTACTCTGGGTGCCTAAAAATGCAGGTGCTTGTTAGTATTACTGAACGGAACTGCTAAGATCGACCTCGGAAAGATGAGAGCGCTGTATGAAAATGCAAAAAGAGCAGGACATGGCGGATTGAAGGTCACTCATTGCAGGACTGGAAGCCAATGCTGGGATGCTACCCCGAGGAAGTGTGCTTTCACTGAGAGTGTCAGAAAAAGTGCACCAAAACCTACAGTATTTTCAGTTAGCTCTAATCTATTTAAGCCCTCCTATATTGAATCACTAAAAATGCCACATTGTCTGAATATTCTGAAGCTGCTATGTATGGAAGACATGGCTTGGCAGTTCGGGCTGGACTGTTCCCATGAGGCACAGGGTCAAGACTGATTTGCATATGGCCATGTCTGAACTGGGGTGGCAGAGTGGGCTAAAGAACGGTGATGGATTCAACCCAGATCTTTTGACTGGGTGTGAGTGTTTGATTGATTCAGATGCTCCGTCCATCACCACCCCCTTTTGTACTGATTTGCATATGGCCATGTCTGAACTGGGGTAGCTGAGTGAGCTAAAGAATGGTGATTGATTAAACCCAGATCAGTTGACTGGGGGTGAGTGTTTGATTTGCTCAAATGCTCCGTCGCTCATCCACTTTTGTATCGCTGTGTATGGTATAAGCACTGATCTATTTCTAGTTCCTACAATAAACAATGTGTCTCAATTACAGGAGCAGGTTTGTGACACTGAGAAACTGTCCTGGATTGTTATTGTTATTGGTAATTTATTCTTATTAGGCGCACAGCTACCCGAGGGTTTCCCGGCGCCGCCTGAAAGGTCCATGAGACAAGAAAAAAGACCTTATGAATTAAAGAACCAGGTTTTGAGGCCCTTGCGATAGTTCACATAATTAGTTTTGTTCGGAAGTGTCCTCGGAAGGGAATTCCACAACCGAGGACCAAGATACGAGAACGACCGGCCACCCATCCGGGACAGTCTAATCCTTGGCACAACAAAATTAGCCTGTGAGGCTGAGCGTAGCGTGCGTGAGGGAAGATAGCGCTGGACTAGAGTCTTCAAGTATCGTGGTGCTTTGCCACAGTTGATTCTGAACATATAGCTCAAGGCTTTGAACTTTATACGGTTCTCAACCCTGAGCCAATGTAAATCACGAAGGGTGCCTGAGACCGAAGCACTTCTGGGAATCTTTAAAAAAAAATGTATTAAGCAAAGCAGAGGACAAACAGAGAGAAAAAAAAACATTTGTATCGAGAATAATGCCTTTCAGGGGTTTTTGACAGCTTTGAGCGAAATTAAGTAAAATCCAATTCATCGTATATTCAAGAATACACATTTTTGTACAAATCCGCAAATATACCACCTAAAAGTGCGGAATGCATTCTGTTTCCTAATACAATTTTACAATCACAGTAATAAGTGCCCATAGTTCAAGTATTATCGGGCCTAAACTAATAATACCAGTTCCTGGCACACAAAAGAGATATTAACATGTCTGGCCTGAACTGTTAGCTCTCATAAAGTGTCTTGTGCTAAAGTGCTTAAGTGCGCAAATATCTCCCAATCACAATACTTCACTAGACCTATTTCAAACCGTTATAATCTATCCAAAGCTATTTGTGCAATGGCGTATCCAAAAAAGGATATTAATTTAACTGGCATAAACTGGTAATATACATAAAGTGTCTTGTGCTGAAGTGCTTGAATGCATAGTGTACCCCAATACTGTGAAAAAATAGAAAGTATAAAATGCATAATTACAAAAAGTCGCCACAACTAATTTTTCCCTGACACACATATATTTCAATTTTGACATACTTTTGGGAATCTTACAGAGCAACCTTGCCGCCTCATTTTGAACCAATTGCAGCTTGCGTACCGCATCCTTATTGGCTCCAAGATAGAGGATGTTGCCATAAGCCAGCCTAGATGTAATAAGAGCCTGGACCACGGTGCGTTGAGTAGATGAAGGCAGCATCTAAAGGATTTTTCTGAGCCATTTAAGGATGGCAAAACAAGTTGATGAAACTTTCACCGCCTGCTGCCTCATTGAGAGATGTTCATCAAGTATGAACCCCAGATTCCGAACCTGCCGACTGGGCAGAGGTAGACCACCCATCTCTGATGGCCAGTGAAGGGAGCCCCATGAGTTCTTTTCCCTGCCCAGTAGCAGCACCTCAGTCTTCTCTCCATTCAGTTAAAGCATATTTGCTTGCATCCAACCTGCAATGCTACTCAACCCAACTTGGAGAGAGGATGGATTGGTTGTTCTATCTGCTGATAGAGAGAAGACCATCTGGGTGTCATCGGTGTAAGAAAAAAGAGAAAGCCCCGAATTTTCCACAATAAGTGCTAAAGGCCTAACATAGACATTAAATAGCAACGGGCTCTTCGCCATAGGGTGAAGAGTACGTTTTTGAGCTGGAAGTAGGAGAAAAGACTTTAAAAGTACGATCCGCCAAAAAGTCTTTTAGCCAATTGAGTGCTACTCCGGACACTCCCAAAGATTGTAGCGCTTGCAAGAGCAGTTCATGAGAAACCGCGTCGAACGCTGCACTCAAATCAAGAAGTATGAGTGCCACGGTATCGCCATTGTCCACACGTTTTCGTATAATTTCCATAACACCTAATAAGGTAGTCTCCGTAGAGAAACCTGGTCGAAAACCCGACTATGAGCTATGAAAGAAGTCATGTGATTCAACAAAAGATGACAGTTGAGTGTTTACATGTTTTTCCAATACTTTTGAAAAAACCTGGAGGAGGGAGATAGGGCGGAAATTAGATAGTTGCGACGGATCTGCGTTCGCTTTTTTAAAAGAGGAAGTACCATTGCATGGTTCCACAGCGGTGGTACCTTAGCTTCCGTTAAGGAGTCATTAGGCAACTCCTTGATTCGTAACAGAGATGGCGTTTCAAGTTTCTGAAGCACCAAGAGAGGAACAGGGTCCTTGGGGGAACCAGGCTTCAAGCTAATTAAAAATTAGCCTGAAGGAGTTAATGTCAAGGGGTGCCCAAGTGAGTATATTTTTAGTGGCTTTTGCGGGCAAAGTGACCTGAGAGGTAGGACTAATAATACATTGCTTCAAAGAAGATGTATACTGTTGGCTCTCCACGGATGTATGTCATCACAACGCATGCTTTTACTCCACATGCCATTACAACGCAGTTTTTACAACGCAAGTCGTTACAACGACTTGCGTTGGGGGGCGCTGGATAGTGGAATAGTTTAATTTTCTATTCCAACTCCAGTCCCCGTGGATAGTAGGGAAGGTGTTGGATAGAAAATTAAACTATTCCCTATCCTACAGCGCCCTCCAGCGCAAGTCGTTGCAATGACTTGCATTGTACTAGCTGCGTCGTAATGGTAGTACGGAGTAAAAGTTGCATTGTAAAGGATGTTTCCCGCTCTCCACTGGCTGGGCTTGCTTCAGAGAAGCATACATATCTTCAACTTTGTTGGGAAAAAATTCAGCGAGCTTGTCGCATTGCAGTGTACTGAAGTCAGGAGATTTAGGCGAGCACTTTGCACCCGATAATTCTTTTACAAGTTTAAATAAAGCTTTAGCATTATTCTGAGCTTAAGTAATGGTCGAAGTCACGAACTCAGCTTGTGCCGCTTTGCAGAGTGCATGATAATTTCTTATCAATAATTTATTGGCTAATTTAGATTCCGGAGCATAATTCTTTCTCCAATGTCTCTCAAAGGCTTTACATTTACTTTTTTCTTCCGGAGGTTGGTGGTTTCTCATTTTATTATCCAAAGGAGGTAGGCAAACATCCACCGAGTTAAGTAGCCAATTATGTATTTCATACGCATTAGCTACCGAAATGGAACTAATAGTACAGACTGTCTCGGTTAAAATATTATTAAAAGTGTCCAAGTTCAATTTAGACCAGTTTCTAAAATTTCCCTGATTGCTACAAGAGGGAAAACCGAGCTTAAAGAAGCTTTACTGACACGAAATGCAGCAAGAAATGGTCAGACCAGAGAACAGGAACAGCAGGAGAGCAGTTGATGTTCGACAGGTTAGAGAATATTGGGTCCAGCTAGTGGCCTGCTACATGAGTAGGGCCCGAGTTACATAAAATGTTTATAGCTGCCAGATCTGAAGTAAGTATAGAGCTTTTAGAGCCTACTCGGTCATCAAAATGCATGTTAAAATCCCCTAAAATGGTAACGTTGGCAGTATCAAAAAGAAAGGGAGCAAATAGATCAGGAAAGGAATCCGCCCAAGCTCCAGCCGCTCCCGGGGGGGCGATAGAGCAAGATACCGGAGAAAGTAACCTGCGGACTAGTGATACGTTTAAATAAAGCGGATTCGCAACCACTAAACGAGAGATTTTCAAATTTACAAGTATAACCATCTTTATAAATAATTGCAATACCATCACCCTTATTTAAAATCCTAGCTCTTCTAACTATTAAATAGTTGGGAGGTAAAGCATACGCAATGTCAGGTCCTGAACACTCCTGTAGCCAGGTTTCCGTGAGGAAAATGGCATCAGGGTGCTCTCTAATCTGGAGATCGGAAATTTCAGACTTATGATTTGGAAGCGATCGGCAATTTATACTATAAAATAGATAGTCATTTTCATGGGTTTTATGCAAATTAATAAAAGTTTTAGCCTGAGGCTTAGGAGATCCTCTAGGGGCCGTGGGCGAACTAAAGCCTAGGTGTTGGTCAGAATGAATTACAGTACAGCATCAAGGGCAAGTAAAAGGTAGAGTATCTGGGACAAGCAGACATACCAGGGACCCAGAGGGGGTGAGGAGAGACAGCTCCCCTGGCATGTGGTGGCACCGACATTTCTGCTCTTCAACCTCCCCTGGTTGTCTCAAGAAGGTGACTCTGTCAGTAGTGACCGCACACCGCGGGTATGCTTCCTTTTTTCTTCTACAGCCCAGAATTATTGCCAGTCCTGGGCTACTTTTCTGCCACAAAACATTGGAAAAGGAAGTAAGGAAACCCCTGCTGCTCATCCTCCCCCTTTGGGACCCTTTGTGCTCCGTCAGATACATTATACTGAGATGCCAAGCTGCCCAAATTATTCTGTTGTCCTTATTGCAGCATGTATGTTCCTATGTTAGGCGGAGGCATGATCTTACGCCTGTACATGTGCCGTCATAGGAGCCAAACAGCTCTCAGGGACTTTATCGCATGGTTCGGAATACTGCAATGAATTACACATGCGTAGTGGACCCTCAAGAACAAGTTATTTAATATTTGCCAAAAATGCAGTTCAAATGACCAGATGCTCTGCGACTAACTCTGGGGTAACGTAAGGCCGTTCAGTCACAGGAAGCAAAATTGAGCTCATACGAGAATGTCATGAGCCTTGAATCTACCTTCAAGTGCCCCAGCATTAACAGCTAAATTGGATATACAGTTAAATGATGGTGTAGTCTTGCAATATTGGAGAGAACCTATACAGTGCCTTTCCAGTGTCTGTTCTAAGGACCTTACCTGACGGCTGACTGAGGTCTGCCACTCCCTCCAGTCTGGAGATTGGGTGTAAATTTGCATACACCTGAGGAAGATTTTTTTGCAGCCTCTCTAGATCAGACCTTATCAGAACCTGCTCATCAACAATGAAGCTGTTAAATGTTGTTGTCTGATGACCAGGGTCCACCCATCCAGCTGCAAGCAAGCAGCTTCTCCGAGAGACAGCAGCATCTCTGTCTGTGCTTCTGGAGCGGGTCCTGTCCCTCGGCCATGGCCTTCTACCAGAACTGATCCTATTGCATCCCACCACCCGTTGGTGGGCCAAGCTCTCAGTGTTTAATGTTCTTTGTCTACCCCAGCCGCCACCACCAAATGTTGCTTCTGCCCTCATCATTCCCACCTCCACCCAAGATAAGCTCCTCCTCCTGGATACCTCTGTGGGTCTGGCTGCTATCTTGGCTGCTGCTATGGTGAGTGGTTGGGTAAATCCTTGCTGCTGAATGGAAGTGCCTTAGAGACTGATCTGTCCTGACCCTGTCTTTCAATGGAGCCGCTGTGCTGCCTGTAGAGGCAATGCCTACATGCTGATGCTGGAAAAGTACAAACAATTAATCTCTCCTCTTGATGGATTTGCAGACATTTATCCCATGATGCAGCAGGTAAGGTGTCCTTTGATTGCGGTGCCCATCATTTATAATGACACTTGCCTTGACCTATTCTGCTACAGGAACTGACTGCCTGAATGAATGTGCTGCCAAATCCTCACTTCTTTTATTCGTCTTGAGCAGTTCAATGTAGCCTTATAGCCTGCCGTATTAAAGGCCCACTCCAGTGTTAAAGGCACGAGTTGAAGATGAGGGACTTTAACAAGGGAGCAGGACTTTAATAGACCGGTAGCCCAGCTACGAAGGGCTATAAGGCTATCAGAACATTCTGCCACTAGAGGGAATAACGTTCCAACAAATAAAACAAAGGCTTCTCGGAGTTCGAGGGGTTTAAATTCCCTCGGGCTCCGAGAGGCCTTTGAAAACAACATTGGAATGTTGCTTTGCGGGCCTTTACCAGCCTCTAAAAGCACGGAGCACTCCATTGTCTTCAATGGAGCTCCCAACATTCCAATGTTCTAATAATCCTTTCTTAAAAACTTACCAAATATGACTCATCTTGAACTAACTGAGCCAGGCACCGTAACGCAAGAGTTTCCTGTGGCTTTGTTCAAAACAGAAAGTACGAGCTTGGTGTAGAGAACATCCCCTTTGAACGGCCTCCTTGTGAATACTGCCTCCCTCATGGACTGTTGTCACCGTGGGGGGGGGGGGTGTATGCTGATTTCATTTGTGGGTCCCGAGCTTACCCTTGGCTGCCCCTGGACTGGACAAAAGTTTGCTACCTAGGGCATATCATTCCTACGAGGAGGCATTTTAGTGATTGCTCTTTACAACGAAGGTGGGGTCGGTGGGCCGCCTCCACAGCTATTGGAATCTTTTCTGCCTTGATTCTTATGTATGGTAAGTTTGTGGCCCCTAAAGAAACCAGAAGAAATGCTGAAATAATGGAAGAAATGGCAGATTCCACCGCATTAGCCTTAGATTTAGTGGTAGATCTGTTAGACGCTCATGCAAAGATGGTGATAGAGAACAGGAGGGCTTGAGATTGTGTGTTGGCGGCTAAAGGGGGGCGATGGTGTCATTGTGGGTTCCGCGTGCTGCACTCTTCTTCCCAACACATCACTCTGCATCCATGAGCGATCGATCATACTACAGCTAGTGTTAAGAACCACAAGAGTTACAAAATAGATTACATTTAAATCCCGGTGGCATCTGGACTTGGTTTGGCAACATATTTGGTCCCTGGGGAATAACAATATTTGAAGTAATTGTTGAAATCATCCTAATTGTGATTGGCTCAGCGAATCAGCAGTGTAATTTGTGTTAACCGGATTTCTCTGTGCCATCATTTCCAACTTCAAGACGGACAGGCGCCCGGTCTGTGCAGGTCTGGGCTGTTAAAGGGCGGACAGGGAGCACACGCTACATGCGTGGACATGTCTGATGTTTTGTACACTTTCCATGTTAACAATGCGAACAGCCACAGGCCTGGAAGTCTTAGCCAGGGCATGACGAGCTCATCAAAAACGGTTTCCATTTATATAGCTATAAGCAGAGAAGGAAACACGGGCTGTCCCCTCTCCCTCCCTTGGCGTGAAAGAGGTTACTTAACACACAATCGTTGTAAACAAACAATGTATAAATAGGCCCTGATCAATAGTCTGATAGTGTATTGACCCACTTACCCAACTGCTAACCCCCTCCCCCGCCCCCGTCCCTCCCCCGGGGCGGCCTGTGACGTCTCAGAGGCTGTGGGTTCACCCAGAGAAAGGGTCATCAGGAACAGCGCCCCCTGCGGCGCACAGACTCATCCCAAGAGCACATGACACACACTGCCACCTCCTAGCAATGACGCTGACACAGGAGGAGGGGCTGGGCCCCCGCCAGCTGCTGAGAGGACACTCGGGTTACATAAACTTTGCACCGGGGCACGTGGATTCCCGGCGTTGCCGCTCCTTGCGGAGTTGTGAAAGGGTTAACTGAGGGCATTTAACTGAGTTCCTGCTTCTCATTGGAAAGAGAAAGCAGCTGTGGTGTGCCTCGTTCCACGTCACAAGCAGCATTGCTATAATAAAAAAAGTTAACATTCCTGGGCTGAAACTTTCACCTCCTGAAAGCAGAATCCGTTGGCTCCTGTCTTAATTACACGTCGGCTCCTGTCCTAATTACACGTTGGCTCCTGTCAAATTACACGTGCACCCAAATTGGTGCTCTGGGACTTGTCCCGTGATATCCTTTATTCGATGTCGGACAGTCTTGTATTTTCTGTCCTTTTCTTACTCTTCGTACAGAGAGTGATGTTTCAACTGCTTTAAATTGAAAAGTAGGAATGCAGGCCCTCACTGTCCCATAATCACGGGGTTTCTACTGAGATGTGCCAGTGCTCGCCCTTTGTAGGTATTGCACACGTGCTGAGAAGGGCAGGTATTCTCCCTTTAAAATGAAACAAGTGCAGGTAGTCCGTACCTGTGAGTACCTGACTAGGTAAAGCACAGTGGGGCTTCTTTATCAGAGCCCAGCGTCACTTTTGCACAATGTAAAGTGTTTTTTGCGTGGACAGGCCTCTCATTATCACGTTTGATGCTCATAACGAGGTCAGCTCGTCATGAGCCACGGTGCTCGTGTGGTCATGACGAGCTGAGCTCGTCATGACCGTTGAAACGCTCACACGCGGGCTAATTCCCCTGCTGTGCCAGTGTTCTACACAAATGGGTGTGGTCATGACAAGCTCAGCTCGTCATGAGCACACGACCACCGTGGCCCATGACGAGATGAGCTCGTCATGAGCACTGGGGCGCTGCGCGCCCCATGCCCAGCACAGCGGGGGAATATGCCCCGCAGGGAAGGGGTTAGGATTGATAGAAGCCACACGACGCCACCCTGCCTGGCTTTGACTGGCCTCATAAATCTGAGTACGGTGACGCAGCGGAAATCGCTGCACTGCCGTACTCCGCACGCAGGAAGCGTACCAAGGGCGCTGCAGTGGCTTTTCCCACGCAACCACCACAACACCCATGGAATTCGATGCTGCCCCAGATTTAGAAAGTGATGTAAACCTAGGGAAGCACAACTCTGTGTGCCTCTCAAGGTGAGCCATAACAAGGAGAAATATGTTTATTTCTCTTTGTTTTTTCCTCTTTCGAAAGAGGAAAACGCCACCTAGGTTTGTATTTGTGCAGGAAGGGGTTTCTTTCTGCACAGAAACAATCCTACCTTCAACAGAGGCACCCTTGCACCATGCAAGGGTGCTTACGTTGGCACTGGGTTGCCAAAACTGCACCAGTGCAGGCAGAAATGACAGGAATGCGACATATTGCTTAAATTTGGTGCATTACTGCTCTTTCACTTTTGCGTAGGGCAGCGTCGACACGTGCCTTGCTGCGTTACCCGACACCAACATCCACTAAATGAGGCCCACTATGCTTCATTCCGTCCTCTCGCCCTCTGCGAATCAAGGAAGCGAGAACATGCGCACCAGTGCACGTGGCGAGAACAAGCGCAAGTGTGCGCGGCAGGAACATGCGCAACAGTGCACGTGGCGAGAGCAGGCGCGCAAGTGTGCGCGGCAAGAACATGAGCACCAGTGCACGTGGCGAGAGCAGGCGCGCAAGTGTGCGCGGTAAGAACATGCGCATCAGTGTACGTGGAGAGAGCAAGCACACAAGTGTGCGCGGCAAGAACATGCGCACCAGTGCACGTGGCGAGAGCAGGCGCGCAAGTGTGCGCGGCAAGAACATGCGCATCAGTGTACGTGGAGAGAGCAAGCACACAAGTGTGCGCGGCAAGAACATGCGCACCAGTGCACGTGGCGAGAGCAAGCGCGCAAGTGTGCGCAGCAAGAACATGCGCATCAGTGCACGTGTCCTGTGTTAACACGATCGAGGGGAAGGAATTCAAACATAATAACATCAAATGGAAACATGATGGTTTTTCCAATTGTCGAACAAAAAATGTTGTGTACGTAGTCACATGTCCCTGTCCAAAAATCTACATAGGGAAGACTAATCAACAAATAAATGCGAGAATAACACAGCACAGGTCACGCATTAAAAACAAGGTGATATCAGCCCCTATGGTCGAACACTTTATTGATAAACACCATGGGGAGACAGATTTTAAATGGTCGGTCTTGTACACTGTAAATCAGCTAAAATGCCTCATTGACTCAGAAAAGCTACTTCTGCATAAAGAAGCCTATCTGATTTTGAAATTTAACAGCGCTTTAACCGGACTGAATACATTGTTTGAGGTTTCGCGACTATAATGAATGTCTGACCCCCGAACTAATCTGATAAATCAACTTCTGTAAACAGCCATATGTACATTGAAAAGTATGGGGTATTACTGGAATACTGAATAAATAAAGGTGGGTACAGCAATATAACACACTAGCAAACTTGGCAATTAGTCAGTTCCAAGATGGCCCCCATCAAACTTGGAAACTAGTCCGTTCCAAGATGGCCCCCATCCATTGTAGGCATGCACATAAATAACACGTTACAAGATGACCGCGATGTCAATGGACACAGCAGATTTATACTCGGCACACACAACAAAGAGGTAAGATGCGCGATACATTTTTGCGAATAGATACTAAGAGACATGCATCAGACACTTAATTTGTGTTTCCGTGTAATCACAGGAGACCAGCGATGGAGGGGAACACTGCAATTGTGAAGTAAAACAAGACGCTTTTAAAATACAGCGCGGGACCGCGCATTTAAAGAAAGCAGGTATGCCTAACCGATTTAGAAGCAATGCGGAAACACATGTATAAAATGAGTGCACACAGGTGATAGAACTCTCCCCCGTTTGTCTTAGAATAATTTGTAGGAACACGAGGACCACCCCTTCCATTGCATAAAATAAATCCGAGACGTGCAGCACCCCGCGCATGAAGGCGCTGAAGCAAAAAGAGGTATGCCTTTAAAATCGCCTTTATGGGAGAACTAGTAGACAAACAAACCCAATGGAAAACTGATATTAAATTAAAATGTTTCCATTTTTGTCCACAGTAGTCGTAAACATTACGAAACAAAATATCGATAAGGGTGCAAACACGAAGACAAAGATCGTAAAAGGTAGGCTGTGTAGCAATGCTTTTGCATACTAACTCCCGAGCTCTCAAAGAAAATAAAAAATCCTGACAATGATACTTTACATTATAGATAAAGAAACACACGATCTAGAAAGTGAATACTAGAGCATACGACCAGCAACGATTCAGGTACTGGTTTTGTCAGTTCGCGAATGGTAGAGAGGCGATTGACAAGAATTCTATCCAAATACTAAAATAGAATTTCATTTTTTCTTTTTTTACATATATCCTGTAGATAAATAAAAGAGACAGAGCCCTGATGAGAACCCATAAAGTGACAGGAATGGGTTCGAAACGCGTCGGCTTTTGAATCAGGAATGCATTAATTTGCAGTACATTTAATGACTTTGACAAATTTAATATGCACTAATTTGCTACTTGTTGAATAATAGTATCTAAATGTTCACTTTGTCCTTTGTTTAGTTAGATATCATTTACGTGAGTCTAATTGTTGATCAAAATTAATATGGTGTCTATATATGTAATGTAATTTATGTGGTGTGGAATGTAATTTGCTTTGATTTATATGTGCAATGTGGAATGTAATGTGCTTTGAATTTTTATGTTGAAATTGTTGAATGTATTTAAGTGTCTTTTTTGTACCCAAACTTTTTTGAATATAATGAAATAAAAAAGCAAAAAGGTATTAAGTAAATATACCAAACAGACCATATAGCAATACTGGTTTGTTTTCCTCAATTTGGAGGTGTCAAGTAAGGTGAAGTTGGCAATTTTTTTGTATACCTCCCTGAGATGTCAGCACCATGTCAGCACCATGGACAGCGGTGTCCCTCTCTAAGATGTCAGCACCACGGACAACGGTGTCCCTCCCTGAGATGTCAGTACCATGGACAGCGGTGTCCCTCCTTGAGATTTCAGCACCACGGACAGCGATGCCCCTCCCTGAGATGTCAGCACCACGGACAGCGGTGCCCCTCCCTGAGATGTCAGCACCACGGACAGCGGTGTCCCTCCCTGAGATGTCAGTACCATGGACAGCGGTGTCCCTCCTTGAGATTTCAGCACCACGGACAGCGATGCCCCTCCCTGAGATGTCAGCACCACGGACAGCGGTGCCCCTTCCTGAGATGTCACCACCACGGACAGCGGTGCCCCTCCCTGAGATGTTAGCACCACGGACAGCGGTGCCCCTCCCTGAGATGTCAGCACCACGGATAGCGGTGTCCCTCCCTGAGATGTCAGTACCATGGACAGCGGTGCCCCTCCCTGAGATTTCAGCACCACGGACAGCGGTGCCCCTCCCTAAGATGTCAGCACCACGGACAGTGGTGTCCCTCCCTGAGATGTCAGTGCCATGGACAGCGGTGCCCCTCCCTGAGATTTCAGCACCACGGACAGAGGTGCCCCTCCCTGAGATGTCAGCACCGCAGACAGCGGTGCCCCTCCCTGAGATGTCAGCACCGCAGACAGGGGTGTCCCTCCCTGAGATGTCAGTACCATGGACAGCGGTGCCCCTCCCTGAGATGTCAGCACCACGGACAGCGGTGTCCCTCCCTGAGATGTCAGTACCATGGACAGCGGTGTCCCTCCTTGAGATTTCAGCACCACGGACAGCGATGCCCCTCCCTGAGATGTCAGCACCACGGACAGCGGTGCCCCTTCCTGAGATGTCAGCACCACGGACAGCGGTGCCCCTCCCTGAGATGTTAGCACCACGGACAGCGGTGCCCCTCCCTGAGATGTCAGCACCACGGATAGCGGTGTCCCTCCCTGAGATGTCAGTACCATGGACAGCGGTGCCCCTCCCTGAGATTTCAGCACCACGGACAGCGGTGCCCCTCCCTAAGATGTCAGCACCACGGACAGTGGTGTCCCTCCCTGAGATGTCAGTGCCATGGACAGCGGTGCCCCTCCCTGAGATTTCAGCACCACGGACAGAGGTGCCCCTCCCTGAGATGTCAGCACCGCAGACAGCAGTGCCCCTCCCTGAGATGTCAGCACCGCAGACAGGGGTGTCCCTCCCTGAGATGTCAGTACCATGGACAGCGGTGCCCCTCCCTGAGATGTCAGCACCACGGAAAGCGGTGCCCCTCCCTAAGATGTCAGCACCAGGGACAGCGGTGCCCCTCCCTGAGAAGTCAGCACTACGGACAGCGGTGTCCCTCTCTGAGATGTCAGTACCACGGACAGCGGTGTCCCTCCCTGAGATGTCAGTACCACGGACAGTGGTGCCCCTCCCTGTGATGTCAGTGCAACGGACAGCTGTGACCCTCCCTGAGACGTCAGCACCACGGACAGCGGTGCCCCTCCCTGAGATGTCAGCACCATGGACAGCGGTGCCCCTCAGTAAGATGTCAGTACCATGGACAGCGGTGCCCTTCCATGATATGTCAGCACCGCAGACAGAGGTGCCCCTCCCTGAGATGTCAGTACCATGGACAGCGGTGCCCCTCACTGAGGGCCCGACTCACAAAACTAACTTAAGACAAAATCCTAAACTTGCAACCATTTTGGTATTCACAGAAGGCACTTACCCATTTCAGTATTCACAGAAGGCACTTACTCATTTTGGTATTCACAGAAGTTCGTAGTCCTAACTTTAGTACTACTAAACTGAGAAAAATCCTAACTTCAAGACTTTTGGTATTCACAGAATGCATTTAGGAGTCCTACAGTTAGGAGTCCTAACTTCTGTGAATAACGAAATGAGTAAGTGCCTTCTGTGAATAAAAAAATGGTAGTAAGTTTAGGATTTGATAGTTAGTTCTATGAATCAGGCCCTCTGATGTCAGCACCATGGACAGTGTTCAAGTTCAAGTTCAAGTTCAAGAATTTATATAGCGCACTACTCACCCAGAGGGTCTCAAGGCGCTTGGGGAGGGGGTTCATTATTTATCGAATAGCCAGGTTTTAAGTTCTTTTCTGAGGGAGATGTGGTTCTGTGTAAGGCGGAGGTGAGTGGGGAGTGAGTTCCAGGTCTTGGCCGCCAAGGAGGAGAAGGATCTACCTCCCATGGTGGATCTTTGGATACGCGGAACTGCGGCGAGGCCTTGATTGGATGATCTTAGTTGGCGGGTGGGTGTGTAGAAGGATAGTCGAGTGTTGAGGCATTCGGGCCCTAGTTTGTAGAGGGCCTTGTGTGCGTGGGTGAGGAGACGGAATGTTATTCTCTTGTTGACTGGAAGCCAGTGGAGGTCTTTCAGGTGGCCGGTAATGTGATCTTGGTGAGGGATGTCCAAAATGAGTCTCGCTGATGCGTTTTGGATGCGTTGGAGTTTTTTCTGTAATTTGGCTGTAATTCCGGCGTAGAAGGTGTTTCCGTAGTCTAGTCGACTCGTAACCAGTGCGTGGGTGACAGTCTTTCTTGTCTCGGCGGGGATCCAGTGGAAGATTTTTTTGAGTATACGAAGTACGTTGAAGCAGGAGGATGAGACGGCGTTGACTTGATTGGTCATCGAGAGTGAAGTGTCTAGGATGAAGCCAAGGTTACGTGCGTGGTCAGTGGGTATGGGTGCTGAGCCCAGATCCGAATGCCACCATGAGTCGTCCCAGGCAGAGGGGGTTGATCCTAGGATGAGCACTTCCATTTTGTCTGAGTTAAGTTTAAGGCGGCTGTCTTTCATCCATACTGCTACTTCTTTCATGCCTTCGTGAAGATTGGTTTTGGCGGTGTTGGGGTCTTTGGTGAGGGAAAGGATCAGTTGGGTGTCGTCAGCGTAGGAGATGATGTTTAGGTTGTGTTGACGCGCGATGGAAGTGAGTGGACTCATGTAAACGTTGAAGAGAGTGGGACTGAGTGATGATCCTTGTGGTACACCGCAGATGACTTCGGTGGCCTCTGATTTGAAGGGGGGAAGTCGGACTCTCTGAGTTCTCCCAGCTAGGAACGAGATGATCCAGTCCAAGGCTTTTCCTTTTATGCCGATGTTGCTGAGGCGTTGTATGAGTGTGCTGTGACAAACAGTGTCGAAGGCGGCGGAGAGGTCGAGTAGAATGAGGGCCACTGTTTCTCCGTTGTCCAATAGTGTTCGGATGTCGTCTGTGGCTGCGATGAGGGCGGTTTCAGTGCTGTATTTGGCTCGAAAGCCGGACTGTGAGGGATCGAGGGAGTTGTTGGATTCGAGGAAGGCGGCGAGTTGGCTATTGACGGCTTTCTCAATGACTTTGGCCGGGAATGGGAGGAGGGATATGGGGCGGTAGTTTTTAAGTTCAGAGGGGTCTGCTGTGGGTTTCTTCAGGAGGGCGCTGACTTCAGCATGTTTCCAGCTTTCTGGGAAGGTGGCAGAGATGAAGGAGCAGTTGATGACATCACAGAGATGGGGTGCGATTATGGAGTCTGCTTTATTGAAGATGTGGTGGGGACATGGGTCAGTTGGCGAGCCAGAGTGGATGGAATTCATGAGGCGGATGGTGTCTTCAGTGGTGATTGGGTTCCAGGCGCTGAGGTTGTTAGAGGGCGGTTTAGGTTCTGAGGGGGGTGGAGAGGATTGTTTGTTGGAACTGTTTTCGAAGCTGTTATGTATGTCGGCAATTTTGTTGTAGAAGAAGGAGGATAACGAATCGCAGAGGTCTTGGGAGGGAGTGATGTCGTTTGAGGCTGCGGTGGGGTTGGTGAATTCTTTGACGATGTTGAATAGTTCCTTGCTGTTATGGGCGTTGTTGTCGAGTTGATTCTTGAGTGCTGATTTCTTGGTGGCTCGGATCAGCTGGTGGTGTTTGCGGGTGGCTGCCTTGAAGGTGGTCATGTTGTCGGTGGTTGGGTTTTTTCTCTATGTTTTCTCGAGAGTGCGGCATAGCTTTTTGGATTTCTTAAGGTCATCGTTGAACCAGGGGGCCTTTTTGCTGTCTTGTTTGGTGTGATGGTTTTTCAAGGGTGCTAATTCGTCAGCGCTGTGAGTGATCCATTGTTTGAATTTGATGGCAGCTTGGTTTGGGTCCGATGAGAGGGCGGGTGGGTTTTGGTTGAGCGATGTAAGGAGTTGGTCGGTGGGGATTTTGTTCCATTTTCTTCGGGGGATAGGTTGTGGGGGGTTGTGGGTTGAGGTGGTTTTGTAGCTGAAGTGAACACAACTATGGTCCGTCCAGAGGTTAGCTGTGGTGCGATCAAAGGAGATGTGTTTGCTGGAGGTGAAGATTGGGTCGAGCGTACGTCCGGCTACATGGGTGGGGGTGTCAACAATATGTTTGAGGCCGAGATTGGCCAGGTTGTCAAGAAGGGTGGTGGTGTTGCTGTCGTTTTTCTTGTCCAGGTGGAAATTGAGGTCTCCTAATAGAATGTAGTTCTCGGAGGCGAGGGCATGTGGACTGATGAAGTCAGTGATGTCTTCGCTGAATTGTTTATGGGTTCCTGGAGGCCTGTAGATGAGGGTGCCTCTGAGTGTGGTTCTAGGGTCGGTGTGGACCTGGAAGTGGAGGTGTTCGGTGGTTGTAAGGTTATCGTCGGAGCTGGTCGTGATTTTGATGGTGTTCTTATGGACGATGGCGATGCCTCCTCCTGTTTGGTTGGTGCGGTCTTTTCGGATAATCTTGTAATTGTACGGGATGGCTATGGCGATATCAGGTGTTGATGATGCGTTCATCCATGTTTCAGTAAGGAAGGCGACGTCCGGTGATGTAGTGTCGAGTAGATCCCAGAGTTCGGTGGCGTGTCTGTGGACCGAGCGGGTGTTCAGCAGGATGCACTTCAGGTGGTTAGAGTCGGAGCTGTGTTTGGTGTTAGTGGATGTGGTATGGGACTTGATGCTGGTAAAGTTGCAGGAGTTGCAGGCAAAGGGTCCATGGGTGTGTCCTGGGGCAGCTACGCAGCATAGAGGAGTGCGTCCGGGGTTAAGGGCTAGGAGGGTGGCGGCGTCATACGTTATGCTGGAGGAGTGCGCTTTGCGGGGGCCAGGGGGTCTGGCGCTGGGCGCGGTCCAGGCGCGGACGGGCGTAGACGGGCATACCTTTGGCGCACCTTCGGCGCGCATGGGGCGCGACCGCTGCGCGTGAATGCTGCGCGCAAATGCATCTGACATAAGTGGATAGTGGAGGGGGAGGGGCGAGGGAGGGTCAGCTGGGAGGCGGGAGCGGGGAGGAGACACTGGCCAGGGATCACAACAACAAGATGGCAGAACGAAATGGAAAGCGAAAGAGGGGCACGGGATAGCGCTATGATCTGAGCACAGTCAGGCACAAATGCAGGCAGTGCGGGCAGTTTAAAATAAATAATACACGCAATTGAGCAAAGTACGATACTGCACTACACCAATATCCAGCAAATCAGCAATTCAGTAGAGAAGTAATAGCAAGCGCTACGATGCTAGGCGCTACGGGAGTCAAATAATGCAAAACAGGCTCAGCTACTAATTAGCACTGAGCGCAACGATACCAGGCTGCAGGAAGGAGTGTGGCGCTGTGGATTCAGGAGTCAGGGAGCGTGGGGAGAGACCACTTCAGTGGGAGCTTCGACGGTCACAGAGCTGGTCTTGGAGGGGTTGGTCTTTAGAGTCAGTGGGAGGGAGGGTCAGCTGGGAGGCGGGAGCGGGGAGGAGACACTGGCCAGGGATCACAACAACAAGATGGCAGAACGAAATGGAAAGCGAAAGAGGGGCACGGGATAGCGCTATGATCTGAGCACAGTCAGGTGCAAATGCAGGCAGTGCGGGCAGTTTAAAATAAATAATACACGCAATTGAGCAACGTACGATACTGCACTACACCAATATCCAGCAAATCAGCAATTCAGTAGAGAAGTAATAGCAAGCGCTACGATGCTAGGCGCTACTGGAGTCAAATAATGCAAAACAGGCTCAGCTACTAATTAGCACTGAGCGCAACGATACCAGGCTGCAGGAAGGAGAGTGGCGCTGTGGATTCAGGAGTCAGGGAGCGTGGGGACAGCTGTGCCCCCTCAGTAAGATGTCAGCACCATGGACAGCGGTGCCCCTCCCTGAGATGTCAGCACCACGGACAGCAGTGACCCCTCAGTAAGATGTCAGTACCATGGACAGCGGTGCCCCTCAGTACTATGTCAGCACCATGGACAGCGGTGTCCCTCAGTAATATGTCAGCACCATGGACAGCTGTGCCCCTCCCTGAGATGTCAGCACCACGGACAGCGGTGCCCCTCCCTGAGATGTCAGCACCATGGACAGCGGTGTCCCACCCTGAGATGTCAGCACCATGGACAGCGGTGCCCCTCCCGGAGATGTCAGTACCATGGACAGCATTGCCCCTCCCGGAGATGTTAGTACCATGGACAGCGGTGCCCCTCCGTAAGATGTCAGCACCAAAGACAGCGGTGCACCTTAATAAGATGTCAGCACCACGGACAGCGGTGTCCCTCCCTGAGATGTCAGTGCCATGGACAACAGTGCCCCTCCCTGAAATTTCAGCACCATGGACAGCGGTGCCCCTCCCTGAGATGTCAGCACCGCAGACAGCGTTGCCCCTCCCTGAGATGTCAGCACCGCAGACAGCGGTGTCCCTCCCTGAGATGTCAGTACCATGGACAGCGGTGTCCCTCCTTGAGATGTCAGTACCACGGACAGCGGTGCCCCTCCCTGAAATGTCAGCACCACGGACAGCGGTGCCCCTCCCTAAGATGTCAGCACCATGGACAGCGGTGCCCCTCCCTGAGATGTCAGCACCACGGACAGCGGTGTCCCTCTCTGAGATGTCAGTACCATGGACAGCGGTGCACCTCCCTGAGATGTCAGTACCATGGACAGTGGTGCCCCTCCCTGTGATGTCAGTGCAACGGACAGCGGTGCCTCTCCCTGAGACGTCAGCACCACGGACAGCGGTGCCCCGCCCTGAGATGGCAGCACCATGGACAGCGGTGCCCCTCAGAAAGATGTCAGTACCATGGACAGCGGTGCCCTTCCATGAGATGTCAGCACCGCAGACAGCGGTGTCCCTCCCTGAGATGTCAGTACCACGGACAGCAGTGCCCCTCCCTGAGAAGTCAGCACCGCAGACAGCGGTGCCCCTCCCTGAGATGTCAGTACCACGGACATCGGTGTCCCTCTCTGAGATGTCAGTACCATGGACAGCGGTGCACCTCCCTGAGATGTCAGTACCATGGACAGTGGTGCCCCTCCCTGTGATGTCAGTGCAACGGACAGCGGTGCCTCTCCCTGAGACGTCAGCACCACGGACAGCGGTGCCCCGCCCTGAGATGTCAGCACCATGGACAGCGGTGCCCCTCAGAAAGATGTCAGTACCATGGACAACGGTGCCCTTCCATGAGATGTCAGCACCGCAGACAGCGGTGTCCCTCCCTGAGATGTCAGTACCACGGACAGCAGTGCCCCTCCCTGAGAAGTCAGCACCGCAGACAGCGGTGCCCCTCCCTGAGATGTCAGTACCACGGACATCGGTGTCCCTCCCTGAGATGTCAGTACCATGGACAGCGGTGCCCCTCCCTGAGATGTCAGCACCATGGACAGCGGTGCCCTTCCGTAAGTTGCCAGCACCAAGGACAGCGATGCCCCTCCCGGAGATGTCAGTGCCGAGGACAGTGGTGCCCCTCCCTGAGACGTCAGCACCACGGACAGAGGTACCCCTCCCTGAGATGTCAGCACCATGGACAGCGGTGCCCCTCAGTAAGATGTCAGTAACATGGACAGTGGTGCCGCTTCCTGCGGTGTCTGTACCATGGACAGCGGTGCCCCTCCCTGAGATGTCAGCACCATGGACAGCGGTGCCCCTCACTGAGGGCCCGACTCACAAAACTAACTTAAGACAAAATCCTAAACTTGCTACCATTTTGGTATTCACAGCAGTTAGTAGTCCTAACTTTACTACTACTAAACTGAGAAAAATCCTAACTTCAAGACTTTCGGTATTCACAGAAGGCATTTAGGAGTCCTACAGTTAGGAGTCCTAACTACTGTGAATACCGAAATGAGTAAATGCCTTCTGTGAATAAAAAAATGGTAGTATGTTTAGGATTTGATAGTTAGTTCTGTGAATCAGGCCCCCTGATGTCAGCACCACGGACAGCGGTGCCCCTCCCGGAGATGTTAGTACAATGGACAGCTGTGCCCCCTCAGTAAGATGCCAGCACCACGGACAGCGGTGAGCCCTCAGTAAGATAATCGAGACCGAGTATCCTGGTCATACGCGAGCTCCAATCTGACTCGCGTCCCATTGGGACATCGATCGTGATACGAGTGGACGGCCATTGAGCCCTACTCGAACAACTCAATACCTTTAACCACTATTTAAGCCCGCCAAACCAGGCGTAATTGAAAAGAACTAGGATACCTTCCCTCCAAATCCCCCATGGATTTTAACAGGAGTGTAAAACATAGCAATTAACGGTTCGGCCCAACGCCGCAACGGAACACATGAGAATATATCCAGCACTACCTGTGCTTCTGTTTGGATATCCAAAGAACTTTTCCCCCCCATGTGCCCCATAGAAAACTCTAACCTCTCAATTAGAGGCTTTGTTACATTCAGGCAAATCTAATTTTAAGTCCTGATGATGATCCCAGTTATTTAATTGAGCAATAGGGATCGAAACGTCGACACCCATGAGTGGGCATACATGCAGTATAATTCAAATGTGATTTTGTATGTTCCACTCCAGGCGACATTGTCACTATTCTCTATTTGCTTACAGTGCCCTGTTTGCTCCTTTTCTTGCCTGAAAACACCCCTTTTCACTCTGTTCTACTTTCTTTCTCCCTTAGTACGGCTCAGGCTTGTGCCACGCTACTTGTGTAGAAACATACTGTAATTATATTTGACATTTGTCTATAAATAAATTCCCTGTCCGGCTGGGCAAGGAGACTTTCACGTATAGCAGCCTATTGTGTTCTATACTGTATTGTGATGATTCGAATTAAGCTAGGAACCTCTGTTTCCATAACTTAGTTATACCCATGGTTCTTAGCTACCCGTTGGGTCCCCCTTGTTTTTTGAAAATAATGTTCCTTCCTGTGATGTCAGTGCCATGGACGGCAGTGCCCCCCCACACACATTGTAGAGAGGCTAGTCCCACTGTAGCTCTGCCCCCGCCCACTCCCCCACCCTTGAGCAGTCAGGCCTACGGAGAGTGGAGCCGCCCTGTAACTTTGTGTATGTAGAAGAAGTCAACAGACCAGGATAAGGAAGAAATGGATATATTGCTAGAAGACCCCTCAGTCGCAGATACTGAAACAGGGTTTCATTGGAGTATTTACTAACCCTGGGCGTAGTTTGCGAAGTAGCGCTACGGGTAGCTACGCGAAGTGCACTTCGCACTACGCGAGCTACGCGTAGCACTACGCGAACTGCGTAGTACCCTGTTCGCACTGTGCAAGATGCCGTTTTCAATGATTGCACAGTGCGGACAAGCATCCAGCACTGTGCAATCGTTGAAAACAGCACCTTGCATAGTGCGAGCTGTAGTTTTCTGCCACTCTAGGAGATTTTTACTCGAGTGGCAGCTTTCTCAACGCGGACTGGTAGTTTCTCATCATGAGCGGTCGCGAGCATACGCGACCACTCACAATGAGAAACCTGAATCTCGCCGGGAGGTTTATTTTCCATGCTCGCGATCGGCAACTTGATGTTGCTGATCGCGAACGAGGAAAAAGTCTCGCCAGGATGTCATTTTGCTTGCTTGCGGTTGCCAACATGACGTTGAGGACCGCGAGCAAACAAAAAATTACTGCTGCACTATGGTACGCGTGTTTGCACTGTGCTACGTGCAGTTCGCAGAGGGCGAAGTTGCGCAAACTTCGCACACTATGAGAGCGTAGTGTTGTGCTTTGCCCAGGGTTAGTATTTACATGGTGGCGTCTAGAATGGAATGAGCCATCTGGGTGCTCATAAAAGGGACTGCTGGTAAAGACAACATAGCAGTGACGTAACAAGATGCCACACATCTGCCGCTCTTAAGCCACAAAGGCAACCTTCATGAGAATCTGATCACCTGTAACTGATGATATCGCCCCTTCTGTGATTCACACACATCTGATACCGCCCCTTTTGTGAGCACACATACATCTGATACCGCCCCTTCGGTGATTGCACACACATCTGATACCACCCCTCTGTGATTACACATACATCTGACACCACTCCCTCTGTGATTACACACACATCTGATACCGCCCCTTCTGTGATTCACACACATCTGATACCGCCCCTTTTGTGAGTACACATACATCTGATACCGCCCCTTCTGAGATTACACACATCTGATACCGCCCCCTCTGTGATTACACATACATATGATACCGCCCCTTCTGTGATTACACAGACAGATGATACCACCTCTTCTGTGACTACACATACATCTGATACTGCCCATCTGTGTCTACACATACATCTGATACCGCCCCTTCGGTGACTACATATACATATGATACTGCCCCTTCTGTGATTAGACACAACTGATACCGCCCCTTCTGTGATTACAAATACATCTGATATTGCCCCCTCTGTGATTACAATTGATTACACATACATCTGACACCGCCCCCTCTGTGATTACATATACATATGATACTGCCCCTTCTGTGATTACACATACATATGATACCGCCCCTTCTGTGATTAGACACAACTGATACCGCCCCTTCTGTGATTACAAATACATCTGATATTGCCCCCTCTGTGATTACAATTGATTACATATACATATGATACCGCCCCTTCTGTGACTACACATACATCTGACACCGCCCCTTCTGTGACTACACATACATCTGATACTGCCCCTTCTGTGATTACACATACATCTGATACCGCCCCTTGTGTGACTACACACACACCTGATACCGCCCTATTCTGTGATTACACACACACCTGATACCGCTCCTTCTGTGATTACACATACATCTGACACCGCCCCATCTGTGGTTACACATACATCTGGTACCGCCCCTTTTGTGATTCCACATACATATGATACCGCCCCTTCTGTGATTACACACATCTGATATCGCCCCCTCTGTGATTACACATACATATGATACCGCCCCTTCTGTGATTACACATACAGATGATACCACCTCTTCTGTGACTACACATACATCTGATACTGACCCTTCTGTGTCTACACATATATATGATAACGCCCCTTCTGTGATTAGACACAACTGATACCACCACTTCTGTGATTACAAATACATCTGATATTGCCCCCTCTGTGATTACAATTGATTACACATACATCTGACACCGCCCCCTCTGTGATTACATATACATATGATACCGCCCCTTCTGTGATTACACATACATATGATACCGCCCCTTCTGTGATTAGACACAACTGATACCGCCCCTTCTGTGATTACAAATACATCTGATATTGCCCCCTCTGTGATTACAATTGATTACACATACATCTGACACCGCCCCTTCTGTGACTACACACACACCTGATACCGCCCCATTCTGTGATTACACACACACCTGATACCGCTCCTTCTGTGATTACACATACATCTGACACCGCCCCATCTGTGGTTACACATACATCTGGTACCGCCCCTTTTGTGATTCCACATACATATGATACTGCCCCTTCTGTGATTACACATACATCTCACACCGCCCCTTCTGTGACTACACATACGTCTGACACTGCCCCTTCTGTGATTAAACATACATATGATACCGCCCCTTCTGTGATTACACATACCTTTGATGCTGCCTCTTCTGTAACTACACATACGTCTGATACCGCCCCCTCTGTGATTACACATACATCTGACACCGCCCCTTCTGTGATTACACATACCTTTGATAACGCCCCTGATGTGATTACACATACCTTTGATAACGCCCCTGATGTGATTACACATACCTTTGATACCGCCCCTTCTGTGATTACACATACATCTCACACCGTCCCTTCTGTGACTACACATACATCTGACACTGCCCCTTCTGTGATTACACATACATCTGATACCGCCCCTTCTGTGATTACACATACATCTGACACCGCCCCTTCTGTGATTACACATACATCTGACACCGCCCCTTCTGTGATTACACATACATCTGACACCGCCCCTTCTGTGATTACACATACATCTGACACCGCCCCTTCTGTGATTACACATACATCTGACACCGCCCCTTCTGTGATTACACATACATCTGACACCGCCCCTTCTGTGATTACATATACATCTGATACCGCCCCTTCTGTGATTACAAATACAGCTGATACCGCCCCTTCTGTGATTACACATACCTTTGATACTGCCCCTTCTGTGATTACACATACCTTTGATACTGCCCCTTCTGTGCTTACACATACATCTGATACCGCCCCTTCTGTGACTACACACACACCTGATACCGCCCCATTCTGTGATTCCACACACACCTGATACCGCTCCTTCTGTGATTACACATACATCTGACACCGCCCCATCTGTGGTTACACATACATCTGGTACCGCCCCTTTTGTGATTCCACATACATATGATACTGCCCCTTCTGTGATTACACATACATCTCACACCGCCCCTTCTGTGACTACACATACGTCTGATACCGCCCCTTCTGTGATTACACATACATCTGACACTGCCCCTTCTGTGATTAAACATACATATGATACCGCCCCTTCTGTGATTACACATACCTTTGATGCTGCCTCTTCTGTAACTACACATACGTCTGATACCGCCCCTTCTGTGATTACACATACATCTGACACCGCCCCTTCTGTGATTACACATACCTTTGATAACACCCCTGATGTGATTACACATACATCTGATACCGCCCCTTCTGTGATTTCAACATACATCTGATACCGCCCCTTCTGTGTCTACACATACATCTGATACCGTCCCTTCTGTGACTACACATACATCTGATACCGCCCCTTCTGTGTCTACACATACGTCTGATACCGCCCCTTCTGTGACTACACATACATCTGATACCGCCCCTTCTGTGACTACACATACATCTGATACCGCCCCTTCTGTGACTACACATACATCTGATACCGTCCCTTCTGTGACTACACATACATCTGACACTGCCCCTTCTGTGATTACACATACATCTGATACCGCCCCTTCTGTGACTACACATACGTCTGATACTGCCTCTTCTGTGACTACACATACGTCTGATACTGCCCCTTCTGTGACTACACATACATCTGACACTGCCCCTTCTGTGATTACACATACATCTGATACCGCCCCTTCTGTGACTACACATACGTCTGATACCGCCCCTTCTGTGACTACACATACATCTGATACCGCCCCTTCTGTGACTACACATACATCTGATACCGCACCTTCTGTGACTACACATACATCTGATACCGTCCCTTCTGTGACTACACATACATCTGACACTGCCCCTTCTGTGATTACACATACATCTGATACCGCCCCTTCTGTGACTACACACACGTCTGATACCGCCCCTTCTGTGACTACACATACGTCTGATACCGCCCCTTCTGTGACTACACATACATCTGACACTGCCCCTTCTGTGATTACACATACATCTGATACCGCCCCTTCTGTGACTACACATACGTCTGATACCGCCCCTATTGTGATTCACATGCATCTGACACCGCCCCTTCTGTGATTACACATACATCTGATACCGCCCCTTCTGTGATTACACATATGTCTGATACCGCCCCTTCTGTGACTACACATACATCTGACACTGCCCCTTCTGTGATTACACATACATCTGACACCGCCCCTTCTGTGATTACTCATACATCTGACACCGCCCCTTCTGTGATTACACATACCTTTGACACCGCCCCTTCTGTGACTACACATACATATTCTGATTCCGCCCCTTCTGTGACTACACATACATCTTCTGATTCCGCCCCTTCTGTGACTACACATACACCTGTCCTTTCTTCTGTACCACCCATTTTTCTGTGACCGTATATCCAAGGAAATTGATGTTCCTACAGCCAAACTTACACTTGTCTATTTCTATGTGCAAACCCCTATAATGCATTCACATATGTGTACATGAAGCTGTTAACTTATTCACATGATAGGACTATTTCTGCATCTCTGAACAGGCCTTTCTGCTCCTATGTGCAATCCTTAACGAGCACACGGTACCTTGTGTGTTTTGTTTGCACGCACAACCCGTTTTTCCATTCTTGGGTTGTCTGTGTTTCAGCGCCGCTTTGATTGATTTACTAGTTGTGTATAGCGCTTCCTGCCACCTCCCTGCCGCTTCAGAGCGCTGATGGTGGTGACAGAGTCTGTGGCGGCGGGGCTGTGGGGCTCCGCTCTGTTGCACGTGGAATCCTGCCTCGTTTTCTTGAGCGCCGACCCCCACTCTGAGGGCACTACACGTGCAGCTCTCTTCCTGCTGAAAGCTGCTTGTCTCACGAATGCACACATGCGTTGCAGTGCGCGCAATGTAATTTGTTTTATTTATTTATTTATGTACTTAACTCTGGTCGGCCGTATGCCGGAGTATACTACCCCCCACTCTACCACTCCCCTGCCCCACCCCAACACCCCGCAGCACTCCCACTAGGAGCCGCAACTGCTCTGACCACCTTCCTCAGAGCCGACTCTGGCTATCTCCTACCCTGGGGAAGTCATGTAAGCCAGGGGTCCTCGTCTGACCACTGTCCTTTCTGGTGACTCCCTTAAGCCAGGGGTCCTCGTATCACCTTTGTCCTCCCTGGTCTCTCCCGTAAGCCAGGAATCCTCGTCTGACCTCTCTCCTCTCTGGTGTCTCCCATAAACTAGGGGTCCTTGTCTGAACTCTGCCCTCACAGTACCCAGTGTCCAGGGCAGTAGGTAGTACACGCGGGGCCATCCACCAGAAGCTTTCTGCGTTGTTAGCGGCTCAGGAGGTATGTTATGTTATGTTATGTTATGTTATGTTATGTTATGTTATCTTAAAAAGTCTTGCAAAGCGCATGGCTGTCAGAGTAACAGGGCATCCCAGCGCAAAAGCCTGCAGAGTGGAGTCGGGCGAGAATAGGGGCGGCTAGTGATCAGAGAATAGCCAGGTCTTCACGGCCCTTCTAAAAGCCCAGTTGCCCAGACTGCACCGTACGTTTCATTGGGGCATAAACCGGACCTAAGATGGAGCTCAGACTTGAACTGTTTGTGTGCATTCACTTCTGCATGCATTCAGCTGGGCCACAAAACCTTAGTGCCGAGTCACCGAGGTGAGCCACCGGTCTCTGGGAGGGGCTATCGGCACTCTCTTCATGAGGAACCTAGGGCTGACCCCCTGGGCCTCGCCTACTGACCACTCAGAGCCCAGGTCAGGGAGAGGTCTGTCTCCGAAGGCCCCTGTGGACAAGGGCCAGTCAACAGTCCAGCCCAACAGGCACATGTGTGCAGCAGGGTGAAATGGGAACACGTTTTCCACAAGTATGCTTCTTGAAATGATGCATATTCTGCAAAATATAGGTGGGAAACTGTACCTCGCAAAGAAAAGCCACACCAGAAACCTGGACAATGCACTTTACTTTCAGTTTATAAAGCAAAGGAGAAGGTGGCCAGTTTCACACTTTGAAAAATAACTATTTAAACGGAACCAGTTTTCAGCGGGCGAACGCACCCAAAATGTGGGAACACAATACCGCACAAAAATAATACATGGAGCCTTTTTCCTCTTTCTATGTCTGCTGCAGAAGGTAGCAGACATAGAAAGAGGAAAAAACGAGTAGAAATAAAGACATGTCTCCTCGTGATGCCTCCCCTGGGGGGGGAGTGTACTCTTTCCAGGTGTACAGATCCTTGTAAATCTGGGAATGTGTCAAAACCGACAGGTGTCGCATCGGAAAACCCACCCCAACGCCCATGGAAAGCCCCCTTATGCAGTGGACGGCAGCACAGCGATGTGCGCGTCCCTTGGCAGCGCAGCGATGTGCGCGTCCCTTGGCAGCGCAGCGATGTGCGCGTCCCTTGAATTAGCATAGGGAAGCAGTCACCTGTATTTGAAGCAGCAAGAATGGATCGCTGCGGCGCAGCCTCTTAATACTTCCTATCAATGGATTCGCTGGGCCACACCCGTTCCAGTGGTAATGGTGGGCTTGGCATACTTTGTGTGGAAATTACACTTGTGGAAAGTGGACTTTTCTAGGCATCAAACTCTTTGTATGCCCTGGTGTTTGGCGCCAGTCATTACTGGTGGCCCGGAGAGCACATCTGGGGATTCCCAGTGACGGCCATCAACCATTGGCCATGCAAATGAGATAGCCGGCCTCTGCCATTTGCGGGTTTGATGGAATATGTGGGGGGCAGAGGTTGTGACACCAGGCCTCAGGGACCAGATCACGGCCCCCATAAAGCTAGAGATTTGCATTCCGCTACCTCATGGCAGACAGGGCAGAACATTTAGAGGACACATCTGTGGTTCAAAGGGATCCGTGTGAACCTTTTCTCCACCTCAAAGGCCTAACACGGGATAACTACCCAGTGCCACCCCACCAAGGGGACAGAATTGCTTGTAGGGACGTAGGACCGGAGAACGTGGACTGCGTGGCGCACATTGCCAGAGGACTTTGTTGAGCACATAGAGTATGGCTGACCTGGGCTGATGACCTGTTGATGTGTGGTACTCTGAAGTGGACTCCCAAGGACCAGTTGTCTGGGCTCCTGCTCTCTCGGAGGTCTCAGGGACATTTCCTATTAGGCACCCACACCATCTACCAGTGACATCTGGAGAGTGGTGTCCTCTAAGTGCCCACCCTGCCTGTTGAAGTATGGACATCGAGGCGTGGGCTTGGAACTACAGAGACCAGAGTGCCTATTGCAGAGCTCAAGGTGTTGCCTGATTCTACGATGAAGTGGTTCCTGTACTGCATGGACCCTTGTACGCATAAGTGTCTTTTTGGTGGTGAGTGGATTCACTGGTTGCGGAATTCAAATTGGCCCGCTTAGTCGACTCTGCTGTATATAACTCATGCTTTATAGACAGAAACAGCGGTTCCTGTGGAATACATATTAACAAGGGACGTAGTACTCATGTGCACAATCGCAATGTCTATGGGTTGCACCGGTGTCCAAAGGAGAAATGACCATACACAGCTCATTATTGAATGATGAGTATTTTCCCCAGTGATCATGGAACCTGAAAAATAGTAGTGACATATTAGTGACATGTACATTCGGTTTACAACATGTGTAAAGTCGGCCATTTAGGGAAAATGAATGATTACAACAGCGTCCTTATTGAATAATAGGGGCTTGTGTCAGTGGTGTTTCGACCCCTAGTGCAATGAGGGGTCTCTTCAGGACCTATAAATGTAGGGACATCTGAAAGGGAGGATAACGGGTCAGCGTGATTCAAAGTGCTCCTCCAGGAAGGGATATAGTGAAAAAGGGAAGGGTGTTTACTCACATAGTTCCCAGCCGCGCACCCATGGAAGGGAAGTGGTGGCGCTGACACTGGCAGCTGCACAGGTTGCAGAATGTGAGGAAATGAAAATTCCCTCGGATACAATTGTCCAGTAAGTAGGATGACGCCTCAGGCACAGGGCACAGTTGTTCCGCCATCTATTTTAGAAGTAATGGGAAAGGGCACTGGGGTAGACGTCAATCCGTGTATCTGCCTAAAGAGGCCTCCACCCTGGAAAACGCGTGCATCCGCTATGCGTGGAGCAGAACTTCCTGAGTCTGTCTGCATGCGTATTATGACTTATATTACTCATGCGCCACGCCGACTGCATGCGCATTGCGTGGAGTTGCCAATTCACAGGTTGCGACCCTTGGAGGTGGGGGATGCACACATTCAATAGTCTCGTTGTACCTCGTGAGGCGCTCCTGAATTTGTGCCTGTGTCCGAATCACCTGATGAGACCAACATCAAGGCGTGCCGGACATAGTGCCTCATTTCCAGGGAGGGTCGGAACGGCAGCTTTACTTCATGTAACCTGACGTCTCTGGTGTGACTCATCTTGTCATGTGACCGATCCTGTGCCTGGATTGCCATGGCACCACTTAGAGCAATGTGTACCAGGCGGGGTGCCTCCTCTGGCCAAGAGGCTCCCCTGTGTGCTGTTCCCCATTCACTGTTTGTTCCCTCACTGACCCCTTCATGGTGGACCAACTGTCCTCGCCCCATCTGGTCCTTCTGAAGACTTACAGCCTGATTCATCAACAACCTGTTTTGCGAGTCTATAATAGCGATTCATAAGGAATCGCTATTACAGGCTCGCAAAACGGGATTCATGTAGGAATCGCGAAAAAATATGCGATTCCTACATATTCCTTATTTGCGATTAGCAAATTGCTAATCGCAAATAAGGAATAACACCCCATTCATTCCTATGGGCCAAAAGGCCCATAGGAATGAATGGGGAGTATTCCTTATTTGCGATTAGCAATTAGCTAATCGCAAATAAGATAGCGATTTGAAGGGTGCCAGGGGTGTCCAAAGGACACCCTGTAGCACCCCTTAAATGCAAATTTAAACAGGTGTTGCGCACACACATGTCCAAAGGACATGTGCGTGTGCAACATGCAACTTAGAAAAATGCTTTTAAAAGCATTTTTCTAAGTTTTCGCTATTTACCACGAGGTTTGACCTCGCGGTAAATAGCGGGCCGAAATTGCGAATTCGCAATTTAAAAATGGATGATGAATTGCATTTAAGGAATCTCAAATAGAGATTCCTTAAATGTAATTCCTCGCAAATTTGCAAATTCGCTATTACCGATTTTTGCATTTGGGATGATGAATCCCAAATGCAAAAATCGCACTCGCAAAGGGCCAGATTCTCAGAATCTGGCCCTTTGCGAGCGCAAATCAGCTTGATGAATCAGGCTGTTAGTGACACCAGGTTGGTGAAAGAGGACTTGACTTTGCTGGAGTGACGCTTCCGAGAAGGTTCGGGAGCAGGTCAAGAGACTGCGTGCCCCCCTGTGCTTCGCAGAACTGGGCTGGTGCCAGAGGGCCCTGGCGGACCCCTGTTTGTAACTGTTGCTCGTGGCCCGTTTCTGCTTCACAACTTGTTGGTGAACTTCCTGAGTGGCACCAAGACCCGCTTTGTTTAAATCTACCTTTTGTTTATGCTTACTGTTTATGCCCACCTGCTTTCCAGAGACCCAGACAAGGTGTGACCTCGGTCACGAGAAGCATTGTTTCTGAGGGGAGGGGCTGATGAGCTCCATCTGGGGTGTCTCAGATAGTGGGGGTGAGTTGGAGGGTGGTGGGAAACTGGGAGCCATGGGGTCTGCAACGTGCTATCTCTTGATTTGCCTGGTATCAGTAGGCCCGAATTAGGGTGTCAGGTGGATATGAGTGTGAAAGTGACCACACGGACCGGGCGTGTACATGTCACATTGTGCTGTGGGCATTTGTTGCATTGCACTGTAGCGCCGTCTGGTGGCCCAGTGGATTAATGCATCCACTGCAGGAGCCTCTTTTTGACCTTGTGGTCACAGGTTCAAATCCCGGCGGGTCCACTCAGCCTTTCATCCTTTCTGAGGTCGATAAAATAAGTACCATTGAGTTGGGTAACAATAAACATCTGTTATTCAGTGCCAATATGCCCCTTTGGAGGTGAGCGTGTGCTTTGCAAATACACGTTATGTTATGGTGCAAAGTGAGTGTGTGGGTGTGACCATCTGTGGACCGCCTGGGCTTCATGACATTGGTCAACAGTGTTGGCTTATCTGTTGTTTTCTTGCCAAAAGCACTTTACTTCTTAAAAATGGGTTTACCTGCGTGACATCATCCCACGGTGCTGCTAAAAGTGTTATAATTCTGTGTATGTACATATTATTGATACAGTTGTAGCCCAGGATGTACCCTATTGTCATGTAAAATTGCATGATTAGAAATTGTGAGGGTGGGCCGGGGGCTGACAACGTGTCACACCGCATTAGGGTGCTGTGTGGGGTTTAGAATAGGATTTTTACCATGTGTGCATATTATCGAAATCTGATCAACATAAATTGGGCCCAGTACTTCTTGTAATATTGCCAAGTGTGAATGCCATGATATTCATATTGCATTGTTTAATGTGTGTGTTGAATATAAACAACATTTCTCAACATCAAGTGTGAAGTCTCTAATTTAAGATGTGCGGAGTATTTATTTTGTTCGCATGCTGTGCTCTTGCTTTACACATTGCTTTGGAAGGACCCTGACTGCTCAGTGACAAACTACCCAAGGGTGAGCATGGGTTGTGCAGTGTGTGTAATCGCCTGCTCTTGACGTGAGCGGTGCTTTCTGCCTGGCTGGGGCACCCCCTCAGACAACCACACCGTGCCTGTTCCAACAAAAACACTACACCAAGGCACACCCTTTGGACATATTATTCTTGGGAAGTTAGATCAGGTTGAATACTGTCAAATATCCTTACAAACACAATAATTACATTCAAAATAAAACAAAAAATGACAATCACTCAGAAAAGAAACTAAGCATTGCATGAACTATTCTAAAACAGCCATTCCCTCTTTAAAAAATCCATCTCCAGCATGGTTAAAAAACAGTTATTGCATTTGTGTGTATCCCTGTATTGTACACAAGCATCATACTACTCATTTTCTTCTACAGAACTTTACACAAAACAGTAGCAAGTGTCATAACGTGATACAACTACACATTCCTCTGAATTCCATGTTGTGTATATCTGTAAGGAATAGGGCGCCCCTAAGCAGAGCCATGCTGGCCATCCATTGTGACGTCATTTAAACTTATCAGGCCTGATACTCACATATGCTTTATAAATAGATGAATCCTGGTTAATCGAATGCTTCACCGTTGAGCCTTTTACCAACAGAAGTGCGATCGCTTCTAAATGGGCAATGCTTGATGTAAACTTTATGCATCGAAGTTGTGGCCTGTAGGTTGAGACAAGACCCGGAGCGGCTGGTGTAGGTAAGGGCAATGGGGTTGGAGGGGTGGGGCTTGGGGAGTGGGGCGGGGCGGAGTCAATATAAGAATACGAGAGAAAATAGCATTGAAAAAAAGAAAACCACTTACCTTGAGCACCGCCGCATCGCCGAGTCAGCGATGCGGCGAGTGCACGGTAAGTGGTTTTCTCTTTTTTTAATGCCATTTTAACCTCGTCTTCATGAGTCAACTCCCCCCCCCCCCCCCTTGCCCCACCACTCTAACTTCAACCTGCCACTCTTGTACATGGCAGTGGTCTAGTCATAAGTGACAAACTGTCTGAGCTTGCCGTCCTCTACAGTAGTCCAGGCTGAGTCAATGTGATAAGGTTTCAGTCGACGCGGGCCCATATCGAGGGCGACTCCCCTCCAATCGACCATATGAGAAACGTCACTTTCTCCAAAGGCTGAACACTGTTCACACTACCGACGCATCTGTTCCTATCAACTTGGGGGCAGATTTACAAGCCCCTTGCGCCTCTTTTGTGCCGCCGTTGCGTCACTTTTGTGACGCAGTGGTGGCGCAAAAGATGCACCATGGTGCGGGCTATTTACAACGTTACGCATCTGGGAGATGCGTCATGTTGTAAAGCCCTGCGCCTTAAGGAGGCGTTCCGGTGCAGGGCGGGGCGTTCCCGCGCAGGAACGCCTCCTAAAAGGGGCTGAGTAAAATCTACAAGATTTCACTCAGTCACTTTTAGGCCAATGCTGCGTCAACACCCTGCGCCTGCTTGAAGCAGGTGCAAGGCTTGACACGGCATTAGTAGAATAGGCCCCCAGAGCATTGCTGGAGCTGCGTTACGCATGCGACGCAACTCCAGCAATGCAACACCTTTACGGCACAGATGCGTGACACATCTGTGCCGTTTTTGCCTCATGGTGCGCTGCATTGTAAATGCGGCGCATCATGGGTGACGGAGGCATGGCGCACAATTACTGGCGCATCCCTGCTAATTTGCAGGGATGCGCCAGTAATTGTAAATATGCCCCTTCATTTCTCCGTGTAAGTTTGGTAACTGTCAGGGATTCGATCAAAATAAAATCTGTCCATAGTAGGACATGAATTTTGGAACCGATGTTGAGTATCTTGAGGAACTTGGCTTTCTCTGAACAGTTGTGTACTTACTGATCACCATCGGCAATGAGGGTTTCCCATATATCTGTGGCTGACTGTTAATGTGAACTAGGCTACCCGTGAAGGGTCAATGTTGTACATAACAAATGCATGCTGCACCCAGGGGAGTTGTGTCTGTGATGGCATTAATCGTGCCTCACGTCATTCTGAGCTACTTTGCAGTTACCTACATAGCTCTAATGCCATTCTAGTTTATAACGCAATGTGTGCAGAAGAAGTTTGGATGATGTCATCAATTATTATCACCAGTGATTTTATACATGAGGTCATAGATCATGTCATGATTGACGTCCTATGTGAGGTCATAATCAGTGCATGGTGAGGGTGCAAGTTATAGTTGTTTTAAATTAACACATATATAGGCCATGGGAACTGTATCCCCCAGGGCCATGGTCCCTCTCACTGAGCATATTTTGTCCCCATGGAAACTCCGTTCCCCGGAGCATTTCTTTATTATAGGTGGGTGCCCTGGTGCCCACCCAGGCAATCACAAACAACACGATGGGGGCATCGGGGGGAGCCCCGTGGCCCAAGCCAGCTCCCTGCATGGTGAGGAAGCTCGCTCGGGGAGCCAGTATTATTCCTGCCCAGAGGGAGCAACTCTTCAAGCTGCTCCCTCTGGGCTGGAGCAAATTGTTGTTCTGCTTTCCTGCCTGCATCCGATTGACGTGCATTCATAGCGTTGTGTGCGAGTCTTAGCACTAGGATAGCACGGTGTGAGTTACCTTAGAAACCTGGTGTATGTTCACTGCCCAGCTGTGTGTGAGGGTATGGTATGTCTGGGTTGAGGTGCACTGACCGAGCTGTACACGGGATAAAGTTCTAAAGCTGCAGGAGATTTTATAGGGTCGTTTTTAGGTGCATTACCAGGGATTCTTTATGCCCAGGTACTAGATTACTAGGGGAGCTGCAGGTCAACATAAAGGTGCATTGGTTGATCTGTAGGTACTTGTCAGTATAGAAACAGCAAGAGCTGCACTAGTCAGGTTAGAGGTGCATTGACAGAGCTATCCCACTACATTGACAAGAGTGTGGGCTGTGCACCAGGCATACTGTGACTTGATAAAGCATGTGGCCCTAGAATGTTAAGCTGAGACTGTGGAAGGCCTGCATTGAGGTGAATTGGCAGAGCAGCATGTGGTCCTAGAATGTAAAGTCAAGAGTGCAGTAGGCCTACATTGAGATACACTGGCAGAGCTGCATGGGTCATAGAATGTAAAGCTGGGAGTGCGGAAGGCCTGCATTGAGGTGCACTGGCGGAGCTGCATGGGATCATAGAATGTAAAGCTGGGAGTGCGGAAGGCCTGCGTTGAGGTGCACTGGCGGAGCATCATGCGGTCATGGAATGTAAAGCTGAGAGTGAAGACGGCCTGCATTGAGGTGCACTGGTGGAGCAGCATGTGGTCCTAGAATGTAAAGCTGGGAGTGCGGAAGGCCTGCGTTGAGGTGCACTGGCAGAGCAGCATTCGGCCATAGAATGTGGAGCAAAGACTGCGAAAGAGCTGCAATGGAAAACACTAGCAAACCTGCATACAGTCCTAGAATGTAAAGTCGAGAGTGCAGAAGGCCTGCATTGAGGTGCACTGGCAGAGCAGCATGTGGTCCTAGAATTTAAAGCTGAGAGTGAAGACGGCCTGAATTGAAATTCCCTGTCAGACAACCATGCGGTCATATAATGTAAAGCCGAGAGAGCGGAAGGCCTTCATTGAGGTGCACTGCCAGAGCAGCATGGGGTCATAGAATGTAAAGCTGGGAGTGCGGAAGGCCTGCGTTGAGGTGCACTGGCGGAGCAGCATGCGGTCATAGAATGTAAAGCTGGGAGTGCGGAAGGCCTGCGTTGAGGTGCACTGGCAGAGCAGCATGGGGTCATAGAATGTAAAGCTGGGAGTGCGGAAGGCCTGCATTGAGGTGCACTGCCAGAGCAGCATGGGGTCATAGAATGTAAAGCTGGGAGTGCGGAAGGCCTGCGTTGAGGTGCACTGGTGGAGCTGCTAGAGGTCATAGAATGTAAAGCTGGGAGTGCGGAAGGCCTGCGTTGAGGTGCACTGCCGGAGCAGCATGGGGTCATAGAATGTAAAGCCGGGAGTGCGGAAGGCCTGCGTTGAGGTGCACTGCCAGAGCAGCATGGGGTCATAGAATGTAAAGCCGAGAGTGCGGAAGGCCTGCGTTGAGGTGCACTGCCAGAGCAGCATGGGGTCATAGAATGTAAAGCTGGGAGTGCGGAAGGCCTGCGTTGAGGTGCACTGCCAGAGCAGCATGGGGTCATAGAATGTAAATCTGGGAGTGCGGAAGGCCTGTGTTGAGGTGCACTGCCAGAGCAGCATGGGGTCATAGAATGTAAAGCCGAGAGTGCGGAAGGCCTGCATTGAGGTGCACTGGCGGAGCTGCATGGGGTCATAGAATGTAAATCTGGGAGTGCGGAAGGCCTGTGTTGAGGTGCACTGCCAGAGCAGCATGGGGTCATAGAATGTAAAGCAGAGAGTGCGGAAGGCCTGCATTGAGGTGCACTGCCAGAGCAGCATGGGGTCATAGAATGTAAAGCCGAGAGTGCGGGCCTGCGTTGAGGTGCACTGCCAGAGCAGCATGGGGTCATAGAATGTAAAGCCGAGAGTGCGGAAGGCCTGCGTTGAGGTGCACTGCCAGAGCAGCATGGGGTCATAGAATGTAAAGCCGAGAGTGCGGAAGGCCTGCGTTGAGGTGCACTGCCAGAGCAGCATGGGGTCATAGAATGTAAAGCTGAGAGTGCGGAAGGCCTGCGTTGAGGTGCACTGCGGAGCTGCATGGGGTCATAGAATGTAAAGCTGGGAGTGCGGAAGGCCTGCGTTGAGGTGCACTGCCAGAGCAGCATGGGGTCATAGAATGTAAAGCCGAGAGTGTGGAAGGCCTGCATTGAGGTGCATTGCCAGAGCAGCATGGGGTCATAGAACGTAAAGCCGAGAGTTGCGGAAGGCCTGCGTTGAGGTGCACTGCCAGAGCAGCATGGGGTCATAGAATGTAAAGCCGAGAGTGCGGGCCTGCGTTGAGGTGCACTGCCAGAGCAGCATGGGGTCATAGAATGTAAAGCCGAGAGTGCGGAAGGCCTGCGTTGAGGTGCACTGCCAGAGCAGCATGGGGTCATAGAATGTAAAGCCGAGAGTGCGGAAGGCCTGCGTTGAGGTGCACTGCCAGAGCAGCAAGGGGTCATAGAATGTAAAGCTGAGAGTGCGGAAGGCCTGCGTTGAGGTGCACTGGCAGAGCTGCATGGGGTCATAGAATGTAAAGCTGGGAGTGCGGAAGGCCTGCGTTGAGGTGCACTGCCAGAGCAGCATGGGGTCCTAGAATGTAAAGCCGAGAGTGTGGAAGGCCTGCATTGAGGTGCATTGCCAGAGCAGCATGGGGTCATAGAACGTAAAGCCGAGAGTTGCGGAAGGCCTGCGTTGAGGTGCACTGCCAGAGCAGCATGGGGTCATAGAATGTAAAGCCGAGAGTGCGGGCCTGCGTTGAGGTGCACTGCCAGAGCAGCATGGGGTCATAGAATGTAAAGCCGAGAGTGCGGAAGGCCTGCGTTGAGGTGCACTGCCAGAGCAGCATGGGGTCATAGAATGTAAAGCCGAGAGTGCGGAAGGCCTGCGTTGAGGTGCACTGCCAGAGCAGCAAGGGGTCATAGAATGTAAAGCTGAGAGTGCGGAAGGCCTGCGTTGAGGTGCACTGGCAGAGCTGCATGGGGTCATAGAATGTAAAGCTGGGAGTGCGGAAGGCCTGCGTTGAGGTGCACTGCCAGAGCAGCATGGGGTCATAGAATGTAAAGCCGAGAGTGTGGAAGGCCTGCGTTGAGGTGCATTGCCAGAGCAGCATGGGGTCATAGAACGTAAAGCCGAGAGTTGCGGAAGGCCTGCGTTGAGGTGCACTGCCAGAGCAGCATGGGGTCATAGAATGTAAAGCCGAGAGTGCGGGCCTGCGTTGAGGTGCACTGCCAGAGCAGCATGGGGTCATAGAATGTAAAGCCGAGAGTGCGGAAGGCCTGCATTGAGGTGCACTGCCAGAGCAGCATGGGGTCCATGTAAAGCCGAGAGTGCAGAAGGCCTGCGTTGAGGTGCACTGCCAGAGCAGCATGGGGTCATAGAATGTAAAGCCGAGAGTGCGGAAGGCCTGCGTTGAGGTGCACTGCCAGAGCAGCATGGGGTCATAGAATGTAAAGCTGTGAGTGCGGAAGGCCTGCGTTGAGGTGCACTGCCAGAGCAGCATGGGGTCATAGAATGTAAAGCCGAGAGTGCGGAAGGCCTGCGTTGAGGTGCACTGCCAGAGCAGCATGGGGTCATAGAATGTAAAGCTGGGAGTGCGGAAGGCCTGCGTTGAGGTGCACTGCCAGAGCAGCATGGGGTCATAGAATGTAAAGCCGAGAGTGCGGAAGGCCTGCGTTGAGGTGCACTGCCAGAGCAGCATGGGGTCATAGAATGTAAAGCTGGGAGTGCGGAAGGCCTGCGTTGAGGTGCACTGCCAGAGCAGCATGGGGTCATAGAATGTAAAGCCGAGAGTGCGGAAGGCCTGCATAGAGGTGCACTGCCAGAGCAGCTTGGGGTCCATGTAAAGCCGAGAGTGCAGAAGGCCTGCGTTGAGGTGCACTGCCAGAGCAGCATGGGGTCATAGAATGTAAAGCTGTGAGTGCGGAAGGCCTGCGTTGAGGTGCACTGCCAGAGCAGCATGGGGTCATAGAATGTAAAGCTGGGAGTGCGGAAGGCCTGCGTTGAGGTGCACTGCCAGAGCAGCATGGGGTCATAGAATGTAAAGCCGAGAGTGCGGAAGGCCTGCGTTGAGGTGCACTGCCAGAGCAGCATGGGGTCATAGAATGTAAAGCTGGGAGTGCGGAAGGCCTGCGTTGAGGTGCACTGCCAGAGCAGCATGGGGTCATAGAATGTAAAGCCGAGAGTGCGGAAGGCCTGCGTTGAGGTGCACTGCCAGAGCAGCATGGGGTCATAGAATGTAAAGCCGAGAGTGCGGAAGGCCTGCGTTGAGGTGCACTGCCAGAGCAGCATGGGGTCATAGAATGTAAAGCTGGGAGTGCGGAAGGCCTGCGTTGAGGTGCACTGCCAGAGCAGCATGGGGTCATAGAATGTAAAGCTGGGAGTGCGGAAGGCCTGCGTTGAGGTGCACTGCTAGAGCAGCATGGAGTCATAGAATGTAAAGCTGAGAGTGCGGAAGGGCTGCGTTGAGGTGCACTGCCAGAGCAGCATGGGGTCATAGAATGTAAAGCTGGGAGTGCGGAAGGCCTGCGTTGAGGTGCACTGGCAGAGCAGCATGGGGTCATAGAATGTAAAGCTGGGAGTGCGGAAGGCCTGCGTTGAGGTGCACTGGCGGAGCTGCTTGGGGTCATAGAATGTAAAGCAGAGAGTGCGGAAAGCCTGCGTTGAGGTGCACTGCCAGAGCAGCATGGGGTCATAGAATGTAAAACTGGGAGTGCGGAAGGCCTGCGTTGAGGTGCACTGGCGGAGCTGCATGTTGCTCTAATGTAAGACTCTCTGCGGTGCACCGTGCGGGACTCGCGGGCTTCGGTGCAGTTGTGCGCGGGCTCAGATACCGGAATAGAAGGGGTGCTGCCAGCACCGAGGTGCTCTGGGAGAGCTGTGTGCGGGCCCAGGGACAGCCCAGAGGGTCAAGTTTAAGTTGAATTGGCGGCCTTTTTCTCAGTCCCCACAGAGAATGAATCCATCCCCCTGTATCCCAAAATATACACCCCAAAGCCGCCTCAGTGTTCTGTGGCACCTCGCCCCTCCCCCACATTTGGCACGGTGCCTCGTGCATTAGCTCTCGTCCTCTGCCGACAGCCCCCCGCCCCCGTGGGGGCCCCTAAGCCTCACTGACAGGGACAGCCCTGGTAATCCCAAGGTGACCTGGAAACACCATCAGACCACCCGCCCCCTGCAGGGCTTTAGAGTCATGGTGGGTGGCGGGGGCGATAACAGGATGGTGGTGAGGGGGGGGGGGGCAGACAGACAGACAGACAGAAATAACACCGACGCCCCTCCTGAGAGCGACTCAGGCACATATAAAGATCAGCAGGGAGCGAAGATGTAGATATATTAGTGAACGTCAGTGTTTCCACCGCGATAGCGCTTCGACGGACAGACTCTTCAGGAAGCGCTTGAGGTGTATGGGGGCAGTTTATTATGTCGAATGAATGAGGCAAGGAGCATGGTACTGGATGCAAGCAGAGGCGAGGGGGGGGGGAGCAGATGTATACCCCCCCAAGCCCACCAGACACTGACGGGGTCTCCCAGGCAGAGCCGCAGGGGCGGCAGCATGCAGCCAGTCACGTCCACAGGGAATGACAAAGGCATTTATTCAGGTACCACGGTGTCCTCGAGAGGACACAACTCATCCTGCGCTGCACGTGGCCTTGCAGCCACGGGCACGTGCAGCGTTACGCACCACACACAATGCACGGGGGAGGGGCAGTATGTGTCCTAGCTTCATGGGCTATTTCAGGGAGGGTGAGCAGACTCAGTGGGCAACAGGTACAAGAAGCACTGGCAGTGGCAACGTAATTAGCTTGGATGTGCGAACCCAGGTAAACACAGGCATTCACAGACTCTATGTACAAGCGCCGCAGGCACAAATGCTGTTTATCACAGCAATGCCTTTCCTACTGACTTTATCAATGCAGGGAAATAGAAGCAACATGATTGTAATTCTGTAATAACAGCATACATGTGATATAACACGAATGCGACGGCTAACAGCATACAGGTGATAACACACGAATGCGACTAACAGCATAATGATTGCAGTTACAGATATAAAATGGCCTGCCATGCATTCCAGTGGAAGCACCTCTCGGGAGAGGAAGTGATACAGCAAATAGCCAGAGGTGAGAGGGGGGAGCGGGATCCTCTTCTGGACGGAGTCAAAATCCACTCTACTTATATTTTAAAGACAGTAGGCAGGGGCGGCTCCTCATTAATGGCGGAGGTGCGTCGCCTGCCCCCTCCTGCCAACATTCTCCAAATCATGAAAAATAAAATGTTAATAAAAAAGGTTTAAACCCTGTTTTATTATCGTTTTATTTTCCTTTGCCGAGTCTTGGGGGTGGAGCCTCAGTGATGACAGGCACTGAGGGGAGTGGTACGTGCACTCCCTTCACTGCACATGACGGTTTGGCCGGCCGTCTCAGGCCAGCCAAATCATCAAGCGCAGAGAAAGTTCTCCCCAAATCATCAATGCTGCTGGGTTGGAGAGAACAGGTTCAGACTCACACTCTGTCTTGGAGCGCAAATTACTAGTGCGTGGTGAGAGTGGTGGTGTACCTAATAGCCACCTTCGGTGAATGGCAGCCTTCGCGGCTAGTGGTTGGGCCCGTGAGAGACGGACTTGCATCACCGCGATTGACGCACGGTTTTGCTCGTACACTTTCAGATCTCCCTAGTAATCGATCCCCAGGATTGTTTCTGACAAAGCACGCTCTCTGTATATAAGGAGCCCACGGGCCCAACCACTAGCCGCGAAGGCTGCCACTCACCGAAGGTGGCTATTTGGTGCCCCACCACTCACACCACGCCCTAGTCCTGTTGAAGACCCCAAAGTAAGGTGCCACTCAACCTACACTGACCAGGGGTCGAAACGTCTACTTTCCATTTTTTACAACTTCTACCCACAATCAACAGATCATTGCCACTGTGTTTTTCTGTATGGGATAGGATCTTACAACTGTTAAAAATGTGTGGGGCAAGAATAATATGCCCACGTGATGTCAACTAAAAAATGGTTTTGTGTGACCACATTTGACTTTTGAAACTACCTAACACTACCTCATTCCTCACAAATCACTTACCACCTCCCTCCCCCTTCCTCTTTCGCCTCACCCTGGGCACAACATTGGTCTGTATAAAGTATATATACATGAAATGTATACAAATGGAGATGTGAATAAACAACATCACTCATTCAAGTTGTGTTATTAGTCATATGTACATGGCTTTTGAAATCATTTATGTTTGTTTTTTGAAAAATATGTTGTCTGGGACCCCTACTTATGCAACAAAGAAATTGGCAGCAAGAAGAAATGTGGCAGTAAATCAATTCTGCTTAATTTGTTTAGATGTCTGTGTTGTAAAAAGTCTTATGAGGTCAACGCACTTGCTGCAGAGATCTCTGTGTTCCAGCTAAATCTCGGGGAATAATGGTAAGACAACTCTGGAGGATAAGGTATTTGCTAGAGAGATCCATGTTTTGCCTAGCCCTAGTTTTGAATCAAGTAACATAGGGCCAGATGTAGGTGGCTAAATACTGGTCGGTGATGCCGAAAATCTGTAAATTACTGCGTTACCGATCGGTATTTAGCCATGTTCAATGTAGATGAGTTCAAACATACTTGCAAAATAAGGAATCGCTAAATAGCGATTCCTTATTTTGCTCTTGTATTTTGCTCTTGCATTTAAGGAATCGGAAATACTGATTCCTTAAATGCAATGTACGTAGCACTAAAAAAAGTGCACTTCAGCCTTAAGGAATCGCTAATTCCCACCAACTTCAAGTTGGTGATAAGTAGCGATTTCCTTTTAAAAAGCACTTTTTTGCTTTTTTAAATGTGCCATGTGGCACACATCCATTGCCTTAGGGCATGGATGTGTGCCACATGTGCACACATGCACATTTCAGGGGTGCAACAGAGTGTCCTTTTGACACCCTGGCACCCTTAAAATAGCTCCCGCTATTAGCGATTCGGTAATACCGAATCGCTAATAGTGAATCTCTTCCCATTCATTCCTATGGGCCTCCTCGCCCATAGGAACCATAGGGCTATCATATTTCAGCTTTACATCCGGACCGCAAATCCTTCACTATCCAGGCCACGAACCAGGGTGGGGACTCGTGCCTGGAAAAACGCGGACATCCCTCAAATGCTAGATTCCCTGGCCTCCTCCTGCCCTCAGGGAGGAGACACCCCTGTACTATCAGCCTCAGACTTCCAGGATTGGATTCGAGGTGCCGGCGATCTAGTGGCCCCGGAGAAACCCACGAGACCTAACAGGGCATCTCCGTCGGCCGCCTGGTACACTGAAGATCTTAGACTTCACCGCCAACATTGCAGGCATCTAGAAAGGCGCTGGAGGAAAGCCTATTGCCCCACAGCCAAACAAACTTATAAAGATGCCCTCAGAATATATAAAATAGCGATTATCGCCCGAAAAACTGTTTTTTTTTCGGCACAAATAGAGAACTCTGCAAATTCTGATAGAGAGCTGTTCTCTGTTGTTACGACTCTGTCCACTCCCTCCACTGGATCCGGGGTCGAACCTACACAGATCTTCTGTAATCAACTGTCCACTTTCTTCACCACAAAGGTGGCAGATATATATGCATCTTTTGAAGGGGATATCAGAACTAAACATAGAGTCTGTACAGGAGAAGAAGTAATCTTCGATCACAATCATGATCATTTTCCCTGTTTCATACCCGCCACACAGGATAACATTATCAGACTTATTTCCACCATCAAGTCGGGTTCCCCTCTGGACCCCTGTCCTCCTTCTGTGATGGCAAAACTCACAGAAGTGATCTCGCGTCCACTCATGGAAATATGCAACAATGCATTCCAGACAGGCCAATACCCCAGCCTGTGGAAGAAGGCTGTCATAAAACCCCTTTTAAAAAAACCTTCCCTAGACCCTACAGCTGTGGCCAGTTACAGGCCCATTGCGTGTCTGCCCTTTCCTGCCAAAGTATGCGAATTCCTGATGAACAGACAACTCTCAGAGTTCGTCGAGGCTCACCAACTTCTCGACGAAACGCAGTTTGGGTTCAGGAAAGGGCATGGAACCGAGACCGCCTTGATAAAGGCCTCTGACGAGATCAGGGCGATCATGGACCAGGGAGGGGCGGCTGTCCTGATCCTCCTGGATCTATCGGCAGCCTTTGACACGGTCGACCATAACATTCTGGTCGACCGTGTCACTGCCCTGGGGATAAACGGTTTGGCCAGGGATCCTATTTCATTTTTCCTGGAAAACAGTACCCAGACAGTGAGGCTGGGAGATTTTTATTCTCCTATCTCTGCACTCCCCTGTGGAGTCCCACAGGGCTCCTCGCTAAGTCCCTTGCTATTCAACATCTACGTAGCGGACTTGGCGAGGGTAATCAAGGCCCATGGGGTACGACTTACATCTTCGCAGATGATACCCAGCTGGTTCTGGCTATCCACAGAGATGGCCCTACTGTGGCAGCTAATTTCCAAAGAGCCATGCTTGAGGTCAGCACCTGGATGGCCTCAAATTGTCTGAGGCTTAACTCGGACAGAACCGAGATCATGACCGTCGGGAGGCTCACCCCTGAATGGTCCTCCATCTGGTGGCCTGAAAAGCTGGGCCCCCACCTGTCCCAGTGGAAAAGGCCAGAAACCTGGGAGTGATCTTTGACAGTAAACTGTCCTTTGACCTCCATACTAATAAGGTTGTCTCCTCATCTTTCTTTATTTTGAAAAAAATGAAGAAATTACTGCCTTATCTTCCCACCTCAGCCAGGAAAACTCTGGTTTCCACCTTAGTTTTCTCAAAAATTGACTACGGGAACGCTCTCTTTCTACATACTCAGAAGCGTGTCCTAACGAGGTTGCAGTCTATCCAGAATGCGGCTGCAAGGATTCTCCTAAATATCCCCCGCCGCAAGCCCACCACCCCGGCCATTCGCCACCTCCACTGGCTGAGAGTCGAGAGCCGCATTAAATTTAAGGCCCTCTGCATTGCCTATAAAGCAGTGCATGGCATAGGACCTAGGTTCCTTACCGAAGCTTTTCAGCCTTATACTCCCAAGAGGCAATTAAGATCGGCAAACACCAGCCTCCTCCCTGTACCGCGTACAAGAACTGCCACATGGGGAGACAGGCGATTTCTGGTGGCCACTCCAAAACTCTGGAATTTCTTGCCACTGGCCATTAAGACCGCCCCTAACCTGATGAGCTTTCGCAGGCTCTTAAAAACATGGTTGTTTAACCAGTAAGACGATGGTTGACTCCAGTGGCTCCACAGCGCCGAGACACCCCAGGGTATTTGTTGCGCTATAAAATTTTCGAAAATAAATAAATAAATCTGGCCCATAGAGGGTTAATGTGTCTCCTGCAAAGCACACTATGTAACATGCAATTGACAGATTTTTATTTAATGTAAAGGGTAAGTAGGTTACTGCTTTCAAGACAGAGATCCTAATGTTGCCTGCAGTTCATAATTTGTACTCCTTGTAATACAGCACAGTGAGCTGTGAAGAGCACGTGACTCCGACACCTTGTAACCCTCACTGTCTTATGTAACACATCCTGTCCGTGATTTACACGCATATGATTTAGTGTGAATGTATAAACTGTACATGTGACGTAGCGTGCTCTGACAGCCTGCATTGGGGTGAGTAGTTCTAAAGCTCTACACAAGAAAACAAATTAGAGGTATTTAAATTGGTATTGGTGTCTACTGGGGGTGACCAACACATCTGACATTCTTACAGCGTATGCATATCTCGTATGTACAGGTTCTGAACTAAGTCAAAAGCATTTCTCTCTTAAGTGCATGTGATGTCAGCCTTTGTTTCCTCTCCATGGCTTCTAGGTGTGAGGCTCCCAGCCAGGACCCTCCAACAGAGAGAGGCCTGATGGGCTCTTAACTCTGGCTTTAATCTGATAAGCCCCTTAAGCAGATAACGGGCAGGTGCTGCAGAAAGTGTCCCGGTGTCAGAAAAAGACACTAGACCAGGGCAGCATATTTCTGTGAATCCCGGGATAAGTAAGGAAGGGACGCGCCTCTCCGCTGAAAGCGCCATCTTTGCAGCCGGGTAGACGGCGCCTACCCACTGAAAATAGTGGGTAGACGGCGTCTAACCTCTAACCGAGCCCCGTCTGTGATACTTTTAAAAATGCTATCCATAAGATTGTACAGGTTGCGTTAATGGCGCTAAATGCACCTTGAAAAGTGAGGCGTAAGGAGATCCTTTTTTGTCAATAGGCGCTTTCTTGCGTCCATTGGCCACCTTTCATCATCACCCCTTTTGGTTCTGAAGTGACTTTGAGCTCCAGACAGACATTGGATGGGAAGGGGGTTTACAGCAGAGAACATATCGAACACATGTGGGTATACAATAAATTAATGAAAGGCTGTTTCCTGTAAAGCGCAAAGAGCTACCCTCTCTGAGGGTCTCTCGGCGCTAAAAGCCAAGCAGATCAGAGGAAAGAGACCAAGAAAAGCCAAAGGACATAGACTCAGAAGCATAAGTGGAGACACACACATAATCCTAATTTAAGACAAAATCCTAACTTTACTACTACTAAATGTCTTCTGTGACTACCAAAAGTAGTAAGTTTAACCAAAAGTAGTAAGTTAAGGATTTTGTCTCAGATTAGTTCTGTGAATCGGCCTCATAGAAGGTAAAACATTCCAGGGTTTGGCGCTGACTATCTAATTAATCCCGGTGATAGAGCGACGTTTTCTCTCTTTTAATGGAAATTGTAAATGATGGAAACAAACGCATCTCCGCAGGCAGAAGCTTCCAGTGATTGGCTGCAAGAAAAGTGAAGGTGCGCCCACCAATTCTTGCCTGGCAGATCTTCGGGAATCTGTCAGGACAGTGAGGAACTGAAGCTCTTAAGGAAAAGTGGGGGTGTAACTAGGTTTTGTATATAGCCAGGCCCCTCTATCGTCAGCGCTTTATAAGTGGAGAGCACGGCCTTAAAGAGTAATTTCCTATGGATTGGAAGCCAATGCAAGTCGTGATGTTCAGTCAATCAATCAACTAGGAGAAAACAGTGAAAAACGAGGCAAAAGCTGGAAAAAGAACTCCGAAAAACCACGGGTAGAGGAAGGAGAAAAAAGTAAAAAAATGATGTAAAAGCAGTAAAAAGTATTCAGAAAAACGGGGGTGAAGGAAGGAGAACACAGTGAAAAACAAGGCAAAAGTAGGAGAAAGCACTCAGAAAAACAGGGATGAAGCAGAGCGGTGCAGCAGTACGTCGAGCTGGGCCTGGGTCCAGCCTCAGGAAGGGGATTGCGAAGCATCGATCCTGGTGGATTTGCAGCATGAGTTGCGCAGCCCTGCTCGGCTCTGCCTAAATGCCTTGGGCCTCATTTATGAGGCTCTGCGTCACTTTTACGCCGCCGGTGCATCACTTTTTGTGACGCACCAGTGGCGTAAAAAATGCGCCTCGTTGCGCCATATTTACAAAGTGATCCATCTAGGTAGATGCGTCACTTTGTAAACCCCTGCACCACATCATACCTGTGCCAGGTATAATGTATGCAAGGGGGCGTATTGACGCAAGGAAGGGTCGTAGAAGTGGCGCAGTGAAATCTACGAGAATTCACTGCGTCACTTTTAGGACGCCGTTGCGTCAAAATCTTGCGCCTGCCTCTTAACAGGCGTAAGACTGACGCAGGCCCTTTCACATGGGGCTTGCCCCATGTGAAAGGACGCATTGCTGGAGTTGCATCACTTTTGTGAAACACTCCAGCAATGCGTCGCTTTTGAGCTTACAGATACGTCAGAAATACTGACGTATCTGTAACTCCTTGCGACATGATGCGTCATATTATAAATATGAAGCATCAATCATGACGCAAGGAGTGCGAACTGAGAAGTGACGCATCGCTGCTTTCACGCAGCGATGCGTCATTCCTCATAAATGAGGCCCCGTGAGTTGAACATTCAGGCAGTCCCAGATCCAGGGAGTGTCCATGATCCATCCTGGGAGAGACCATGGTGTCATCTCTTCTTTCCAGCTGGAAACTGGGAGCAGATCTAAGATTTTCACAAGAGCTTCCAAAAGCCCAACACAGATAGAACGGAGGAATCTGCGATTGGAAAGCCTGGTCCTAATCAAAAAAGAATCACCAGATTTTTTCCTTAGAAGAGGTAACTGGAGACTGAATTAAATCAGATGCCACCAGGATTGAGGCCTGATGCAATCAGGGGCACCACAAATGAAGACCTCTGTCCAGCTGAGGCTAAACTGAAGGCCGCTTCTGTGAGCCATTGGCAACCGCTGATAGATAATAATAATACAGCCATTTATTGAGTGCGAACAGCTCCCTCCTAGGAGGTGTCCCGGCGCTAAGGCGACAGGTGACTCACGGGAGACAGGCAGTGATCAGGGACAGGTGACTCGCAAGAGACAGGCAGTGACCAGCAACAGGTGACTCACGGGAGACAGGCAGTGATCAGGGACAGGTGACTCAAGGGAGACAGGCAGTGATCAGGGAACGTCGGCTAACCCCAAGAGCTGTCGAGAGAGCTCCATTTGCTCAGTTGTATCGTCTGTGTATGATACTGCCAAAAAGCCATAATGCAGTGCAATCTACGGTAAAGGCGCTTAATACACATTAAAAAGCACAAGGCTTTAGAGGGAGCCGTATTCCTAGGGCTGGAAATAAATCCGTAGCAACAAAGGGCCTGGTTTAGACCTTGGCAGACGGGTTCCTCACAGCGGAGATGATATCCGGTCCACTGAAATATAAATCCCATTATATCCTATGGGGATTATGCTTCGGCTGACGGAATATCCGTTACTGTTGTGACGGAGAAACCCATCCACCAAGATCTCAATTTGGTTTGGAATCTTTTAGCATGGATTTTTTCTGATAATGTGACTGCCTCAGGCAAGGTGGACAGAAGCAAGAGGTGCTGCCAGCCACATGGTTGATATTTGTGTAACTTAGCCCTGTGTACATACACAACCCTTTCTAGCTTCTCCATCTATGGACAACTCACAAACTTTACATGCAGGTAAGTGCACAGAAACCATAGGAGCAAAACCTAATATCTGCCTTGCAAAGGTGTAGCAAAACTATTGAGTAACTTTTCCCATGTCTGACTTGGCTTTTGAAAATTTAAAAGAGACACGTCCAAGCTGTCTTCTCTAGAGTGGGAGTGACCATGCAATGATGTATCACGCCTGATTGGGCGGCTTCAAAACCTTGAACACTGCTTTAAGTGTTATTGGCAGTGCCCTGCTGGCCCGTGTGCAGCAAACTGAGGATACGCACAGGAGCTTCACTCCCTTTACCTGGCCCAGGTGAATTTCACTGGAAAAAGGTTCAAGAAACATTAAAGTTAACTGAAAATGCCAGGCATAATGTCATGTTGTAAACACAAAAAAACACTGAAATTCACCAGTTATATTTTACTGGGCTAACTAACTTGATCCCCCCACCCCCTGCCTCACATACCACATTGGTTGCCAACGAGAGGACGGCTGTTCGCAAGGCAAAGCTCGTCTGCACCACAGGCCTGCCCGCTCGTGTCTGGTGGATTCCTGACCTGAGTTCGGATATCCACAAAGGGGCAGATTTATGAGCCCCTTGTGCCTCTGTAGCATCACTTTTTGTGACGCTCCAACCGGGCAAACCACAAAATCCTATTTATGAGGCCACGCAAAGCCACTTTGCATGGCTGTGAATGGCCTGATAGATATGGTGTAAGGCAAGGAATCACAGATCGCTGCGTTGCCTTGCTCTTCTCTATGGACGCTTTCCATGGGCGTTGCGTTGGGTTTTCTCACTCGACACCCATGGATTTTGACGCTGCCCCATATTTACAAGACTGGGTAAACCTGGGGGTGCGACTAAACCGTTTGCCTCCTCAGGGGAGGCGCAACAAGGAGAAATAACATGATTTCTCCTCATTTTTCCTCTTTCTGTGTGTGCTTCATTCTGCAGATTTTTTTGTGTGACACAGCCCCGCGCATCACTCAGTTGCACGGCCTTGAGCTAGATATTTTTTCTCACCATAAACCACAGTTCGTCATTAATTGCTTTTTTAATCCATACATTTATTCTTCGTTATTCCAAACTTCGTCCATTTTTTTTATTCACTCCAAAGGTAGCCTTAATTCACAATAAATCATTTTTTCAGATGCCATAAACATGCCCATCCAGGTCTTATCAGTGGCACATCGGAATTAACCAATCGTCTTGGGTGGCCTCATGCTTTAAAACCCAATGCATTTCCGGCTATTTAGCCCTTCGTCAGGGGTAACTGAAAAGATAAGTAGGACACGTAAATATTCTACTTAATACACCTCAGAATGCCTTTTTTATCTAATTGTAAATTGTGCCTTTCTAGAATGTACTATTCAAATAAAATTCTCGCGATATATTCCTGTGACTCAATCAAACCAAAAACCATTTGCATAGCCAGCCGTGCCTAAATATTAAACCACCATTACCTTCTGCAAACAAATAATAATATGTGCCGGTACTCTAGTAATGTGGCAACCACCCCCATAAATCCTCTCTTCTTTTAACAAAAACTTTGCTCCATCACCAACGTAAACCCATTCATTGGTGCCTTTTTAAAAAAGCGCGAACAACAAACCAATCACCTCCTCCGCATTCTCACCGACCACCATGACTGCTTTCTTCATCACCAAGAGATTCCCAGCTGAAATTTCTCATGTGCAAACCATCTATTTCAAAAAGTGGCCCTGACCCAGTGACCGGTTCCACCTTGAACCTTAAAGAGATATGTTCCCTGCCACTCAACTTAAATGTTTTTCTCATTCAAAAGTCTACAGCACATATGGAATGAGGAAAAAGCCTCCCAGGATTATTTCTGTCCAGGAAGTGCCCCTTTCTGCACTTAAACAATCCTGCTGACAATGCAGACACCCTTGCATCATGGTGCAAGAGAGCCTGTGTTGGGGCAAGAAGGCCGAAACGGCACCAGAGCAGGGCGAATGGACAGGAATCCCCCATATTGGATCAAATACAGTGCATTTCTGCCCTCTCACTTTGAAGTACGGCAGCGCTGTAAGGTGGCTTGCTGCAATGCCCTACACCTAGGGCCAGATGTAGGTCGCCCAGTACCGGTTGGTAACGGCCGAAATTACCGAATTTCGCCCGTTACCTACTGGTATTGGGTTTTTTAGATGTAGGTGACATTTTTGTAGGATTCGGTATTTTACCAAATCGGTCATTTAAGGATTTGGTAAATTACCAAATCCAAGATGTAGGGAGCACTCAGTTAAGGATTTGTTATTTACCACCAACTAGAAGTTGGTGGTAAATAATGAAAACCCTTCAAAAAGCATTTTTTTTGCTTTAAAAAATATGCCCTGTTGCAGACATACATGCCCTTAGGGCATGTATGTCTGCAGCATGTGCAGCCATACACAAGTGAGGGGTGCAACAGGGTGTTAAAGTGACACCCTGCCACCCTTCACTGTTTCCCCCTTTTACCGAATCGATATTTACCGATTCGGTAATTGACATTCATTCATATGGGCTACCTGGCCCATAGGAATGAATTGCAATTTCCGAATCGGTAAATACCGATTCGGTAATTACCAAAACTTACTGATTCAGTAATTTTTTACGAAAAATTACCTACATCCCATTTGCCTGTTCTTAGGTATTTAAGAGTTGGTAAACTGGGATTTGCTACATCTGGCCCCAAATCCCCATAAATCAGCTGGAACGTGTTTGGAACAGGGCAAACATCTGTGCATAGGAGGGCCTGGGCTGGCCTAAGGTAACTCTGAGTGTGAATGTGAATTTACAATTCACATGATTCCACGTCACTTGCTGCAGAATGTCCTATCTGAAATCCTCTACTGGTTTATAAAGTAACATGAACAGCAGCAGTAGGTTCAAGAACATCAGCGGTGATGTCATCGGTTATGTCATTAGTGATGTTACCTGAGATCTTATCGCCCATCTATAACGTCGTTTTCACCTCTGGTTTAAGTTTCCGGACCTGGGACCAAGTCTCCATGTCCTGTAATGGCAGCTGCAACAGTCTCCTCAATGTTTGCGGGCAGCCAATCACATCGCTCAGTCCTGTCTCGCGCACCACCTGGACTTCGGGTTCTAGCCCGAAGAAGTCAAACACTTGCTTCAAAGCTGGTGGGATTCTGAATGACTCAAGGGGCTCTTGGTTGGGACATGAAGTGGCTTGAAAACAGCTGAAGCTTCAGCGAGGCAGTGTTTTTAAAAGGCAAACTAAAGGGCAGATTTACAAGTCCCTTGTGCCACATTTGCACCACCGTTGCGTCACTTTTGTGACTCAGTGGTGGCACAAATGCAGCGCCATGCTGCAGGGTATTTAGAACGTGACGCATCTAGGGTGATACGTCACGTTGTAAATCCCTGCGCCCCATGGGGGCCTGCCAGCACAAGGGAGGGTGTAAAAGTGGCTGAGTGAAATCTACAAGATTTCACTCAGTCATTTTTACAGCCATGCTGCGTCAAAACCCTGCGCCAGCTTGAAGCAGGTGTAAGGATTGACGCAGCATGTTAGGGATAGGGCACCCCGAGCCTTGCTGGAGCTGCGTCGCACTTGTGACATGACTCGAGCAATGCTCCGCCTTTCCACCGGGGGATGCGACACGCATCTGCCCATCCGTGTGTCACGGTGCGCCGCATTGTAAAAGCGGTGCATCAGTGGTGGCGCACGGGTGGGCAGATGCATCACAACTCTTCTGGCGCATCCCTGCGGATTAGCAGAGATGCACCAGAAGTAGTAAATCTGCCCCTAGGTTCCTATTCGTGGCTATCCCTGTACCTATCCTACGAGTCCCCTCTTGCTTAGGTGGCACTGACCGCTCTTTCTTCTGTGAACGTGTTCTGCAGGATAAGATCTGTTCTAAGAGTCTTGCACTTCTAGTCTTCCTGAGAGTCTCCTGGCTCCTTTCAGCTCTGTTTTTGCTTTTCCTTATTCTCCTGAGGAGCCTTTTTCTATGGCTCACCCTCCCTCTCCTGATCTTAAATGGACTTACCTCCACCTCTGCCTCTTGGCTGGTTCGTCTGCCACCTTTGGTTTATTTCCCCTTCTAATACCTGAGGTTAATCTCTTGAATATGTGTTTCTTCACCTTCACTTCTCTGTCCTCTGTGGCTTATGCCACTAGCTGGCCCTCCTGATTACTAGTGTTTGCTTTCTTCCCTTAGTGAGGGAAGGGACCCGCCCCACAGTCACCGCTCTTACTTGCCTTAAAACATGCCAGTGGGTGCCAGTTATTTATTAATTTTCCAGGTACCTGGTCTTTCCGTTCCTAATTGTACCTTTTGCCTTTTGAGTTTATAAATCTATGTTGTACTTTTTCCTCTTTGAGTTTGTCTTGCTGTTTGTGGTTTGCATTGACCCTTTGTCTGTATGTATTGCTGTTTTTCCACTTCTCCCTTGTAACATTGCTCCCTCTGTTGCAAACCACGTTAACACCCTTGGACAATGTTCATGCAACATAAAAATCACTACTAAAAATAAATAAGTTCCCTGAAACCAAAATGGCAGGATTTTGTGTCTGTTGTGCAGATCTCTCTTCTGCATTTCAACTCCACCCAAGCCCCCCCCCCCGACCCAGTTCAACAAGCTCCCCCCACAGCTAACTGCCCCCTCCCCTGTGAAGGAATCCGCAAGCCTCCCAGACCTGCACTCAGAAGGGTAAGGCTATTACTGGCCCTCCTAGAACCAGAGAGCCTGGTCAGACTGCTTGAGGAGCAATGACCCCCTAAAGTGATGAGCTGTAGGCATGCACCGGGATTGGCACCCCACTAATCTCAGCCAACCATGAGCAACAATCAGTGACTTCCTGCCACATGCGTACCCTCACCTGCTGCACCCTAGGACTGGCAGAGAGGAAGTACAGGACACTCTTTCCAGCAAGGACCCAGGTGGACCTCAGGAAGACTGGCACCGAACACCAACATTTCCAAGCACTCTACCACCCGTCCAGGGATCTCGCTCTCCGCAGAGACAAGCCACCACGGGTTAGAAGTGACCGCGCGGGAGCACCTGCCACACGCTGGAACCCAGTTGTGTCCCACTGTTGGACTCATTACGTTGGAATGGGTTATGCTTCGTCCAGTGTACACATTCTATGGCAGAGGTTAGATTAAATGCCTAGTTAACATTGCCAAAATAATTATTATAAGTAGATATGTATATATGTATTGACTTTAGCATTAATTTTGATATAGTGTGTATGGTAACAACACCTACACCACCACTCTATGGAGCTTAGTTTGTGAATCCATAGGTGAACCAAGTAAGCTCTGGGGTCTTTGCATGCATGCAGCTTCTTTAGTACCCAAGATCCAGGAAAGTAGGGAAGCCATGCTGGATCCCTAATGGCCATGTCAAGGTCTTCCTATGGATTGCCCATACACTGTGTGGAAGCTCTGCTTCTTTTAGACCGTCTGCAGCTTTCAACACCATCAACCAGAGGCCACTCAGTGGAGGCCCGGAGAGAGGAGGCTGTCTGGCACTGCGTCAACTTGGATTCAGTCTTTGGTGATGGACAAGACATTATCTGTATATCTCCTCTCTCTCTTCTGAGCATAAGTCTCCCAAGTAGGGCTTGGCACAGAGACCCACTCTTGTTTCATCTGTAGATGCCCCTCTGGCAAACTTACTTCAGAAATGGTCAAATTATAGAGGTGTGCAGAGGAGAAGCCGATCCTCTGAACTACCTCGTGCCCTCCAAAACTCTCACACGCTTGCAGAATCAAACGGAATATATCTATAGGATGCATGTTATAAAGCAAAATCCCTCAACAACCTAAGCTTGACTCACCTCTTCCAACACTGAACAGGGCAGTAATATCACACAGCCTCCAAACATTGGACAATAATTAGTATCTTTCACCAAAGTTTAAAAAAAAAACCTTGGCATGGTCTTGGATTCCTCTCTTTCCCTAGAACACCAAGCTACCATGGTTGGAAGAACCTGCTTATTTTACATGAAGACCTTAAAAACATTCTTCCATTTTGGAAAGTGTCTCTGCATGTGCCAGTGGTCAATGCCCTGGGCCAGTCTTGAGTAGATCATGACACTGTTTCAGTGCCTACAGCAGGTACAAAAATGGGGCACTCCACCTGGTGGGCAGCTGCTCCAAGAGGGACCATCTATCACTGGTTGTACATCACTGCACTAGCTGTCCATTCACAGAAGAGTCATTTTCAAATCTATGACTATTCCTGCCAAAAGAGGGCTGGCACGCACATCACTCAATCCTCATGGTCTACACCAGCCAGAAGCCTCCGGCCCAGATGCCTCTTGTGAACACCGACACGGCTCGTGGCAATGGTGCGGCATCGTTTACCTGTTCTCATCTGGCTCTACGGTGTTTGCGGCTCAACCTTTATAAATAAAGTTTTAAGCGACTGGGTCTGGTACTCATAACTAGGGTCAACTCCGATACCCCTGATGAAGGGCAGCAGTTTATGACCAAAATGCTTTGGGATTTGATCATAACTCGTGGGATTCATGTGTTTGCTGGTCTACGTATTTGAATGAAATATCCCCCGGGACAAATACAACCCTGCCTACAGTAAAAAGATTCTTCTGAACTACTATTGGCGTTTCTACAGAGCACCTATCTATGGGCTTCATTTATATGTGAATGTGTTGATTTTGATTATTTCATTTAGGATATCTGATAACTTGTGTATATATATTGATGAATACTCGTTTGAGTGCCCGCTGGTAGTGAGTGCACCTAGAGTCTACGATTATTGTCCTAGTTGTTTCACTATTCAGATAGGGGGGGCTGAACCTCCTCTCGGAGTTCACGCCGCATTGAATACTGCTGGTATTTGATAAGTTCATTGATTCTTTTGTTAACTGTGAGTGCAAACCAGCTGTTCACCTTATCTCGTGAAGACAGAGCCTTTATCATTGCCGGATCCAGAATGCGAAATTCTGTGCCCTTGTAGCGGTACACATAATCTTGTTTATTTTCGATCAGAAAAAAATGACCTTTACAAGTCAATAATCCTTATGTAATCCTTAGGTCCTTTTACTCAAAACTAAGGGGCATATTATCAAGAACGGCATTAAAATTATCGCCGCTTTAGTGGCAGGAAACTGCCGCTAAAGCGGCGATAATGGGCTTGATAATAAACCCTTGTGAATTCCCATAGAAGCCCAGGTTAACACCAGAACATGGGCTTCTATAGGAATTCACAAGGACATACTATCAAGCCCATTATTCCACTTTAGCGTTAGTTTCCTGGCGCTAAAGTTGCAATAATTTTAACACAGTTTCTTGATAATATGCCCCTGTATTATGAAGAATGATTCGACAGCACGAAAAGGATTATGCATGTGTACACCTACCAAATAAACACAACATAACAAGCATAAGATGCTGCAAGCTATATGGATTCAACCATCAACACCCAGGATTAAAGGGACGACCCATTAGGCCCCCATTCAGAAGGACTCGCGTTAGACCAGTTCAGGACTTAGGGATCTGCCCACGAGGGCCCCGTGCTGAAGGACACGTCTTTGCGGCCATCAGTAGTGATTGGCCCACCTACAAGGTCCATCCGTGAGACCTTAGTACTGAATGACCTGCCAAGGAAGCCCCCAGTACAAAAGGCGTCACCACAGAGGCCCCTTTACTGAGGGATCTTTCCACGAAGCCCCCCCTGTACTGAAAGACCCACCCAGGTGATCACTAGTATTAAACAACCTGGCTACAGGATTTTGAGTGCTACCATACCTACCCAAAGGCCTTCCCCCGTCCAGTACTGAAGGTATCAGGACTGTCTCTCTATTGCTTTGTAAACTGGGCCTAGTACAACCCCTTCGGCACTTGACTCTCGCTGGTAGTGATGGTAAGCAGTCACAGGCTTCCCAGGAAGGTAGTGTGGGGGTTCGTTATATACAGAACTCAACAATAAATATTTGGCTCCTAATCAACACATGCAGAACCATCACCCAGGCCCTCATCACCAGCTCTCTATGTCGGCATTACCGCCCAACTGACTGGAAGAATTCAGACCATACAAGACGCAGTGGCCAAACATTCATTCTGACTCCCACCTCACACTCAGAGACCCCCACTGCCTCCCAATCCACAAGAGTGCACTCTTCAAGCTCTTCACACACACATACATACAAAGCCTTACACAATATAAGTGCTGTCTACCTCAACCGCTGCATCAATTTTTACACACCGACAAGAAACCTCGGGTCGGCCAGCCTCCAGCTTGTATCGCGAGGTTTTTCCCACAACTCGCAAGGACCCCATTGAGGACCTGTGCCCTTACTTGATATGAATTGCCCGATATTGTGATACCGCAACAGCGGTTCCCGAGATTAGTAATTTGCCACAATTTATTATCGTAACTACTGAGCCTAATTCGGCATCCCCTGCATGGGCACTATTCATATCTGTGTTCATTAGGCAATTTATTGTTGTCCTGAGGATGAACCTTGTATGTTAATTGGGTTCGAAACGTTGTCGACCTAAATACACTAAATGCATAACTATTATGTGATTTACTACTTGCATATGTGTATAATTTGTATTGTCTGTGTATGATTTATGATATTCAGACCGCCACAATTTGCCTACAAATTCCCTTGTTTGTTTTCCCTTGAGTGTGTTAGTTGGGCACCGGCTGGTGACACACTTGTATCACACTGATTTTTATATGTATTCTATTAATTGGAAATTAAACTGTCCGGCTGGACACATGATATAGACTATTTAGTGTATATTTATTTTGGATTCATTGTTTCTTGTCTAGGGGCCACTGTCTCTGTTGATACATTACTACCCAAGGTCCTTAGCTTATTGCACCTTTGGGTTCCCTTGTGTTATATATATAATAAGCCTCCAGCTTGTACACATCTCCCACAGACGCATAGTCGGCAGTCGCACCTTCCTATTCTTCACCCATCAAAGCTGAAAACAACTCCCCCTGCACAGCAGGGGACCCCTCGGTCCTTGAGTTACAAAAGAAACTGAAGGCATGGCTCTCTACCTGGAGCACCGTCCTCTTGCTTTTTCTAGAGCCTAGATACCCAACCGGGAGAGATGCGCACTCTACAAATATTCATAACATTACAATCACTCAGCAAAGCGATACCTGATTGTCCAACCCAGTGCTTGTCATTTTAAAAAAGGAAGTACTTTATTACACTTCAAAACAACCATGTCACAGAACTCTCTGGTTGCCCTCTGGTCCTGTGAAATACATGCCACGGAGAGTCGGGTTTGGTCCTATAGAAGGCACACACAGAAGTCAAGGCGTCTGCTTCTCCTGTGAAAGAGACTCATGGCCGTTTCACAGAGGTCTCTGAGAGACCCATGGTGAAATCAAGAGCACTCTGGTCCTGTGAAAGTGGGTGTTAGAGAGTTCTCTGGTGCTGAGTGAGACACAGCAGTGCCAAAGAACCCTCTGATCATGTAAAAGAAACACATGGGAGAGTCTTGGAGCCATGGGGTGGTGAGTGAGACACAGCAGTGTCATATAACCCTGTTATCATGTAAGAGAGACACATGGGAGAGTCACAGAGCCATGGGGTGGTGAGTGAGACACAGCAGTGTCATATAACCCTGTTATCATGTAAGAGAGACACATGGGAGTGTCATGGAGCCATGGGTTGGTGAGTGAGACACAGCAGTGTCATATAACCCTGTTATCATGTAAGAGAGACACATGGGAGAGTCATGGAGCCATGGGGTGGTGAGTGAGACACAGCAGTGCCAAAGAACCCTCTGATCATGTAAAAGAAACATTTGGGAGAGTCACAGAGCCATGGGGTGGTGAGTGAGACACAGCAGTGTCATATAACCCTGTTATCATGTAAGAGAGACACATGGGAGAGTCACGGAGCCATGGGGCGGTGAGTGAGACACAGCAGTGTCATATAACCCTGTTATCGTGTAAGAGAGACACATGGGAGAGTCACGGAGCCGTGGGGTGGTGAGTGAGACACAGCAGTGCCAAGGAACCCTGTTATCATGTAAGAGAGACACATGGGAGAGTCATGGAGCCGTGGGGTGGTGAGTGAGACACAGCAGTGCCAAGGAACCCTGTTATCATGTAAGAGAGACACATGGGAGAGTCACGGAGCCATGGGGTGGTGAGTGAGACACAGCAGTGTCATAGAACCCTGTTATCATGTAAGAGAGACACATGGGAGAGTCATGGAGCCATGGGGTTGTGAGTGAGACACAGCTGTGTCATATAACCCTGTTATCATGTAAGAGAGACACATGGGAGAGTCACGGAGCCATGGGGTTGTGAGTGAGACACAGCAGTGTCATATAACCCTGTTATCATGTAAAAGAAACACATGGGAGAGTCACGGAGCCATGGGGTTGTGAGTGAGACACAGCAGTGTCATATAACCCTGTTATCATGTAAGAGAGACACATGGGAGAGCCACGGAGCCATGGGGTTGTGAGTGAGACACAGCTGTGTCATATAACCCTGTTATCATGTAAGAGAGACACATGGGAGAGTCATGGAGCCCTGGGGTGGTGAGTGAGACACAGCTGTGTCATATAACCCTGTTATCATGTAAGAGAGACACATGGGAGAGTCACAGAGCCATGGGGTGGTGAGTGAGACACAGCAGTGCCAAAGAACCCTCTGGTCATGTAAAAGAAACACATGGGAGAGTCTTGGAGCCATGGGGTGGTGAGTGAGACACAGCAGTGTCATATAACCCTGTTATCATGTAAGAGAGACACATGGGAGAGTCACAGAGCCATGGGGTGGTGAGTGAGACACAGCAGTGCCAAAGAACCCTCTGATCATGTAAAAGAAACACATGGGAGAGTCTTGGAGCCATGGGGTGGTGAGCGAGACACAGCAGTGTCATATAACCCTGTTATCATGTAAGAGAGACACATGGGAGAGTCATGGAGCCCTGGGGTGGTGAGTGAGACACAGCTGTGTCATATATCCATGTTATCATGTAAGAGAGACACATGGGAGAGTCACGGAGCCCTCTGGTTCTGAGTGAAACACTGCAGTGCCAAAGAACCCTCTTACCATGTAAAAGAGACACATGGGAGAGTCACGGAGCCATGGGGTGGTGAGTGAGACACAGCAGTGTCATATAACCCTGTTATCATGTAAGAGAGACACATGGGAGAGTCATGGAGCCATGGGGTGGTGAGTGAGACACAGCAGTGCCAAAGAACCCTCTTACCATGTAAAAGAGACACATGGGAGAGTCACGGAGCCATGGGGTGGTGAGTGAGACACAGCAGTGTCATAGAACCCTGTTATCATGTAAGAGAGACACATGGGAGAGTCGCGGAGCCCTCTGGTTCCGAGTGAAACTCAACAGTGTCAGAGAACCCTCTTGTCTTGTAAAAGAGAAACATAGGAGAGTCATGGGGCCCTGGGGTGCTGAGTGAGACATATAGAAGAGTCACAAAGCCCTCTCGTCCTGTATAGGATATGCATGGAATATCACAGAGCCTTCTCATCATGTCTAAGAGAAAGAAGGGAGAGTTGCGTGCCCTATGGTGCTGAGTGAGACACCACAGTGACATAGAACCCTCTCATCATATCTAGGAGACAGAAGGGAGAGACGCAGTGCCCTGTGAAGCTGAGTGAGATACAACAGTGTCATAGAACCCTCTCATCATGTAAAAGAGACACAAGGGAGAGTCGTGGAGCCCTGTGGTGCTGAGTGAGATACAACAGTGACATAGAACCCTCTCATCATGTAAAAGAGACACAACAGAGGGTTGTGGAGCCCTATGGTGTGAGTGAGATCCCGGCACAGGAGAGGGTAGGTCAGCCTACATTTTGTGGACTTTGCAAAACCACACAAGAAAATTCCTTGTGAGATACCTGGCGGGTAGCGATGAAGTAGATAGAGAAACCCAACTAGGGTTGGTCATATGCTATCAGGTACTACACATAGCATGTGTTAGGTTGGTTTAAAAGGGTAGATCACACCATACAACCACCCACACGTAGATAGATTTGATGTTATTAGACCTGACAAATCGCCACCAGATTTTTTAACTACCAGGCGAGAAGCATGTTGACCGCACAATAGAGCGCCCTACCTGAGACATGATCTCAGACATGCGACTTTGTTTATTTTGATCAGGGTGGGAGGCCCATTGATTAAAATAGTCTTCGCTGGTACTCCCTGACCTGTTTTAAAATTTCTTTCAGGTCATACCCCTCCACACTTTCATCTAGACTAATTAGGCCACTCACCCCCACAGCACCAGACAGCATTTGTAATAAAAGATCTCCCGCCAAAGAGCCCCTCCTAGGGAGCCCGTCAGGTAGTACAGCGCCGACCTGACGAGGAGCAGCACATATGATAAGGCATGACACCTTGCCGGGTGTGTGAGGGCCCTAAATTCCAAGAGGAGGAAGCCTCATACTCTTACACTTCATGACCACACAAAACCAGTTTTCCCTAGTCTCGATATTAGGAACAGCATACCTTTTGTATCTTCATTGAGATACAACAGTGTCATAAAACCCTCTAATCATGTAGAAGAGACACAGGCTGAGTCGCGGAGCCCTGTGGTACTGATTGAGACACAACAGTGTCATAGGACCCTCTCATGTAAAAGAGACACAAGGGAAAGTCGTGGGGCCCTGTGGTGCTGAGTGAGACACAACAGTGACATAGAACCCTCTCATCATGCAAAAGAGACACAAGGGAGAGTTGCTGAGCCCTGTGGTGCTGAGTGTGACACAACAGTGACATAGAACCCTCTCATCATGCAAAAGAGACACAAGGGAGAGTTGCTGAGCCCTGTGGTGCCGAGTGAGACACATGACAGTGACTTAGAACCCTCACATCATGTAAAAGAGACACAGGCTGAGTCATGGAGCCCTGTGGTGCTGAGTGAGATACAACAGTGACATAGAATCCTCTCATCATGTAAAAGAGACGCAATCGAGAGTCACCGAGCCCTGTGGTGCTGAGTGAGATACAACAGTGAAGTATGGGCGAACTTTGCGGATTCGTGGTTCTCGAATTCACGCGAAATGGCAAAAAAATCCACGAGTTTGCAGATTTTCCCGCGAACTCGCGTATTTTTTTGCCATTTTGCACAAATATTACCACGTGTGTCTGTAACTCTGCCACCGCGCCGAAAGGCGCTGAGGTCCCTCGAGTGAGCTGTTCATCATAGTGAGGAAAGGACGGGAAAACGTTGCATACACTAGTGTGTATGTGGCGGGGCTTCTATGCGAGTTCACATGCCTCTTGTTTATAAAGGGTCAGAGAGACCGATCAGAGCACCAGATGAGGAGAAAGCAGCCTCCTGTTCACAGGAAGTACACGGGGATTGCAATCGAGAAACTCGTGGATGCAAAGACCTCCATCAAGGATTACATCTAATTGTAGGCAATAGATATGGGGAGGAAGCACACCTGCCTAGCCTAGACCGTGCTGGTTGGGCACCGAGGTCCCTCGAGTGAGCTGTCCATCATAGTGAGGAAAGGGCGGGAAAACGTTGCATACACTAGTGTGTGTATATTGTGGGGCTTCTATGCGAGTTCACATGCCTCTTATTTAGAAAGGGTCAGAGAGACCGATCAGAGCACCAGATGAGGAGAAAGCAGCCTCCTGTTCACAGGAAGTACATGGGGATTGCGCTCGAGAAACTCGAGGATGCAAAGACCTCCATCAAGGATTACATGTAATTGTAGGCGGTAGATATGGGGAGGAAGCACACCGGCCTAGCCTAGACCGTGCTGGTTGGGCGCCGAGGTCCCTCGAGTGAGCTGTCCATCATAGTTAGGAAATGGCGGGAAAACGTTGCATACACTAGTGTGTGTGTGGCGGGGCTTCTATGCGAGTTCACATGCCTCTTGTATATAAACGGTCAGAGAGACGGATCAGAGCACCAGATGAGGAGAAAGCAGCCTCCTGTTCACAGGAAATACACGGGGATTGCGCTCGAGAAACTCGTGGATGCAAAGACCTACATCAAGGATTACATCTAATTGTAGGCAGTAGATATGGGGAGGAAGCACAACTGCCTAGCCTAGACCGTGCTCACTAGTTGTTTGGGCTGATTATTTGAGGTTCAACTCGGGCATGTGCAAAGAAATCTGCCCGCGAGAGAATTAGCGAATTTTTCAGCAATTTTGCGAGATTCGCGGATCGCTAAATTGCAGAAAATTCTCAAATTGCGCGAGTGGAACGGATTTTGCACCCATACTTACATAGAACCCTCTCACCATGTAAAAGAGATGCAAGGGAGAGTCGTGGAGCCCTGTGCTGCTGAGTGAGATACAACAGTGTCATAGAACCCTCTCATCATGCAAAAGAGACACAAGGGAGAGTCGGGGGCCCTGTGGTGCTGAGTGAGACACATGACAGTGTCATAGAACCCTCTCATCATGTAAAAGAGACACAAGGGAGAGTCACAGAGCTCTGTGATGCTGAGTGAGATACAACAGTGACATAGAACCCTCTCATCATGTAAAAGAGGCACAAGGGAGAGTCACAGAGCTCTGTGATGCTGAGTGAGATACAACAGTGACATAGAACCCTCTCATCATGTAAAAGAGGCACAAGGGAGAGTTGTGGAGCCCTGAGGTGCTGAGTGAGACACAACAGTGTCATAGAACTCTCTCATCATGTAAAAGAGACACAAGGGAGAGTCGCTGAGCCCTGTGGTGCTGAGTGAGACACAACAGTGTCATAGAACTCTCTCATCATGTAAAAGAGACACAAGGGAAAGTTGTAGAGCCCTGTGGTGCTGAGTGAGACACATGACAGTGTCATAGAACTCTCTCATCATGTAAAAGAGACACAAGGGAGAGTCGGGGGCCCTGTGGTGCTGAGTGAGACACAACAGTGTCATAGAACTCTCTCATCATGGAAAAGAGGCACAAGGGAGAGTCACAGAGCTCTGTGATGCTGAGTGAGATACAACAGTGACATAGAACCCTCTCATCATGTAAAAGAGGCACAAGGGAGAGTTGTGGAGCCCTGAGGTGCTGAGTGAGACACAACAGTGTCATAGAACCCTCTCATCATGTAAAAGAGGCACAAGGGAGAGTCACAGAGCTCTGTGATGCTGAGTGAGATACAACAGTGACATAGAACCCTCTCATCATGTAAAAGAGGCACAAGGGAGAGTTGTGGAGCCCTGAGGTGCTGAGTGAGACACATGACAGTGTCATAGAACTCTCTCATCATGTAAAAGAGACACAAGGGAGAGTCGGGGGCCCTGTGGTGCTGAGTGAGACACAACAGTGTCATAGAACTCTCTCATCATGTAAAAGAGACACAAGGGAGAGTCGCTGAGCCCTGTGGTGCTGCGTGAGACACAACAGTGTCATAGAACTCTCTCATCATGTAAAAGAGACACAAGGGAAAGTTGTAGAGCCCTGTGGTGCTGAGTGACACACATGACAGTGTCATAGAACCCTCTCATCATGCAAAAGAGACAGAAGGGAGAGTAGCGGATCCCTGTGGTGCTCAGTGACACACAACAGTGACATAGAACCATCTAATCATGTAAAAGAAACGCAAGGGAGAGGCGCGGAGCCCTGTGGTGCTGAGTGAGACACAACAGTGACATAGAACACTCTCATCATGCAAAAGAGACACATGGAGAGACGCTGAGCCCTGTGGTGCTGAGTGAGACACATGACAGTGTCATAGAACCCTCTCATCATGCAAAAGAGACAGAAGGGAGAGTAGCGGATCCCTGTGGTGCTGAGTGACACACAACAGTGACATAGAACCATCTAATCATGTAAAAGAGACGCAAGGGAGAGTCGCGGAGCCCTGTGGTGCTGAGTGAGACACAACAGTGACATAGAACACTCTCATCATGCAAAAGAGACACATGGAGAGACGCTGAGCCCTGTGGTGCTGAGTGAGATACAACAGTGACATAGAACCCTCTCATCATGTAAAAGAGACACAAGGGAGAGTCACAGAGCTCTGTGATGCTGAGTGAGATACAACAGTGACATAGAACCCTCTCATCATGTAAAAGAGGCACAAGGGAGAGTCACAGAGCTCTGTGATGCTGAGTGAGATACAACAGTGACATAGAACCCTCTCATCATGTAAAAGAGGCACAAGGGAGAGTTGTGGAGCCCTGAGGTGCTGAGTGAGACACATGACAGTGTCATAGAACTCTCTCATCATGTAAAAGAGACACAAGGGAGAGTCGGGGGCCCTGTGGTGCTGAGTGAGACACAACAGTGTCATAGAACTCTCTCATCATGTAAAAGAGACACAAGGGAGAGTCGCTGAGCCCTGTGGTGCTGAGTGAGACACAACAGTGTCATAGAACTCTCTCATCATGTAAAAGAGACACAAGGGAAAGTTGTAGAGCCCTGTGGTGCTGAGTGACACACATGACAGTGTCATAGAACCCTCTCATCATGCAAAAGAGACAGAAGGGAGAGTAGCGGATCCCTGTGGTGCTCAGTGACACACAACAGTGACATAGAACCATCTAATCATGTAAAAGAGACGCAAGGGAGAGTCGCGGAGCCCTGTGGTGCTGAGTGAGACACAACAGTGACATAGAACACTCTCATCATGCAAAAGAGACACATGGAGAGACGCTGAGCCCTGTGGTGCTGAGTGAGACACATGACAGTGTCATAGAACCCTCTCATCATGCAAAAGAGACAGAAGGGAGAGTAGCGGATCCCTGTGGTGCTGAGTGACACACAACAGTGACATAGAACCATCTAATCATGTAAAAGAGACGCAAGGGAGAGTCGCGGAGCCCTGTGGTGCTGAGTGAGACACAACATTGACATAGAACACTCTCATCATGCAAAAGAGACACATGGAGAGACGCTGAGCCCTGTGGTGCTGAGTGAGATACAACAGTGACATAGAACCCTCTCATCATGTAAAAGAGACACATGGAGAGACGCTGAGCCCTGTGGTGCTGAGTGAGATACAACAGTGACATAGAACCCTCTCATCATGTAAAAGAGACACAAGGGAGTGTTGCGGAGCCCTGTGGTGCTGATTGAGACACAACAGTGACATAGAACCCTCTCATCATGTAAAAGAGACACAAGGGAGTGTTGTGGAGCCCTGTGGTGCTGATTGAAACACAACAGTGACATAGAACCCTCTCATCATGTAAAAGAGACACAAGGAAGCGTTGCGGAGCCCTGTTGTGCTGATTGAGACACAACAGTGACATAGAACCCTCTCATCATGTAGAAGAGACACAAGGGAGAGTCGCTGAGCCCTGTGGTGCTGATTGAGACACAACAGTGACATAGAACCCTCTCATCATGTAAAAGAGACACAAGGGAGAGTCACGGAGCTTTGTGGTGCTGAGTGAGATACAAAAGTGACATAAACCCTCTCATCATGTAAAAAAGGGTACACAGTCAAAATATCGAGTTGGAAATATCGACCTACCATAATATCGAGTCTGAAATATCGAAGGAGCATAATATCGAAGGCAAGAATATCGTTGGACAGAATATCGACCCAAGGTAAGTAATATCGAAATACTTAATATCGATGTAAGTAATATCAAAGTTAGTAATATCGATAGCATATATATCGATGTTAATAATTTCGATGACACTAATATCGATATTTGTATTATTTTATAGTTTTTTATTATGTATGTGTTATATGTTTAATGTAAGTATTTAAAATAATTACTATTATATGTGTATACATTTTCTATAATAATATATAAATTTATAAGGAAATTTGATGTTTTAGTACCGGAGCGGGTTGTGGGTTTATAGGGGAATAGGGTGGGAAGTAATTTAATTATGGTAAATTGATTAACAATTAGTAGGATTAATTAATTAATTATAATTATTTGCTAATTAATATTGATTAATTGAGAAATAATTAATTGATTAATTGATATATATTTTCTGTAGCGGGATGTGGGTTTATAGGGGAATAGGGTGGGGAGTAATTTAATAATAATTAATTAATTAATATATGTTTTTAAATATTTATAACTAATTAATTGGCAAATAATTAATATTAATTAGTTAATTAATTAATATAATTTTGTACATATTTTAAATTAGTAATTAATTGGTAATTAAATAATATTAATTAGTTAATTACATTATTTGGAGTAATATATTTATATATATAATTTTTAGTTACTGTTAATTAATTAATTGGGGGAAAATGATATTAATTATTAAATTATATTAATTACTTTTAATGTGCTAATATATTTACTTTATTGTTATTGTTAATTAATTATTAATTGCTAATTAAATAATATTAATTAACTTTGGGTTAAGGAGTATTTTTAGGGTTCAGGGTCAGTTTTGGGTTTTTGGGTAAAGGGGTATTTTTAGTGTTCAGGGTCAGTTTTGGGTTTTTGGGTAAAGGGGTATTTTTAGGGTTCAGGGTCAGTTTTCAGTTCTTGGGTAAAGGGGTATTTTTAGGGTTCAGGGTCAGTTTTCAGTTTTTGGGTAAAGGGGTATTTTTAGGGTTCAGGGTCAGTTTTCAGTTCTTAGGTAAAGGGGTATTTTTAGGGTTCAGGGTCAGTTTTCAGTTTTTGGGTAAAGGGGTATTTTTAGGGTTCAGGGTCAGTTTTCAGCTCTTGGGTAAAGGGGTATTTTTAGGGATCAGGGTCAGTTTTCAGTTTTTAGGTAAAGGGGTATTTTTAGGATTCAGGGCCAGTTTTCAGTTCTTGGGTAAAGGGGTGTTTTTTGGGTTCAGGGTCAGTTTTCCCGACTGTTGCACTCTCTGGAGTGGGAATGGTAATTTTATCCCTACGCTATCAAACGCTTTCCCTACTGTTCCACTCTCTGGAGTAGGAATAGTAATTTTCACCCTTACGCTATCCAACGTTTTATATAATTAATTGTTAAAATATCAAATGTTTATTTTATTTTTTATTTTACTTACATTTTATTTATGTTATTGTTTTATGTTTGTAAATGTATTCATAAATTAGAATATATTTCATTAATTTATAAATTAGTAAATTAATTATTAATACTTATGTTCAGTACATATATATTATATATTTACTGTATATATTTAATTAATGTATTATTAATATATATGTATTATTTATTAATTTTTAACATTATTAGATACTTTTAAATATGTATATTTTATTTATTAGTGTTATATACTTACATTTATATATATAAAAAAAACGATATTTTTAACATCGATATTTTTTACATCGATATTTTTTTTCTCGATATTTTTGTACTTACCATGTTGTAGATAGGATGTCGATATTTTTGCCCTCGATATTCTTGACTCGATATTCTTGTAAGTCGATATTTCTGATGTCGATATTCTGTCAGTGACCCGTAAAAAAGACACAAGGGAGAGTCGCTGAGCCCTGTGGTGCTGATTGAGACACAACAGTGACATAGAACCCTCTCATCATGTAAAAGAGACACAAGGGAGAGTCGCTGAGCCCTGTGGTGCTGATTGAGACAGAACAGTGACATAGAACCCTCTCATCATGTAAAAGAGACGCAAGGGAGAATCACGGAGCTTTGTGGTGCTGAGTGAGATACAAAAGTGACATAAACCCTCTCATCATGTAAAAAAGACACAAGGGAGAGTCGCTGAGCCCTGTGGTGCTGAGTGTGACACAACAGTGACATACAACCCTCTCATCATGTAGAAGAGACACAAGGGAGAGACACAGAGCTCTGTGATCTTGTTTAGTTGACGCAAGAGATAGTCAAAGAGACCTTTAATCCTGTATAATAGGCACACTTGGGAGACATCGCGACCGCTATTCCTGTGTTACAGACACATGTGAGTGCCACAAAGACGTCTGATCCTATATGAGACACATGGGGGGGTTACAGGGCTCTCTGATCCCATGAAATACACACAAGGGGTAGTCACAGGGCCCTCTGTTCCTGTATAATAGTAACAAGAGAGAGTCACAGAGTCCTTTGATCCTGTATTAGAGAAACAAAGGCAAGTCACAGAGCCCTCTGATCCTGTATTAGAGACACAAGGGGGAGTCACAGAGTCCTTGAATTCTGTACTAGAGACACAAAGGCAAGTTACAGATCCTCCTTACCCTGTAGAAGAGACACTAGGGAGGGTCACAGAGCACCCTTATCCTGTATAAGAGACATAAGAGAGAGTCACAGGGCCCTCTGATCCTGTATAATTGACCCAATGGGAGAGTCAGAGCAACATCTGATCCTGTATCAGAGACACAGAGGAGAGCCACAGAACCTTGTCCCCCAACGCCCCCAGCACAGAGGTGGGTGCTAGAGCCCTTCCCCCAGCACTGATACTAGATATTACACAAAAGTGCAGCTGTTGTCTGTGTCAGATCAGCATTTCTGCAGCGTGAAGAGGAAGTACTTGCTTGTCACTCACGTTGGTACCAGTCACACCGCCCACCGCCAGCTGTGCTTCCTCTCAGCCATGAAAGCTTCTTGCCTCTTCAGTCATAATCCCCCCTCTGTCTAACCCCGCCCTTTTCTGCTCTTCTGTCTCCTTCTCAGAACGCTCACTCTTTGCCTGGTTCTTTTTAGGTCTCCCCCTTCAGTTCTTCAACAGGCTTATGCGCACCCAGATGTGCACCCAGACAGACGTGCCCACATGTGGCTGCATACAAATAGAGCATACACTCTCACCCTCCCTAACATGCAGACTTCACGAAGTAGGGATCTGGGGCAAGGCCCTTGACTGGATCCACTCCTTCCTCTCCGGCAGAACGCCGCGGGTCAGACTCCCTCCTTTCCTCTCAGCCCCGCGCTGTTCAATGTCCACATGGTTCTGCTCGCTCACATCGTCAGAACACACGGACTTAACATTGTTTCATATGCAGACGACACCCTACTCATCCTCTCCCTATCCATCGAACCTTATGCAGCCAAGCACAACTTTCAAGAAGGCATGGAAGCCGTCGCCAAATGGATAAAAAGCAGATGCCTACAACTCAACACTGACAAAACTGAAGTACTCATCATGGGCTCACACCCCAATGCCTGGAACAACACCTAATGGCCCCCCGCACTCGGAAGCCACCCACACCCGCAGACCACGCACGCTAGCTTGGAATCATCCTGGACTCCGAGCTCAAAATGGATCGCCAGATCAACTCTGTCGCATCCCTGTGCTTCCACACCCTCAACCTCCTACGCAAGACTTTCAAATGGATGCCCCTCGAGCACAGAAAGACTGCCACTCACGCCATCCTCACCAGCAGAGTTGACTATGGCAATGCACTCTACGCCGGAATAAACAAAAAACTTACCTGCAAGCTTCAAAACATCCAGAACGCCGCTGCAAGACTGGTCCTTAACCTGCCAAAACACTGCCACATCTCCCAGCACCTGCATACATTCCACTGGCTCCCCATCAAGGCTAGAATCACCTTCAAGATTCTCACCCAGGATCACAAGGCCCTCCACAACACCGGACCAGCATACCTGAACAGCCGACTCAAATTCCACGCACCCCAAAGGACCCTACGATCAGCCCAGCTCTCCTACAGGGTGGTCCCTCACACCAGGAAGTCCAGATCGAAAGGCTGCTCCTTCTCCTTCCTTCCTCTTGCCAGAGCCTGTAAGGCCCTCCCTCTCTACCTCAGACAGACAACATCACTCCCCATCTACACGAGAAGCCTCAAAACCTGCCTCTTCGACAGACCGACTCCTTGATGGACAGGAACCTGCAAAACCCCCCTTACCCAGTGCCTTGAGACCCTTACGGGTAAGTAGTCGCACTTAACAAACGCCTTAATGATTGATTGAAGAACACACCCAGACCCTCCATAAGCCAGTCATGCATGACATTATATGAACAGAATTTATAAAGTGCAACAAATGCCCACGGGAGTCAAGGTGCTGTATTCTCGGTGAACATGTGGGAAGGTCCAAACACACTTTAAAATGCCATGGGCACACCCACACACATGAACCCCGGGTATGTACAAAGGTGTAAGATCTTCTGCTGCTGAGCCACCCCTGTTCTTTTGTGTTTTGATCCAGAAACGTCCCTGTCTTTGGCATTAGTTTCTATGACCTCTGACCCCTTAACCTGTAAACAGCTGCTCCTCGGGCTCAACGTTTTCGTGATCCAGGAGACAACACTGAAATAATCTTATGACCCCTGTGTTGGCAGTGAGCTGCTCTGGACTGTGATTGGCAGTGAGCTCCTGTTGGAACTGACACTTCCTGGTTGGCTGAGACAGTACCCCAACCAAGCAGAACCTTCCAATTCCATCAGGGGCGGGTGATTACACACACTGTTAAAACTGTGCTCACCCTAGGGTAACTTGGCACTGAGCAGTCCGGCTTGCCACAGAGGCAATGTGTAAAACATTGGCACAGCATTCACTCAGGATAAATACCTTGAGCCAGATTCACAGAACTAACTTAAGACAAAATCCTAAACTTACTACTATTTACTCATTTTGGTATTCAATTTCCCAGAAGGCACTTACTCATTGCACTTACTCATTTTGGTATTCACAGAAGGAACTTACTCATTAATGACTAAGTATCTTCTGTGAATACGAAAATGAGTAAGTGTCTTCTGTGAATACCAAAATGGTAGTAAGTTTAGGATTTTGTCTTAAGTTAGGTCTGTGAATCGGGCCCTTGAGCGCCACAAAAGAGACTTCACACGTGATGTATGTAAATAACGTTTGTACTCAACACACATAATCAACACAATACCTCAAGTATTTTTGGGCATAAATTACACTTGGATTCGTTACTAGCCATACTAGGCTTAACCGCGTTCAAATGACATCAGCAATATGCACACTTGGGAAAGATCCTATTCCTCGCCCCCTGCACCCCTGTGCAGTTCAGCACATTACGCACCCCTGACCCACCCCAGCCATTCTTACAATTCAACATCACACCATTAGAGGAAACACCCTGGGTCACAACAATATAAATAATATGTACATACACAGAATTATATCACTTTTTAGTGACACTGCAGGCTGAGGCTGCACAGGGGAAAACCAATATCAAACTTAATGCTCTTTTGGCAAGAAATCAATTTATCAGCCAAATTGCCGTCCACTGTCACTCCCAGAGCCCACACAGATACGCATTCAGCAGCCTAATGTGGTGCAACTGACACCCAGCAGGTCAATTGTAGACCCATGGCCCCAAACTTCCCTCTGCACTGAAACTCTCCTTGACTATCCTACACCCCCGGATTAGAGACACCCGATCCTCCCCTGGGCACTAGGCCACATGGCTGAAGTCACAGTTAGTCAGGGTCCCAGGAAAGCAGGTAGGGGTAGGCAGCAAGGTCAATTCGGAGGCGATCAGCAAAAGGGGTTTAGCAGCCACTCAAGAAGGTCATCTACATGATGCAGAGCAGACACGAGCTCAGGGCAATAGACGGTCACACAAAAGGGGCCCCCCTATGGCCTTCCAGCACCAACCCAGTTCTGTGAAGCAAAGGGGGTGACGCAGTCTCCTGACCCACTTCCGTTCATTCTCTGTAGTGTTCCTCCAGCCCATTCAGTCACTCTCACCATCCAGGCCCTAGCCAGGCAATATTTCGTTGCAACACAGTGCCGTCGGGGAAGGCTGGGCGAGGAGAGGGCAGTTGGTCCACTGCACTGAGTCACACCCAGGCATCTGGGCACATCGTAGGATGCGCGATGATACAGCTCGCTCCAGACCACTCTGGTCACTCACAACGAAGACTTGCAAAATCCATACCTCTTTAGAAATAAGGCACAACATCCAGCGCACCTCGATTTCAACTGCACCTGACAGCTCTGGTCACACACACAATGAAGAGTTGTATATCCTGTCGTCCTGTGCATGTTGATATTGGTCACACCAACAGTTCCGATCCCACAAAGGTGCAAGTTCAGCAATGCCTCACGAGGTAGAATGAGGCATTACTATGGTCACGCCCCCACCGCCGAGGGTCACATCCAGTGAATCAGACACTGCACGCAATGAGCAGGCAGTCGGGATATCGCACAAGAGAGATGCGGTGCAACTGATGAAGCAGATCATGCTGCGTCCCACAACCGGTGAATCCACTCATTACCAATGAGAGCCTTATGCGTGCCAAGATCCCCGTGATGCAGGGGCCACACACTTTATATGTAAGTCAGACTTCGGAACTCACTACAAGACAACCCGGTCTCCAGGCACAAATCTTAGTTCTGTGCTCACACCGCACTACCAGTTGGAACACAGCAGATGATGTGGGCACTTGAGAGGGCACCGCTCTCCAGGTGTCACACGTAGGCAGTGTGGGTCCCCCTTAGGAGATCTTTGATGTCCCTGAGACCTTTGAGGAACAGGGAGCAAGTTCAACAAGCCCTTGGAGAGCACACTTCAGGGTGACACAAAGCAGCAGGTAAGTCGGGCCAGGCCAGACACTATTCAGGAAGGACACGCGGTCCCTTTCAGTGCCAGTAGTCTTCCTTGTGCACAACATAATCCTCTGGCAATATGCACACGTAGTTCCAGGTTCTCCGGTTCACATCTTCACAAGTGTATCTCCCCCGGTGCAGAAGTAGGGCACTTGTAGTTATACAGGAGTGTGCCTTTGAAGTTGGGGGTGGCAATGGTCTCCCTGTGAATCACAGATGTCTCCCCTAACTTTCAGTCCTGTCTGCCATGAGGCTGTGGAATTCAGATCTTAATCTTTAGTGGGGCATTGGTCTGACCCTGTCAGAACCTCCTCCTACAATCTCTGCAACCAGGCCCTCAAATGGCACAGGTCGGTCGTTCCAATTGAATGCCCAGTGTTTTATAGCTGTTGCTGAGGAATGCCCAGATGTGCTCCCACAACTGCCAGTGTGGACTGGAGCCAAGTACCAAGGCATACAAAGAGTTTAGAGCACCGAAATGCCCACTTTCTAGTAGTGGCATTTGTATGCAAATTATAACAAGGCGACCTGTGCCAATGGCGAGGCATTGTCCCTGCAAATCGAATGATAGGAAACAACATGAGACTGCACAACTGTAAGCCACTATTGCAGCCTTGAGTGATTTGAACAATTTCCCCATGTTAGCTAATGGGAAGAGAAAACTTCATAGGTAGTGAAAGCACACATGGGTATTCCTCACTTACTGGACAGGGAACACACATGTGTACCTGTCCTGCATTTTGCCTATCACTCGCTTCATCTCTTAAGACGTACCCTCTGGGTAGTTGAGTGGAAGAGAAAGGTCCTCTCAGGCTGGCTAGTGACTTAAACAGTCCAGTCTGAGTGTACTCGCAATTGCACGCAACAGCCTGCCGGCAGGCAGGACACATATTTAACAGCACCATCAATGCAAAGCACACACCAGACTGCAACGGCGGTTGGGCTTATATTTAGGAGCACCACTGGTGCCAGCGCATACACCAGCCTACAATGGCGGTTGGACTCATATTTAGGAGCACCACTGGTGCCAGCCCATACACCAGCCTACAATGGCAGTTGGACTCATATTTAGGAGCACCACTGGTGCCAGCGCATACACCAGCCTACAATGGCGGTTGGACTCAAATTTAGGAGCACCACTGGTGCCAGCGCATATACCAGCCTACAATGGCGGTTGGACTCATATTTAGGAGCACCAGTGGTGCCAGCGCATATACCAGCCTACAATGGCGGTTGGACTCATATTTAGGAGCACCACTGGTGCCAGCGCATACACCAGCCTACAATGGCGGTTGGACTCATATTTAGGAGCACCAGTGGTGCCAGCGCATATACCAGCCTACAATGGCGGTTGGACTCATATTTAGCAGCACCAGTGATGCCAGCGCATACACCAGCCTAAAATTGCGGTTGGACTCATATTTAGGAGCACCAGTGGTGCCAGCGCATACACCAGCCTACAATGGCGGTTGGACTCATATTTAGGAGCACCAGTGGTGCCGGCGCATACACCAGCGTACAATGGCGGTTGGACTCATATTTAGGAGCACCAGTGGTGCCAGCGCATACACAGCCTACAATGGCGTTTGGACTCATATTTAGGAGTACCAGTGGTGCCAGCGCATACACCAGCCTACAATGGCGGTTGGACTCATATTTAGGAGCACCATCGATGCAAAGCACACACCAGACTGCAATGGCGGTTGGACTCATATTTAGGAGCACCAGTGGTGCCAGCGCAGACACCAGCCTACAATGGCGGTTGGACTCATATTAAGGAGCACCAGTGGTGCCAGCGCATACACCAGCCTACAATGGCGGTTGGACTCATATTTAGGAGCACCAGTGGTGCCAGCGCATACACCAGCCTACAATGGCGGTTGGACTCATATTTAGGAGCACCAGTGGTGCCAGCGCATACACCAGCCTGCAATGGCGGTTGGACTCATATTTAGGAGCACCAGTGGTGCCAGCGCATACACCAGACTGCAATGGCGGCTGGACTCATATTTAGGAGCACCAGTGGTGCCAGCGCATACACCAGCCTAAAATGGCGGTTGGACTCATATTTAGGAGCACCAGTGGTGCCAGCGCATACACCAGCCTAAAATGGCGGTTGGACTCATATTTAGGAGCACCAGTGGTGCCAGCGCATACACCAGCCTACAATGGCGGTTGGACTCATATTTAGGAGCACCAGTGGTGCTGGCGCATACACCAGCGTACAATGGCGGTTGGACTCATATTTAGGAGCACCAGTGGTGCCAGCGCATACACAGCCTACAATGGCGTTTGGACTCATATTTAGGAGCACCAGTGGTGCCAGCGCATACACCAGCCTACAATGGCGTTTGGACTCATATTTAGGAGCACCAGTGGTGCCGGCGCATACACCAGCATACAATGGCGGTTGGACTCATATTTAGGAGCACCAGTGGTGCCAGCGCATACACCAGCCTACAATGGCGGTTGGACTCATATTTAGGAGCACCAGTGGTGCCAGTGCATACACCAGCCTACAATGGCGGTTGGACTCATATTTAGGAGCACCAGTGGTGCCAGCGCATACACCAGCCTACAATGGCGGTTGGACTCATATTTAGGAGCACCAGTGGTGCCAGCGCATACACCAGCGTACAATGACGGTTGGACTCATATTTAGGAGCACCAGTGGTGCCGGCGCATACACCAGCGTACAATGGCGGTTGGACTCATATTTAGGAGCACCAGTGGTGCCAGCGCACACACCAGCCTACAATGGCGGTTGGACTCATATTTAGGAGCACCAGTGGTGCCAGCGCATACACCAGCCTACAATGGTAGTTGGACTCATATTTAGGAGCACCAGTGGTGCCAGCGCATACACCAGCCTACAATGGCAGTTGGACTCATATTTAGGAGCACCAGTGGTGCCAGCGCATACACCAGCCTACAATGGCAGTTGGACTCATATTTAGGAGCACTGGTGGTGCCAGCGCATACACCAGCCTACAATGGCAGTTGGACTCATATTTAGGAGCACCAGTGGTGCCAGCGCATACACAGCCTACAATGGCGGTTGGACTCATATTTAGGAGCACCAGTGGTGCCAGCGCATACACCAGCCTACAATGGCGGTTGGACTCATATTTAGGAGCACCAGTGGTGCCAGCGCATACACCAGCCTACAATGGCGGTTGGACTCATATTTAGGAGCACCAGTGGTGCCAGCGCATACACCAGCCTACAATGGCGGTTGGACTCATATTTAGGAGCACCAGTGGTGCCAGCGCATACACCAGCGTACAATGGCGGTTGGACTCATATTTAGGAGCACCAGTGGTGCCGGCGCATACACCAGCGTACAATGGCGGTTGGACTCATATTTAGGAGCACCAGTGGTGCCAGCGCATACACCAGCCTACAATGGCGTTTGGACTCATATTTAGGAGCACCAGTGGTGCCAGCGCATACACCAGCCTACAATGGCAGTTGGACTCATATTTAGGAGCACCAGTGGTGCCAGCGCATACACCAGCCTACAATGGCAGTTGGACTCATATTTAGGAGCACCAGTGGTGCCAGCGCATACACAGCCTACAATGGCGTTTGGACTCATATTTAGGAGCACCAGTGGTGCCAGCGCATACACCAGCGTACAATGGCGGTTCGACTCATATTTAGGAGCACCAATGGTGCCAGCGCATACACCAGCCTACAATGGCGGTTGGACTCATATTTAGGAGCACCAGTGGTGCCAGCGCATACACCAGCCTACAATGGCGGTTGGACTCATATTTAGGAGCACCAGTGGTGCCAGCGCATACACCAGCCTACAATGGCGGTTGGACTCATATTTAGGAGCACCACTGGTGCCAGCGCATACACCAGCCTACAATGGCGGTTGGACTCATATTTAGGACCACCAGTGGTGCCAGCGCATACACCAGCCTACAATGGCGGTTGGACTCATATTTAGGACCACCAGTGATGCCAGCGCATACACCAGCCTAAAATGGCGGTTGGACTCATATTTAGGAGCACCAGTGGTGCCAGCGCATACACCAGCCTACAATGGCAGTTGGACTCATATTTAGGAGCACCAGTGGTGCCAGCGCATACACCAGCCTACAATGGCGGTTGGACTCATATTTAGGACCACCAGTGGTGCCAGCGCATACACCAGCCTACAATGGCAGTTGGACTCATATTTAGGAGCACCAGTGGTGCCAGCGCATACACCAGCCTACAATGGCAGTTGGACTCATATTTAGGACCACCAGTGGTGCCAGCGCAAACACCAGCCTACAATGGTAGTTGGACTCATATTTAGGAGCACCAGTGGTGCCAGCGCATACACCAGCCTAAAATGGCGGTTGGACTCATATTTAGGAGCACCAGTGGTGCCAGCGCATACACCAGCCTACAATGGCGGTTGGACTCATATTTAGGAGCACCAGTGGTGCCAGCGCATACACCAGCCTACAATGGCGGTTGGACTCATATTTAGGAGCACCAGTGGTGCCAGCGCATACACCAGCGTACAATGGCGGTTGGACTCATATTTAGGACCACCAGTGGTGCCAGCGCATACACCAGCCTACAATGGCGGTTGGACTCATATTTAGGAGCACCAGTGGTGCCAGCGCATACACCAGCCTACAATGGCGGTTGGACTCATATTTAGGAGCACCAGTGGTGCCAGCGCATACACCAGCCTACAATGGCGGTTGGACTCATATTTAGGAGCACCAGTGGTGCCAGCGCATACACCAGCCTACACTGGCGGTTGGACTCATATTTAGGAGCACCAGTGGTGCCAGCGTATACACCAGCCTACAATGGCGGTTGGACTCATATTTAGGAGCACCAGTGGTGCCAGCGCATACACCAGCCTACAATGGCGGTTGGACTCATATTTAGGAGCACCAGTGGTGCCAGCGCATACACCAGCCTACAATGGCGGTTGGACTCATATTTAGGAGCACCAGTGGTGCCAGCGCATACACCAGCCTACAATGGCAGTTGGACTCATATTTAGGAGCACCAGTGGTGCCAGCGCATACACCAGCCTACAATGGCGGTTGGACTCATATTTAGGAGCACCAGTGGTGCCAGCGCATACACCAGCCTACAATGGCGGTTGGACTCATATTTAGGAGCACCAGTGGTGCCGGCGCATACACCAGCCTACAATGGCGGTTGGACTCATATTTAGGAGCACCAGTGGTCCCAGCGCATACACCAGACTGCAATGGCGGCTGGACTCATATTTAGGAGCACCAACGATGCAAAGCACACACCAGACTGCAATAGTGGCTGGACTCATATTTAGGAGCACCAACGATGCAAAGCACACACCAGACTGCAATGGTGGCTGGACTCATATTTAGGAGCACCAATGGTGCCAGCGCATACACCAGCCTACAATGGCGGTTGGACTCATATTTAGGAGCACCAATGGTGCCAGCGCATACACCAGCCTACAATGGCGGCTGGAGACATGCTTAGCAACCCCAGGGAAGCACAACTTCCTAACGTCTGTAGGAAGGGTGAGAGTATTTTCGCACTGCATTTAAGTAGAAAAGTGACCCAGGCTCTAAGGCCATAACAGGAGAATCAGCAAAACCCGGGAGGAGAAAGCAAAAAGTTTGGGGAAGCACTGCCTGGAGGGTTCAGGAGTCACAGCTCCTGTGGGCTGTGAGTGACAATGAGCTGCTCCGGGCAGTGATTGGCAGTGAGGCCCGAGCTCCTCAGTGCTGTGATTAGCATCGATCTGGTCTGTGATTGGCAGTGAGCTGCTCTGGACTGTATGTGGCAATGAGCTCTTCTGAACTGGGAGTGGCAGTGTGCTACTGTGGGTTGAGTGACAGTTGGCTCCTCTGCACTGTAATTGGCAGCGAGTTCCTCTGGGCTGTGATTGACAGTGAGATGCTCTGGGCTGTGATTGGCAGTGAGCTCCTCTGTACTGTGATTGACAGCGAGCTGCTCTGGGCTGTGATTGGCAGTGAGCTGCTCTGGACTGTGATTGGCAGTGAGCTCCTCTGTACTGTGATTGACAGCGAGCTGCTCTGGGCTGTGATTGGCAGTGAGCTGCTCTGGGCTGTGATTGGCAGTGAGCTGCTCTGGGCTGTGATTGGCAGTGAGCTGCCGCTGAACAGCCTATCATTACTAGCACGGGCCCTGCCTCTGGTGGCGACACTGGAGTGCGGTAGTGACTGCTGGTCACATCTTTCTGGCTGGGTGTCGAGCCTGAAGTGCCTGCTGAGGCTCTGCTGCCTGTCTTACCTCTGCTGCTGTCCTTGTCTGTGTTGAGGCCACTAGAGCCCAAACTTTCCAGAGACACCGTCTCGGCACCGGCATCCCTCTCCAGCCCTCACCCCTCACAGGAGGGCTGCCAAAGAAACTCACTGCTAGGAGCCTCTGACGTCAGCTGCGGCTCCCGGGTGGGAACAAACTCCTGACAATTCATGGTGACAAACGAGGTCCTGGTTCTAAGCCCCCCAGGGTGCGCCTGCTCCTCTTTGAGGGGGTCCTCTGAACTAGACCCCACCTCACTCCTCACAAGATCTGAGTTGTGTCCTTTTGAAAACAAACCAACCGAGCCCATTCCATAGTCCATACACAGGTTGTTGGGTCAGAAGGAACCCTAGGCTAGGCAGCCCCGAGGCAACAGGCGGCACACAAGGGGCAAAGGTAGATGGGCAAAGCAGGATTCTGCGGTGCTGGCCTCATCTCCCAGACAACGGGCAGCTGGGTCACTCTGGACGCTGAGCAGGTGACCTCTTGCAGCTTAGCCGTCTGGTGTGAAAAGTCCCCCCAAGAACCTCTGCAGCATGTTTTATCTATACACATGTACTCTAAGACGCAGCGATGCTCCATTCGGACTTTCGTGTTTAAAGAAAATTACTTCACTGACTCGGGTCTTCCCTGCCTGGTTCAATCTAGAGGACGTGTTGCCCCCACCCACAGCAGGGGTGACCCATGGTGTCTTCACTTTACTTTCTCCAATTAGCACCTAGAAGCTGAACTCCTAAGCAGAGACGTTTTAAGGCATGGGCAAAGTGGGCTGTGGCCCAGGGCCCCAACCTTTCAGCTCTGCTCTTGTCCCCATGACCTTGCATAATTCTTAAACAGGTTGTTTTGAATACTGTAATCCTTGTATTCATTTTTAAACTGGGTGGTGTGTGAGACTCTATTACAGACATTTTACAGAGATATCATGGGGCAGATTTACAAGAAAGTGATGCATCTGTGGAGATGTGTCCCTTTCCCTGCTACACCATGCAAAACCCTTGTGGCACCATGGATGTGCTGTATTGTAAATATGGCGCAACATGGCGCAAGGATTGATAGAGGCATCAGAAATTCTGACGCATCTGTTGAAGGAAAAGTCACGCATTGCTGGAGTTGTGTTGCAAGCACGACGCATCTCCAGCAATGCGTGATGCGGCCTATTACCAATACACTGCGTCACTCCTTACGCCTGCTTCAAGCAGGCGTAAGGTTTTGATGCAGTGGTGTCCTAAAAGTCAAGCAGTGAAATCTTGTAAATTTCACTGCATCACTTTTACGAGGCTTTCCTGCGTGGGAACGCACTCCCCCCCTGCATACATTGTACCTGACGCAGGTATAATGTGACGCAGGGCTTTACAACGTGACGCATCTCCCTAGATGTGTCTCTTTGTAAATGGGCCGCAACTTTTACTCCGCCACTGTGTCACAAATGTGACGCAACGACGGTGCAAAAGTGACGCAAGCGGCTTGTAAATCCGCCCCGTTGTGTTTATGTTTTATGCAACATCCATAAATGCTTTCTTTTAGATCAAAACAGGACTTTGAATATGAGAAATGGGAGGGGGATCACAGAGGTTATTTGCAGTGATGTTAATGAACCGCTGCTGTGTTACAATATTGAAAACACAAGTCACTATCCCTGAATATTAGATGTGAACACATTTAGAACTTGGACCAGTGTGCCTGGGCCCTGGCCAGAGAGGGCATGAAAGAGCTGAAACTGGATCAGAAATTCAAAGCTGTTCCGAACAGGGCCCACCTAATCCTTAAATGCCCCTAGAGCCCCCCTCACCCTCAGTGATCCCCTGATGTCCCTGCTCACGGTGCAAGAGCTCTGGCCAATCCTCTAGTTCGGAGCGGAATCTGCCCATCTGGTTCCCAGTGTGCCCCCAGGGTGGCAGCATAGCAGGCAGGGAGGAGCTGACGTCATGGGACTGATGTTTGCATGAATGGCCTTGCAAGTCAGGGGAGGTCATGAAAAGCCCTGCGCGAACATTGGCCGATTCTAAAAAAAGAGTGGGTCCCCCGGACCTGGACAGGTGCCAACAGAAGCGCCAACGCAAGGTACGAAATGCTGCCGACCAGTCCCACGCTGAGTCCAGTCCCGGAAGTCAATGGAAAGGCATAATATGTTAAGGCCGCCCTGGCTTGTATCAGCAGCCGGAGGTAAGACCTTACGAAGGCAGCGGTGGGCTGAGTCCGGCAGCGCCCGGCTGGCTCTATCGGGTCTTTTCATTAGCCAGCCAGGGACCCCAGTGTACAACTCGTGGGTGTAACAAAGCCATTCATTGGTTAAACCTGGACAGCTCCGATTAGTCCTCGCTGTGAACCAATGCGAGGATCCTGCCCGTCATGTTCAACAGGGGCAGCTCGAGGCTCATGGTGCCCCTGAGCAGGGAGCGTAGGTAGGGGGCCCCGGAAAAGGGGGTCTGGGCGGGGTGGAGCCCCAGGAGCTCAGGAGGGGAGATCAGGGTGTTTGGAAGTGGAACAGAGCCGGAGGCTGCCAAATCCCTGTCAGGGGCCGCCACACAAATATGTATCCATCCTCAGAGGATTATTATATTAAGGATATATATTGGCATGGTGGCCCCTGGGGTTTGGTGGCCCTGTGCAGGTGCACAGCTTGCACAGGCCTAAGGCCGCCCCTGTGTTCAACTTGTAGCATCTTCCCCAGCCCAGTTGCATGCAAATGAAGTCGGAGCTTCTAGCAAGCATTGCTTTATTCCTCAGCACACACTCACACACTGCGGATTACGTCATACTACACACTTACCACACACTAACACCTCCTCGCATATTACGTGTTTCCTCTTCAGAGTCCGTCCAGAATCACGAGGGTCCTAGAGCACAGGACATCAATAGGCTACACAATTGAAGGACGAAAATGTAACCTATGAACGCACCTACAACCTTCTGCAAATATCACCCTATATTAATAGTGAGCATCACACGAAAAACACCGAGGGCGGCGGGGTTTCCGCCCCCCCCCCTTTCCAGCAGATGCTCAGCATCCGAGATCATACTCAGGGGTTTGACTCAATGTAAACCCCCCATTTAAGGGAATAAAGTGCCCCTGTTTGAAAGCAGAGGGCTATCAAGGTGAGATCAGATTCACACTTTTACTTCCGGGTCTGAGCCCAGAACGCTGTGCCATGTCCACGCTTCTTGACCAGCACATGGATTTGTTGAATGAAGATGTGGACGAAAAGCCATCGATTAATCACCGCCCGTGGTATCACCGACTGAACTGTCATCGTTTATTTACAACTCTCTTATTTGTGAGCGATTTACAACACTCGTAGACTCCTGTTCATTGACAGAGATGAGTAACATGTTGATGTACTGCCCAAAGGTTGTGATAACATTATTACCACCCGGTTGTCGGACTGAAATACTGCAGGATGGGAAAAATGGAGCAATGAACACTGCATGAAACGCAGCCAGGCTTGCTTTCACCCAGTTTTTGTATAACATAAATACAGCACTGTTATAATACTACCACCAAAGTATGAATACAATAACATGTAATACAAGTAAAACCCTCGACGCTCTAATGAAGCCATTACAGTGTTGAATGAATGTCATATTTCATTTCACATAAAGATACAAACAGCCACACAAACCCATCAGTTAATGCAAAAAATATAGTGCAGTCCCAGATGACACATTCCAAGGCAAGAAGCAAGCCTGGTACCTTATGAGATCCACAGCGTATACAGGCACACAGAAGAAGTCCAAAATACAGACCAGGTACCATCAAAAGATCCCATGGTACAGACGTACCTCACAGCAACGAAAGACCCCTGGGTACAGACGTACCTCTCAGCATCGAAAGACCCCTGGGTACAGACGTACCTCTCAGCATCGAAGGACCCCTGGGAACAGATGTAACCCACAGTATCAAAAGATCTCATTGTACAGACGTACCTCAGAGCATCGAAAGACCCGTGGGTACAGACATACCTCACAGCATTGTAAGAACCCTGGGTACAGACGTACCTCTCAGCATCGAAAGACCCCTGGGAACAGACATACCTCACAGCATTGAAAGACCCCTGGGTACAGACGTACCTTTCAGCATCGAAAGACCCCTGGGAACAGATGTAACCCACAGTATCGAAAGATCTCATTGTACAGACGTACCTCAGAGCATCAAAAGACCCCTGGGTACAGACGTACCTCACAGCATCGAAAGACCCCTGGGTATAGACGTACCTCTCTGCATCGAAAGACCCCTGGGAACAGATGCAACCCACAGTATCAAAAGATCTCATTGTACAGACATACCTCAGAGCATCGAAAGACCCCTGGGTACAGACACACCTCACAGCATTGACAGACCCCTGGGTACAGACGTACCTCACAGCATCGAAAGACCCCTGGGTACAGACGTACCTCTCAGCATCAAAAGACCCCTGGGAACAGATATAACCCACAGCTGTTGGAGGCTCATTTGAATTTCCATCTTAGCGCCTTTCTTGATAAGACCTGCCTGCTTGACCCCTCTCAGCATGGCTTCCGAAAGGCGCACAGCACGGAGTCAGCCTTCACAGTGGTGGTCAATAACATCCGCGCTAAGGTCGACAGGTCGAAGAGTAGTCTGACACTACTCTTCTGATCCTGCTCGACCTTACAGCAGCATTTGACACCCTGTCCCGACCATCTTGGCCTCCCGTCTCAGTGAGTCGGGAGTGAAGGGTCTGGCTCTGAGCCTCCTCACTTCCTTTCTTAACCATCGGGAGCAAATGGTCAAACTGGGTGACTTACTTTCCAACGCCAGGCCTCTGCAGTGTGGGGTCCCGCAGGGCTCAGTTCTGAGTCCTACACTTTTCAACGTTTATGTGGCCCCACTCGCTAGGCTTGTTAGAACTTTTGAACTGGAAGTGCTCTCGTACGCCGATGACACCCAGATCATGGTCTCTCTGTCACAATCCATTGAGACCACAGCCCTAAGTTTTCGAAATTGTATGGAAGCAGTGGCAGGCTGGATGGCCTCGAACTTCCTTAAATAAAACGGGGAAAAGACAGAGATTCTGGTATTTGGTGGAAATAAGGAGATCTGGTCAGACGACTGGTGGCCCCAGACACTGGGAACTTGTCCCCAGCCTACTCCCGTCGCCCGTAACCTGGGAGTCATATTTGATACCTCACTTGCTTTTGACAAGCAAGTAAACAGAACAGTCTCAACCTGCTGCGGGGTTCTAAGGGCGTTAAGAAAACGTACCCATTACCTCTCCCCTGATGCCCGGAAACTGGCTGCGGTCGCCCTGCTATCCTCGCAACTGGACTACTGTAATGCCCTATATCTTGGCATGAGCAATAAACTACTCCACCGCTTGCAAGTCGTCCAGAACGCTGCAGCGAGGTTTGCCGTCAATGCCCCCAGGCGCTCTTCAGGTACCCGGATAAGGAAATATCTCCACTGGCTCCCGGTGTATGCCAGGATAAAATTAAAAATTTTGACCTTCACTCACATGGCTCTTCATGGTGCTGGTGCTGAGGGCATCAGGTCCCTAGTGTCGACCTATGTCCCCGGTAGGGCCTTGCGCTCTGCCGGCCAGAATTTGCTGACCGTCCCCCGATTCGCTAAGGCGAGATGGGGAGGTAAGGCTTTTTCCTCTCTCGCCCCTAGACTCTGGAATGAGCTCCCTTCGGAACTCAGGGACCAAGAATCTCTTCTTCTCTTCCGAAAGGGCCTTAAAACTTTGCTCTTTACTGAAGCCTACTTTTAGGCCGCTATGCCCTATATCTCGATATTTGTACCTGGCTATATTCCATCATTTGCGCCTTGACGCCTTCGGGCAAAGTTGCGCTTTACAAATCGCCATTCAATCAATCAATCAATCAATCAAAAGATCTCTTTGTACAGACGTACCTCAGAGCATCAAAAGACCCCTGAGTACAGACATACCTAACAGCATCGAAAGACCCCTGGGTACAGACGTACCTCACAGCATCGAAAGACCCCTAGGTACAGACGTACCTCACAGCATCGAAAGACCCCTGGGTACAGATGTAATCCACAGTATCGCAAGATCCCAGGGTAGAGACGCACCTCACAGCATTGAGAGATCCAAAGATAGAGACGCACCTCATGGCATTGAGATACCAGGGTACAGACATGTGCCACAGCATCAAAAGATTCCAGGGTACAGAAGTAACTTACAAACGTACCTCACAACATCCAACGATCCCAAGGTACAGACATATCTTGTGATATCAAAACATCCCAGGGTACAGATATCTCTCATATGGACTATCCCTCATATGGACTATCCCTCATATGTATTATCCTTTATACGGACAATCCCGCAAAATAACTATCCCTCATATGAACTATCCCGCAGACAGACGTATCTCGTGATATCAAAACATCCCAGGGTACAAATATCCCTCATCCCTCATACGTACTATCCCTCATATGTACTAGCCCTCATATGTACTATCCCTTATATGGTCTACCCCTCACTTGGTTGATCCCTCATTTGAAGTTTCCCTCATCCCTCATCCCTCATATGTACTATTCCTCATATGTAGTATCCTTCATATGAACAATCCCTCATATGTACTATCTGTCACATGGACTATCACTCATATGGGCTATCCCTCTATCCCTCATGTAGACTATCCTTCATATGGACTATCCTTCATATGAACGATCTATCATATGTACTATCAGTCACATGAACAGTTGAATGATGTCTCTTCCGCTACCCCTGGCGTTTCGGTCAATCGCCGTTCATGGTCACTTGCAAGGGATATTGAACTGAGTGCAAACTGCCCCTGCCCCAATTTCCCAGCTGCTCCTGCGCATGATTTTTTTCTTATTGGTGCCTGGTGATGGTGGATGGTGAACACTACTTACTTGTTCCTGAATGCAACGATGGTGGATGAAGGTGGTCCAGAGGCCTAATGCCTACATCACCGCTCTAAAGTGGAGGAGGACCTGTGCCGCCTCGGGGCAAGGCCCGTTAAATAAAGGGGAATCTAAATAACCGTTCCCAGATAATAAAAATCAACAACTCAACCTCAGACACGTCCACCATAACCCAGGGTGTCCCGCAAGGCTCAGTCGTCTCTCCTGCACTTTTCAATATATAAATGGAAACCCTCACCATCAATCTCGAACAAGCTAACATACTCTGTCACCCCTATGCAGGCGACACCCAGATCTACCTAGAAATATCCTCACTAGAAGATGATCGACCACTAAACTCCGCTCTCGTAAAAGTCCAACACTGAGTCTCAGGGCCATATGTATCAAGCTAATTAGCATTCGCAAAGGCCGAAATTCGCAGAATTCCGGCCTTTGCGAATGCTAATTTGCTAAATGGTATGTATGTAACATTTTTGCTGCAAAATAAGGAATCGCAATATTTGCTATTCCTTATTTTGCGATTGCACTTAAGGAATCGCAAATTTTACGATTTCTTAAATGCAATGTATCAACGAAAAAAGCATGCAAAAATGCCCGTAAGGATTTGCAAATTACCACCAACTTGTAGTTGGTGGTAAGTTGCGAATTTTTATAAAAAAGCAATTCTCCCCCCCCAAAAAGGTGCCATATGACGCTCATACATGCCCTTAGGGCATGTATGTGCGCCATATGCCCCCACATATCATTTTCAGGGGTGCAGCAGGGTGTTCTTGAGACACCCCTGCCCCCTTGAAAATATTCCTAATTTGCGATTAGCAAATTGCTAATCGCAAATTCCCCCTTCATTCCTATGGGCCTCCTGGCCCATAGAAATGAATGAGTAATTTGCGATTAGCAATTTGCTAATCGCAAATTAGGAATGGTAAGGAATCGCTAAAAAGTAGCGATTTTGTATATACATACCGTTTTGCGAATTCCAAATAGTGATTCCTTAATAATCGCTATTTGGAATTCGCAAAACGGGACTATGATACATATGGCCCTCAGTCAACCACCTGAAACTCAACCAAGGCCAGACAGAAATCCTACTCCGATCCAACGAAGGACTGATCTCCCAGGTCCAAGAGTGGATAGCATCAATTGATGCGCTGAACTACAAACGGATATTTTCCGAATCCATCAACTCCTTGGGGATCTCCCGTGACCCAAGCCTCAATACGAGCCAACACATAAAGAACACAGCAAAGAGCGCATTTTACAACCTAAAACATCTACACAAAATCAAATCCTTCCTCCCACTAAATGATCTAAAAAAACACCACACAAGTGATCCCACTGTCTAGACTGGACTACGGGAATGCTGCCCCACTGGCTCTGAGAAATCGCACCTACCAGCCCTAAGAGCCACAATTAATGCAGCAGCAAGCATGTTCACCGGAGATGGAAGTCATGGTCACATCTCCCCTTCCCTAAAAAATCTGAAATGGCTCCCGATCAAAGCCCGCCGCTGATCCAAGATGGGCTGCCTCACTCACAAAATCCACCATACGGGGAAAACCAGCTTAACCATGCAGCCAAGCTCTCTAAGGTAGGCTGGTCAAGAAGCCAAAAAAGCCCCAACAGTCTGCTCCTCACCCCACCAAAAACACAAACAATGAACCCTCACACACTCGTACTCAGGCAGGGCACAAAAATCTGGAACTCCTGCCCTGTGCAAATATGGCGAAGCCTTCCTATGTGGGCTTCAAAAACAGCTATAAGAGCTTCTTCTCACCGGACACTTCAACATGTTCGACGCCAACGCCTAATCCCTTCTCTGAATGCTTTTCCTTCATTTCTTGACCCCTTCCCCTCTCTCTCCCCAAACTACTGTTACCTGACCTACAATGAACGTGTATATTGTAATGTTTTTCTCTACAATCATGCCCTTTGTTATATAGTCTGCATCTCTGTCTGTAAAGTGCTCTGATACCCCACGGTCTTGCTAGTGCTACATAAAACTCTTTAGGTAAATAAATAAAATGATAAAAGGAAATGAATTATTTATAAGGTCAGGATTCAACAAGACAACTCGAATAGGACAGGCCTCAACCCCTGAAAGAAAATTAAACCTTGCAGGAGGCACTTATCTAAGGGGTAGGTCGGTTGTACCATCGGGTTTTAACTTTCGTTAGCCACGTAGTTCAGCGGCGCAAAGGACAGGCAATTCCTGTGTGACTGTTTTTAATTGAAACGATCAGTCTATTGATGTTGAGGCAAATTGGCCGCCGTAAGCCGGTGGTGATAGTGGGGCTCGCGTGGGCGACCGCGCAAGTTTGCCACTAGAGTCGGCTGGGGGTGAGCCGTCTGTAGTTCATCGGTCGGGGCGGATTTCTGCATAGTGTGTTGCTTGAACTATCCCACATTTCCCCCAAAGCTTTAAAAAGAGTGGTAGTATAATGCATGAACGAAACTTCAAACAGCAAATATCATTGGAATCGCCTGTTTCGCTCTTTAATTCCAGCTAAAAAATAGGTGTGGGCGGAATTTGCTTAGTCGCGCAATGCAAGGCTCCGCGAAACAGTAAAAAATCTCCATGAGCACACAAAAGTTCTGCAAACACACGGAATTATTTGTTCTGCCCGTTCGCGATGCTTTTTTCCTGTTCGCAAACACTGTTTGCCTGCTCGGGCGGAAATATCTTGCGGACACGCATTTTGAGAGCGCGAACAAGCAAAAAATTATGCGAAACCGCCGATCACCGAATTTTTGGCAATTTTGCGTTCTCAGCGGAACGCAAAATTACCCAATTTACTGCCCAGGCCTACTGAAAAACACACACTATTGTATACACAAGTTACTTTATTGCGTTAAATTTACCTGCAACCTTATTACATGCTCATGCCAGATTGGTTGAGATGTTGTTTCTCTGATTGCCCATCCCGCCTAAGGATGCTGACTGAGCAGGAGGGGGCTGGGCACGGCCTAGGGCGCGAGGCCAGAGCCTGCGTCGAGTGTGGACAGGGCAGGAAGTCAGAGACATCACACTGGCCCCCTCTGCCTCATGCCATTCCTTCATGAGTTTACCACAGAAAATGGAGCGCGAGTGGCCAGACACTGCATTGTGCAAACAAGGTGAGCAAATGATGGACTGTCACATAGAGGGTCGGCTCCAGGGCGCTGACGTGGGGTGGGGGCGCCATATTTATTGTTTTAAAAGCAGCTGATGTCTCGTTCCTAGTTCCAGCAATGAAATTGTTACGATAACTCATCTGATTAATGTTCTTCGTGGAGGGAGCCTAGTACTCTGTCTAAGAAATGCGGACTGGTAGTGCAGAGGGTTAATATGTCTGCTGCAAAGAACGTGGCCCATTCATATCACATAGTGCACTAAATATACATTGGTCAATGGGTTACCGCTTTTGTCAGAGAGATCCTGTTGTTACTGGTATAAGTTAAAATCCTAATATATTAACTGTCATCAAAGAGCTGCATGCAAACTGCAAGGAATGTGTTAGAGCTATGTGTGTTTTTTGTCAGTCTTTTGTTATCCTAATATGGCAAAAAGGGTTCATGTATGTAGAAATCAATTATTATTATTAAAGAAACCCCCTAACATTGGGGTAACATTTTACATTCTGAATTTGTATTTTCCCAGACCAAGGACTCTTAAACTATACTGCCTACCAGAATGGATGACATTTAACTCCGACACCTTGTAGGCCTTTGTCTTATGTCACATTTCCTATACACTCATTTACACATGTATGATTGTCTCTGTGCAATGTGTGTGTGATGTAAAGTGTTCTGACACCTTAAACTGGTATGAGTGGCACTATAAAACTAAATTATTCTAAGAGACAGTGGTTATTGAGACTTGAGGAGCACTGTCGAATGGTGGTAGTGTGGGAATGTGTGGGGGAGGTGGTCATTGGGGGGGCACAACCAAACATTGTCGCACAGAGCGCCACCGAGTCTAAAGCCGGCGCTGGTCACATACCACTGAGATAAAGAGGCAGAAACACAACAAATTAGTAAACAAACGAATAAAACATATTTGGGAAAGAAGGGGAAAGAGGGTGGATACGAGTATAGGTACAAAAACAAGGAGAACCGGGCTATTACTACTTAGAACTAAGTATAAGGTCCAGCTACAGCTAGTGCCCACAGAGTCAAATTAATTCAAAAAGTGCTGAGCCGTTCCTGAAAGGGGGAGATATGCGTCAAGAGATGCAGAGGATGTTTTTTGGGGTAAAGAGGAATTACCCCTGGGCATCCATTTTGTTGGATTTAGTGCCCTCACACACCTTTGCAAGTGTCATGCTTCATCATTTGGGCCGGCTCCTCATTGGGTCGGCGGTGCAAAATACCCAACGGGCAACACCTCAAAGAGGGGCTCTTTAGCAGAGATCTTTTTCCAACTGCCGTATCGATGAAGTGCGGGTGTGGGGCCTGGTAAGGATGTAGACGTGTAGGTGATTAAAATAAAGCTAGAGGTACCAAGGAATAATTCTGGTGGTCCACTGCTTTAATTAAAAAGAATTAATTGGATACGAGTTATGTCATATAGGGGAGCAAACCTCCAAGCAGCACATTGCACGTCACCTTAGGTTTTCGTCAACACCTGCGGCCTTGTGCTTTATGGAGCTATGTTCGGTTGGGTCTCATAGAGGCCATGGAGGGAGGGGGGCGGCGGCAGGGGGGACCCATCCATGGCCGGACTGGGAACGTAAACCGATCCTGTCAAATAAGTCTAACCGGGCTGATGGTGAGAGGGGGGGGCAGGCTGGTGGGAAACACTGATGATGCTTC